>NC_054535.1:90329732-90699107 GCF_017654505.1 Polyodon spathula | reverse complement strand
TTGTATGTGAACTTATCTGACACTGATATTTTTATTATACCCTTTTTTGTAACTACACAGTAGGCAGAGGAGACCTTTTATCCCAGGCTGTTAAAACGGCTCGTCTGGATGGATCTTATACTGCATATTACTCAGAAGCTTAAGTATCAGTCCCCCTGACCGGAGCGCAATCACAGTCCCAGCATTTGAAAACTGTGGACATTAAAAAAGGCTATTAACCACGGTTTTCTAACCAAATCTTTTCAGACCTGCAGTTTGAACTATTCCAATAATGGTTGCTTCTCCCTTTGGCTGCCTCTCTCTTGGCTGCCTCTCCCAGTCTCCTCTTTTCTCTTTGTTTCTTTCAGTTTATATAGTGGGGAACCTGACCTAACATCAGCCACCTTGTATGGTTGGTCACGTACCCGATCCTATCACACATCTGCTTCTTACCTGTCTCAATAAAAACAACACTATCCAACAGTCTCGCTGCTGTCACGTCCTCGCCACCTCATACAGGCCCGTGCCATCTGAAAAAACAAACAATACTATCTGTGATAAATCATGTGTAAATTATAAAGTGAATAATAATAAAAAAAAAATTATAAACTGTGCGCCAACTAATAATATAAACCAAAAGGTGAAGAAGTTAAACCCAATTAATTAACTGCCAAAAATAGTGCTTTATAATAGTGCTATATGAGGTGGATAACAGTCATTTGTAACACATACACAGAATAATAAAATGAATGAACAAGCACAATCATATTCGGGGAACCCAAGGTGTACACTGTACACTGTATATATAAACTGCAGAGATCGGTTAGTATTTGTGACAGGTCTTTCATGGTCTCCCAATTCCCTAATATCAACAAAAAAGAATGTATGGGATGAGATCATGTGACTCCCCTTTGTAAATGTATATGATAAGCTAACTGCTTGCAATGGTCAAGGAGTAGTCAAATATTCCTCCTGGTGTATATTTGAACCTGATGGCATCCATACCTCAGACTACAAGGCTTCTGTCGGTTCCAAAAGTGTTCACTGGGTTTTGCCTTGCTATCTAAATAATTTTGTAACATACATACAGTATATACATATTGTATTGAGGTCGCAATATGGATTCTGATTACTTCTAACTAAAATCTATGTTATTGTGTTACAATGCCAAATTGTGGAATTGTGTCAATACAGAGAATTTGAATAATTTTGGTCTGACAAATTCTTTGACAAACCTTGCATTTGTTTTGTGTAGGCGTGTTTATTAACTGTACTGTATTGTGTAATGTACATTACTGTAGCCTGTCTTGATTCCCCAGGATAAGTATGGAAACAAGATGTTCCTATTATACCACTGACTTCATCATAGTAAAAAAATAAATTAAAAGAAAGGCAGTTTATCAAGCTTGGCTACAGTACTATTATGTTTTACTTATCCATTGATCAGTCCATTCAGGATGGGCAGATAGTATTTAATAAGCTTATTCAGACAGATCCTGCTTTGCAATAGCCTTTTAGAAACGTATTTATACTGGGTCTGCAGATTTCATGGCTCCCCAGACTCTGGATTCTACACCAATAAGAAAGAAATCAAGGCTATATCCATCAATCAATGGCATATGAACCACTTTAAACGGAATGTTATCCCGAAGGATTCAGGGCATTTATTTGGTAAGACATCAAAACTCTCTCCCTAAGCTCCCTTAATTGCACGGACTGCCTGTTCTTTTTTTTTTCATGACCTTGTCTTGGGCAATAGACACTGGATTTGTATTTGAGAATGAGATGGTGTGGTAATTCAACCTGCACTTTGTCATGCCTTTGCAGCCATTACTGCAAGAAAGCAATTTGATTGATAAATACCTCAAATATGTGCACATTGCATACATGCTGAGATGGAGGACAGCCTGAACAAAGCTGTAGTGTCTGAATTTTGGGAGAAAACAAAGGACCTGCAATCAATCACATTAAATCCTTTCACCAATACCAGACCTCATGGTTGGACATCTTAGTTCTTATTCTGTAGATAGCAACATGTACTACAAAGCAAGATGCTTATGAGGTGTTTTTTTTTTTTTTTTTTTTTTTTTATTACATGTGGTTTGTTGAGGGTTCATCCTGAATGAACCCCACAATCTTTCATTTACAAAGTTCTGCACAAGCACATTTCATCAGTGAAGTGCAGTAATCTAATAAGCTTAATAAAATGAAAGATATTCCTCAGCTGTTCAAGTTTGGGAATTGTGAGAACAAGCTTGGACTTATTTCACTGAGACTGGAGGTTATAAATTATGCCACTGCTGCCACATCATACAGAACACCAACATTGATCTTAAGAGCAAATGGCCAATACAATGCAGGGATTGCAGCTCTAGCTTCTAACTGTGTTCTGTATCATGGACGATTGGATGTCAACCACAGTAGGAACTATATTGTAACACAATCACATACAAATAATATTGGCATTAAAAAAAGTTACAAACTGAATCCTTACAGGCAAGACTTTTATTTTTTGAAAAGCTGACAGTTTTAACATCAGTGCTTTTTATTATTCACTCCATGCCATCTATTTCTATAAAGATCTTGAATGGGATAAGTGTATTGTGAACCCCCTTAACCTTCTTTCAGGGTGTGTAGCTAGTGGTGATTCAACTGATTACTTGTCATTATCTACCTCATTACTTACTGCTTATTGTTTAATCTGCTCTTGCCTACCAAGGACTGCATGTGCAAACAGGCTGTCTAAGGCACATACATAAAGCTTCCCTCTCAGTGATTATGACAGGCTGCTCTCATTGTCAGCTTGTTAGCTGGCTAGCGTTGGGAGGTTAGCCACTCTTCTCCAAGGTTCATGAGATCCTCCTTTGTCTCTGCTGAAATGTGAGCCTCTGGCAAGAGGCCACTTTCCTGATGCTTTTCATCCTGGCTAATAGTGGTACCAGCACTGGATGATAAACTCATCAGGCTGGCTTTTTTGAACAGGCATGCATTTGTCTATGTCGTGATCCACATATCAATTGCAAGCTTGCTCCGTCCCTTTGTAGAAGATCAGTTGTGTTTTTTGATTTATTGAGGTTTCAGAAAATACCAACACAGCAGATGCTCACAAAAGCAAACAGTTACAGAATAATACTTACAGACTCTTTCTGACATCTGCTACCCAGCTATATCGGCACATTCTGCCAAATGGCATGATTACCAGTTGCAAAACAAATACTTTTTAGCATACATATTCTGCCATCATAGTTGTGAGGTCATTCACTTAGCATTCGATGGCATTGTGTTGGAATCTGCCAAGTGCCACCGAAGAAAATGAACTAAAAAAAACCTCATGTTTCCAAGATTTATGGTGTAAAAGGGTTAAAGACCATAATTTGTTTTAGAGGAGGTGTTTAGTACTTAATAGCCTGTAATGTTGGGCGTGTTTCTAAGGAGCTCTAAGCTAGGACATAATATTTAAAAAAAAATGTAGGCTTTCTTTCATACTGTTCTCCCTTTAAAGAATATAATATGGTAGCAGTCTTTGGGTCGGGGGTAGCCTCTAAATAACTATGTGAATTTTGGGGTGACCAGTCATGTTAGCCCCAGTAGTTAGGGCACTCGCTTCCAGCCTGGTCTATGGAGGAATCCCAGGCTACCTTGAAGTGGTTTGTGGACTATTATTGGATTGGTTTTGGATAGCACTCGTGAGGGGAGGATTTAGCACCAAATACCACTGGTGGTTGAACATTGACATTGGTTTAGTAAATCATAGGAGATAAACTTTGCTCTTGAGAGATTACAATAGTTAACTATATCCATGTCTCTTATAACACTTATGGCTTGGGGCTCAGATACTACAAAACCCAAAGTTCCTCAATACATTTCTTGCACTCATTTGCTCTCTCAATGTGTCTGAATGGGTTCTAAACAGAAGATACATGACCCTTATGTGAGTCTTGGCTCAAATAATTTCTGTTCGCTCATTGTTTTTAATTGTGTCATTCACTCACGGCAGTTGCAGGAAGTAAATGCCAGGAAAGGGTCCTCAGTGGCTCACCATAAGAACATAAGAAAGTTTACAAACGAGAGGTGGCCGTTAGGCAATTCTTGTTCGTTTGGTTGTTAGTAGCTTATTGATCCCAGAATCTCATCAACCAGCTTCTTGAAGGATCCCAGGGTGTCAGCTTCAACAACATTACTGGGGAGTTGGTTCCAGACCATCACAATTCTCTGTCGAAAAAGTCCCTTGGGTCGACACTGTCAATACCTTTTAGAATTTTGAATGCTTGAATCAGGTCGCCGCATAGTCTTCTTTGTTCAAGACTGAATAGATTCAATTCTTTTAGCCTTTTAAACCCTGAATAATTCTGGTCACTCTTCTTTGCACTCTTTCTAGAGCAGCAACATCCTTTGTGTAGCGAGGTGACCAGAAGATGTAAGATGAGGTCTTACTAATGCATTGTACACTTTTAACATTATTTCTGCATTCAGTTTGAGAATTAATATTTTATGTGGGACTTTGTCAAAAGCTTTCTGGAAATCTAAATAAACCATGTCATATGCTTTGCAATTATCCATGATCGATATTTTTTTGCGTCCTCAAAAAAATCAAGCAAGTTAGTTAGACACGATCTCCCTTTCCTAAAATGATGTTGACTGTCTCCTGGGCTACTGTTACCATATAGGTAATTTTCCATTCTGGATCTTATTATTGTTTCCATAAGTTTGCATATAATAGAAGTCAGGCTTATTGGTCTGTAGTTACCTGGTTCGATTTTGTTTCCCTTTTTGTGGATCGGTATTACATTTGCAATTTTCCAGTCTGTCGATACAGACAAGAGACTGCTGCATGATCTTGGTTAGCAGTTAGTTAGCAGTTTGTAAATAACTTATTTCATTTATTTGAGTACAATTGAGAGGATCTCATCCAGCCCAGAGGACTGTTTATTTTAAGAGCTCCTAGTCTATTTAACACTTGTGCCTTGGTTATGCTAAAGTTAGTTAAAACTGGATAGGAACAGGTTGGCATGTGGGGTATATTGTCCTTATCCTCCTTCATAAAAACCTGTGAAAAATAATGCATGGAGAGCAGGATGAGTCATGCAGACATGGTTAGTAGGTTAAGTTCCCATGGATAAAAGAGGAAAAACATACAGAGAGCAGTTCATCTCATCAATGTTCAGCAAACTTTACTAGTCACGTGCTCGACAAACCCAAGCAGTAGCCATACTGAGCCTCACCTCCAGAGTTCAGTACTTTGAGAACTCCTGAAATGTAAGTGGGTTGCAGAATTGAGGCCACCTTCACATTGGCTATTTCAAATGTGGCTAGATGTCATAAAAGTACTGAGTGTGTATAAACCTGAAAAACCATAGGATACCATATCACAATGGTAACACAATTTGTGTTGGTTTATACCATGGTGATATGAACATTTTAAAATGTAACCACTGTCGTATAACACTACCAGTGGCTTTAACCATTATATGTTTTTGGAATGGCTCCATGCCAGTTTCCTATGGAAATCTGTTCTCTGAGCCACAATGTATTATTTTAGTTACGGGAACACAATGTTCAACAAGCTGGCATACCACATGACCCCCTTCTTTCAAAAGAAGTTTCTCAAATTCCAATTTAAATGGTGAGATTGGGGGCCCTTTGCCAAATAGGCTGCTATTCATTTCACGCAAGGTATTTAGATTTATTATGAACAGACAGTGGAAAGAGATTTACTAGGCAGGAAAAGCCCTAGAGCTAACCTATGCTGCTCCTACTGTATACTAGTCTGCAATGATTTAATTCCAACACACACTGAAACTTGGTTTTCATGGTGGTTAAAAAAGATCTGGCTTAAAAGTTTTATTATTACCAAGTATTTTTAAAAGCAGTTTTCCACTCTTGCAAAATGAAAAGCAACTAAAGGTAATTCATGTTGTCATTGTGTTTCTAAATTAATTTTATTAAGTTTGTGGTCTTATTTGAATAAATGCAAAGTACAAGAAGACTAGCTGTCTTCCATGGCATACCTAATTTAAATATTTGAGCAATTAGGAACAAAAACACTTACAGCAGGTACATTTTGAGCAAATCTTAGTTTTATAGCATTACAATTATTGTATTCTTTTCAGGTAAATTGTCTTTGCCCTTGTTTCCAAAAAGAGCCCGTAGTCATTTGAAGTCTCTTTAATACTATTTTAATTCTATTTGTGAATATAGTCTCAAGATTGAATACCCAAAAGGTTAAACTATACCTTGAGTAATCATGCTGTATTTGCACTTAATTTGCTTGCAGAAAATTATTCTGCTTATACTGATTGGCGGTAAACTCCTTCTGTACACAAACCAAGCAGGTGATATGGAGATTGCAGTTGATGTGCAGTTTTATTCAGAACCGTTATTAATGTGTTCAAAACCATATTGGCATTGTATGGCCTTTGCACATTACTTTAAGTACCTGCTCTTAGATCAACACCACAGTGTTCAACAAGGGCCTCCATGGTTTATGAACATACAGGCTGTGGCATTGAATGGGGTAGAGGTAAAAGGTTATAGTTCAGTATATTGCTTTAAAAAATGCATGACATGTCTGTTGTTGAAAGATGGACCCTGACATTTGTATTGCTTGTGTGAATTGTTTTATAGTCACTAATAATACCATGACAATGAGGAGGTTGTCTGACAACATAAAAGTAAAATAAACACTTTGGAAAACTCCAATTTATTAAACATAAGAACATATGAAAAGATATAAACAAAAAGAGGTCCACAGCATTAGCATTTCCATTTGATATCATAATAGTAGGAACCAAAACACACTTGTAATCCATTGCAATATCACTGAACAGTATTTGTTCTAAATCCATTGTGTAACAATTGCTGGTTATTTTGTTGTCTGCTAAAGGTGCTACCTGTAGTACCCAGGTAGTATAACAGTTCTCCATTGTTGCTCTATTTAAAAGGTACATTCACACTACATAGTACACAGTGTATTCTTTATAGCTTATTTTTAAGTTACATCAGGTTTCTGAAAACCGGCAACTCCCAACAGTGCAAACTGCCTGGCGGTATTAAAACAACAAGGACATATCCCTAATCACCACAAATTTGTTTTGGTAGTAAAACATGGCAGCTCCACTACCACAACACATTTTAATTAAAAGTTGGACTGAAGGATTCATGTTTTTTGACATTGCAGCAGATCTACTTTTTAAGCTGGAGGAGGCTGAGAAGTCATTTGTGATCTCTGATTTAATCATGCACAATGTCCTGGGTCATAAATAAGATTTGTATTTGTTCCTTTGCAAATCTAAGATGTTGAAGGTAATGGATGGAAAATATTAGAAGCTGCTTATAAGAGACTAATCTGTTCCTAGTTGATTTGTCCTTCATAAACCTTGTCAGTTTGATCACTCATTTGACAGTAAGGTTATTTTATGCTTCAGCATGCTGTAAAGTACAGTACTTCTCTAATGCAATAGATATAAACAAAGAGACATACATCTTATTACAGTATTTCCACAAAAATATACATTTCAGACATGTGTATGCATTTATTTATGGCATAAAACAACTTTAAAATGTTATGCCTGACTGTGGCAATGTACATGTAAGAAATTATTCTCATCCATTATTCTGATATTTATTTTGTCTGACATGTTGTTTGCCTTACAGCGAAATCTTGCATGTGCACTCTAACTGAAGTTGGTATTTGTTTAATGTGGGATTCCCATAACACACTCAACAGGAAAGTGACACATGAAGTACACTATCCTTGAACTAAGTATCGAATGCTACAGTAAACCCTCAGTACTTGGAGGATAGTAAACCTGGTTCAATTCAGTAATTAAGGATTTGGTTTGAACAAAATTCTTCACTGCGTAGAGTCAAATATGAGTATCACTGATGTACGGGACTGGTCAGTTTTAAATTAAAAATAAGATTGTCTTTATAATTTCACATACCGTTATTTATGTTATGTATGTTACGGCATACTTTGCTTTATAACTATTCTGTTGAATTTCAGCCATTTCATTTAATTAATCGTTTTTATGTATTAATTTACAAACAAAACAATGTATGAAGTGATATTGTTTGTTGCCGAGTCAAAATAACATAAAATAATTCCTTAATGTTTTCACATCCTGCAATGAATTTAAATGTTTATGACAAAGCCCCCTTACAAGCATCTCTCTTACTGTGCAATATCCAAGAAAGGAACAGATTGATCGCTGCCCAGATATCAACCTGGTCTGACAGCTCAGCTGTCAAGAGTGTATGTTGTGAGAACAGGCCATGTCAGGTTGCATGTTTATTTAAGAACATAAGAACATAAGAAAGTTTACAAACGAGAGGAGGCCATTCGGCCCATCTTGCTCGTTTGGTTGTTAGTAGCTTATTGATCCCAAAATCTCATCAAGCAGCTTCTTGAAGGATCCCAGGGTGTCAGCTTCAACAACATTACTGGGGAGTTGATTCCAGACCCTCACAATTCTCTGTGTAAAAAAGTGCCTCCTATTTTCTGTTCTGAATGCCCCTTTGTCTAATCTCCATTTGTGACCCCTGGTCCTTGTTTCTTTTTTCAGGCAGAAAAAGTCCCTTGCGTCGACACTGTCAATACCTTTTAGAATTTTGAATGCTTGAGTTAGGTCGCCACGTTGTCTTCTTTGTTCAAGACTGAACAGATTCAATTCTTTTAGCCTGTCTGCATATGACATGCCTTTTAAGCCCGGAATAATTCTGGTCGCTCTTCTTTGCACTCTTTCTAGAGCACCAATATCTTTTTTATAGCGAGGTGACCAGAACTGCACACAATATTCAAGATGAGGTCTTACTAGTGCATTGTACAGTTTTAACATTACTTCCCTTGATTTAAATTCAACACTTTTCACAATGTATCCGAGCATCTTGTTAGCCTTTTTTATAGCTTCCCCACATTGTCTAGATGAAGACATTTCTAAGTCAACAAAAACTCCTAGGTCTTTTTCATAGATTCCTTCTCCAATTTCAGTATCTGCCATATGATATTTATAATGTATATTTTTATTTCCTGCGTGCAGTACCTTACACTTTTCTCTATTAAATGTCATTTGCCATGTGTCTGCCCAGTTCTGAATCTTGTCTAGATCATTTTGAATGACCTTTGCTGCTGCAACAGTGTTTGCCACTCCTCCTACTTTTGTGTTGTCTGCAAATTTAACTTTTTTATAAATTTAATTTATAGAAGTAACTTTCTTAGCTTACTTGGAAAATGTATTTATTTGGGTTTACTTTTTTTCTCTTTGGAAATGTTTTATTATACAGTGAAACATAACTAAATTCTTTTATGTTGATCAAATGTTGTATAGTGCTTGCTACCTGGACAGAGGTCAAGACCTTGGAGGGATATGGATGCAATGAATTCTGATTGAAGATATAATTTTGTTTCTTATAACTCGACTAAATAGAGCAGCTACAGCAGGGGTGGCCAACCTCTCACAGACAAAGAGCCAAGGAAATAAAATGTAGTGACAAAGAGACACAAACCTTTATTTGTTCCAGTACATACCTATATTGATATCCAAACAAATACATTTTCACTCTATAGAAAAGCATAGTTTTTGTTTTTGTTTCTTATTTGGGTGAGTAGTCTTGATTCTTTAGCTTATCCTTACAATCTGGACGGGACACATCATAGTTCAGGGCATTTTTGCAACTCGAAAATCAGTCTTTCGTTCGCCAACTCTCACTGTAAACAGTGCAGAAAACGTCACACAACAACACTTCAGCTGATTGGTCAAGATGGAGATTTGCTACACGGTATTTTCCAAAGATTGCTCTGGTTTCTATCCTGCGTGGTTTTCCGTTCCTCACTCAGTGTAATTGCACCCATTCAAAACAAAAGTTTCTATATATTTTTTTTTTTGCCGCACGGTTTATCGCTTTCCGCTACCACTACCAGTGAAATCACTATAATAAAAACGGACAAGTAAATACATGATAAATACAAGTTAATTAATGTATTATTATTATTATTATTATTATTATTATTATTATTATTATTATTATTAATAATAATAATAATAATAATAATAATAATAATAATAATAATAGGGAAATAATAAGTTGGTGAAATGACTAAGTTAGTGCAACATTATCTGATTTTAAGCCAATCAAAATTTGAGATTTCTGAACAATATATTGATACCTGTTTTTTTTTTGTTTGTTTTTTTTTCAAAAGATAAAACATGTACAGGTAGGCTATAACATACAGTATGCTTCTTTCATAACTGCACACATGAGATATAAATAGCAAATAGAAAATTGGATAAGATTTTTTTTTCCACGTATATTTTCTTATTCTTATTTTTTCGAAGCTACTGATTAAATGAATTTACTCATCACACTGATCTTAATTTCAATTCTCAGTTACTTACAAGAACTCAGACTATATCTCTTAATAGCTTTTTACATGGAAAAAATGCGAGGCTGCGAAATGGTAGTCATCTATATTACATATAATGTTTTATTTATTTATTTATTTATTTATTTTATAACCTTGTACAGTAGGAAGGTTTTTAACCCTGAAAACCGAAATTGTGCAGTATGGTAAATTCCTAGCAAATGCAGAGCTGTACATATTCTTTCCTTTTAATGTTACCATGAGCCATAAACAAACCTGGAAGGATTTTTTTTTTTTTTTTTTCAAAATTACACTGACTGCATTTAGGACGAATGCATTACTACCTTCTTTCCAACTTGCTTAAAATAAAATCTACACAAGTGCTTGTTCACAGACTCTCTAAAAGCCTGTATACACATTGCAACATCTCATGTTAACCATGATAAAATTTGTTTCAGCTACCAAACCATTTACTTGTCAACCTTTCTCATGCTTAAAATTGGTTGCACTGATATTCAAAACAGTGTGCCGTTCTCCAAAACAATAATCCCTAATTTTCATGTTAGGATCACTTTTCATATTTATATTGTTCACAGTTTTGTTTTCCATTTTTAGTGTTTCATATTTGTTGAATATTCTCCATTGTTCTTTTGTTTCCAGACTATACTATTCAGAATAGCTGGTGCAGCCAGTGCATTTGCACAGGGGCTCACGCACTTAGGGGGGCCTCAGCAGACAAACTCGAAAGTTGAAATCATTATAATCAATGTATTCATTTTCAGGGCCATCCACTTCATGATTGTTCATGATTATTCACTTATTCACTCATTCATTCATTCTGCAGGGCAGGTCGTGTTCTCCTTTCTGCAGTTCTAACAGTGTCTCAGGACTCGATGCGAAATTATAATACTTCACACAGGTGCAACACGGTCAACTGCACACCATAGGAGAGAGCGAGTGAAGACAGCTTGAATCCCATTTGCGATTTTACACCACATACAATCTGATTTATTTTTTGATTTCCAATAGTGTATTTTAAATTGTAAATACACACCTCCAAAACACAAAAGTGGGGTACAAAAGTGTAAATTGAAGGGGGTCCACAGAAAACCTGCACCTGGGCCCATCTTTCTGTACCTCCGTCACTGAAATAAAAGGCACTTATACCATTTATATAAAAAAAAAAAGTACTCTTGGTAATGAAAAGGTATATCATAACTGATTTATATTTCTAAAGTAATAATATTAAATCTTTAAGCCCAAATTTATAAAGGGGAAAAACCAACCAAACTCATTGTCAAAATAAAGACCTATTTTATAAGACTAATTAGGTAAAGCAGGCGATTCCGTAATCAGCCAATTTAAATACCCTACACCGCAATTAGGAGTGGAGAATTACACACCTCTCAATAAATAGCAGGTTTGGGTCAACAGTGTGGATAGGCTGCACATTCCAAAAGAAAATGATGGCACACAAAGACCTTAGCCTGGTACTAGCCATGGTGATGAGGATGCTCAGAAGCGAAAACTGAAATTTACCAATATGGAACTGGAGATTATGGTACAAGCAGTATTTGTAACACATCAAGTTATATTACAAGATCGAAATACATCACCATGCAAAATGAATAAATACTGAATATGCTGTGGCTTCTTAGTAAACAATTGTACCACTTCAGAGCTTGTAGTGGGTTGCTTATATATTACGACACATCATCCAGTTACTATGCTTGACATATTAGTTCAACTTCTTATTTCGTATAGAATAATTCCAGGCATATAGACTTTTCAAACTTCAGAAACAATAAGTTTTATATACTTATGGCAGTCAAATGGGTGGATAATCCTTCCATTGTTGTACAGCAATATGTTTAGCAACAATACAACTGCATACGAACAGTCTTCAGTTTAACTATGACTTATATTTTCTTAAAGTCTTATACAGTTACAACTCTCCTTTTTCTTATGTTTGTCTGTATTTCTTACTCTATGTATGATTTTAAAGCATATCTGTATGGTATATATGGTTAAAAAAACTGTAATTGCTCTAGCTAAAAACTAACTAACTAACTCCCTGAACCAGCATTGTTAAATACGAAAATGCCACATTACAAAAATTACATTCTGTAGGCATTACTAAAATAATGGTGGAGGATGAGCCCTCATTGTATATTAGACTTTTTCTTTCATGCGCCTCTGAATACTGTTCTTTTAATAATGCCAACACTCTTAAGAAGTAAAGGCTCTCATTAGGGTTAGGGTGGGGAGACCTTTTTAGGTGCTTCTAACCTTTTTTTTTTTTTTTTGTGAGCCTGCAGGCGCCCGGCCAGATCACAGGGGTCGCTGGTGCGCGGTGAGCTAAGAACACCCTAGCCAACCTAGCCCTTCCTTGGAAGCCCTTACCAAATATTTTAACACATGAACAGTATTTTTATTTAGTCATTTAGCAGATGCTTTTATTCAAAGCTTTACAGAGACTAGGGGGTGGACTGTGCATCACAATGGCTGCTACAGAGACCCTTACAATAGGACCTCGGTTTTACGTTTCATCCGAAAGATGGTCTTGCCAGTCTTTTCTTGCCAGTCTTTTCCAGATTATGGAAAATGGTAAGTGTTTGTACTGGACATGCTGTGGTTCCTCTATATTTCAAACAACAGATGACAGCCAACATCTTTTGTAGCAGGGCTGTGTCAATATAACATGCATGTCCTTAATACCTACAATTAACAAGTCCAGTGAGGGAAAGTTTTACAAAGCTTTTTTTTTTGTTTGTTTTGTTATGGCTCTATAGTGCTGTCATCACAAATTTGCTGTTCAATTGGAGCCATGGTGTTGAGTGGCAAACTGATTCCCTTTAACAATTAATTCCACTTTGGGAGGGATGGATTGGTGATGTCATTTTATAAGCTCAATAACTTACTTCAGGGTGTTCAAATAAGGTATAATATCTGCAGACCTAGGCTGTTTAACCACACTTGGCTTCACCTTGTGCTGAACAACACCCCTAGGTGTGCAGATATTGAACCATATTTGAACACCCTGTCACATGTTATTGATTTCTTAATCAGACCTCCTGTCAGACAGGCAGTATGCACCTGAATATTCAATACATACTTTCACTGGAGAGGCTAAATCTAACCTGAACCCAAGACTTCCTACTTTTAACACTTATATACCTTGTGGACTGAAGCCTAAGGACAGTTTGCCAATTGCCAAACGTATGCCTCGTAACCTATTATACAGTTGTAGTGTCTTACATTAGATTTATTATAATTTATTTTTAAACTAATACTTTATTGCATTTGTATATTTCTGATGTCCTTTGTGACAGTTTTACTTAGTAAAGCAACAGTATATATACCAGCAGGGAATGTTCCAACAAACCTTTATCCTTCTCATTCAGGACTGCAGAGAGAACTTGGTCGCACACCTTGCGGTTTTTCTCAATGATCGATACTCAAGTTTTCCAAGATTCAATTCATTTTATTTATTTTATTGAACAAATTTAAAAACATTTCTGATCCATGTCCACATCGCATTTCAACTTTTAGTTTTCATCAATGTTAAATAGCTAATAACAGTGCACTATATTTTATTTTATTTTTTTTTAAGTGAGAAGGTATTATAGAGTTTACAGTGTCCAGATTATGGACTTTCTAATTGACAGAGATTTAAGGTAAACACATAATAGTGATTTATTTTAGAAGTAGCATAATATTTTATGATATTGCCCATTATATTTTCAAGTCTCTTTCATGTTATTTGAAATAATTTCCACATTACATTTTAACACATCTCAGAAGTCACAAAAGAGTGTAAGAACAGACTTCAGATATTGAAAAAAAGGATTTGTTGTAGCACATAACCTTGCCTCTTATTATAAAGTATACTCTTATGGAGTGCAAAATAAATTTAGATTGTTTTGAAGTTCTGTTTCATTCTAATGACCTGAAGCACCTTGGGTTTAATCCCCATTACATTAAAATGTTTCACTCACATGCAAGCTTAAGTTGTATATTATCATATTCTCAGTGCAAATTCACAACACGTCCAGCACTTTCTATTCCCAGTTTTCCCTCCTTGACATTTCATCTATAATAGCCTCTTGATCCCCTCTTTGATGACCTCATCGGGCAGTGGAGTTCTTTTGTCTCTTTCAATTCCTAAATGTCTCTCTTCTGCCTGTCCCCTACTTCAATAACTCTTTAACCACATTATGTACAACTTACAGGCTAAAGTTGGATGGTGTCTGGCTTTTCCAGTCTGTCCAAGATCTTCCATATTAATCAGAGACACACATTTAAAGACATATATTATAGCAGCATGATAAATCATTGTTTCAGTTCACCACATATTGAAGCCTGTTTCTTTTCTACGTACTTCCCTTACATAAATGTTTGAAAAATACCATTGGGGTACGAATATAATACAGCCAACTCTTATTAATAGAAATTTCAAGGGATAAGCAAAAAATATCTTATTATTAGTTTAAACCAAATGGAATTAATCAGTTTTTATTAACACTGAAATCAGATTTCAATTACAGTATAATGAAAAGTATTATATATTTAAAATTACTGTGCATTTTATTGAAAATACAGTTTTAAGTGAACGAAAAATATACATTACAAACAAAATGCACTTGAAATCAGTCCAATTCTTCCCATTCTGATAACCGGCATTTTTAAACAACAATTGATGAATGGTTCAGCAGCACCTTTCTTTTTCTTGCACGGGGGTGCATTATCCACTGCTTTCAACACTGCCACTTTTATCTGCAAGGATAATACCTTTTTTGTGCTGCTTCATGGAAATGGCATTGATGTGTGAGCAATATGGCAACTAAAAAAATTGTTTATGGCAACTCAAAATATATCCTAGGATAAGTAGTCCCCAAACAGAACTAAAATACAGTACAAAGGTGCTAATCTGGATCTGTCAATATATTTCCCAATATCGTTTACATTTAGCTGTGCAAACCAGTGCAATTTGTTTAATTCAAAATTAAGTGAATATGTATTATAATTTACAATTAGTAAGTAATTTACAACAAGTGAGTTCTAAATTTGTCTGGCTCTGTGTAGAAAATTCATAGTGTCAGAAGATGTGTTTAATCCAAGTTCATTTTAATGAGAATTGACTGTATCAGTGTGTAATCTAGAAGAAACAAGTCGAGCCATTGTCAGACAACAGCATTGCCAGCATAAGCGCTATTATGGTCTAAACTTGGATTCTTATTTTTTGTACACCGATTTATCATCTCAATCTATTGTTATCATAGAGACTGGCAACAACATTGTTACAGTATTCAATGAATCAGGAAGCGAAATACAGACTGAGATGGGTTGTCAGGAACTCAAGATAGCAGGGTGAATGATAAAGCAAAAAGAGGTCTATGATTTGTTTAGAATAATGCAAACAGGAACTAAGAAAAATGTACACAATTATTTTGTCGTTCCCTATATATTAATATGCCAGAGTACCAGGAAAATAATAAATTACATCATGCCAATAAATATTGTTGGTAGTTTAGGTCAATATATGGATAATATGGATGCCAAACCATGTGACCAATTGTGTTCATTCAGCTGTGGACATTAGTTCCCATTGGTGTCCACAACTCTGATAAATTTCAAGAGTTATCATGCAACAGTTGTCATTTTATGCAACTTTTAAGGTTTTGGGTGGAAAGAAAAATAATAATAATCTTTGCAACAACAATAAGCTTCCAAGCCATGTGCTTGGAGTAATAATAATATGAAGAAGAAGAAGAAGAAGAAGAAGAAGAAGAAGAAGAAGAAGAAGAAGAAGAAGAAGAAGAAGAAGAAGAAGAAGAAGAAGAATTGATTTTATAGAAAACATTTAATACAATAAACACATGTATTAAAGTTATTACAGGTATAATTATGACTATAATTTGTAAGATCAAGCACAGCCAGTGTCATGTTTAAACATGCAAAGGAAGCTCAACCCAAACAGTGTGAGAAGTTTCCTGGGAAAAAGTAACTCACAGGAAAAGCAACTTTATATTATATGGACCAAGGGTTAATTTAACATGTAACAGTCAGTAGGTTATTGACGCTTAAATTAAATTTCAACAGCTTGAGCTACTGTACCAGCATTCAGATGACATGGTGTTTGTACAGTGTGAATTTTTGCTTGATGTAGAAGAATAAACTACATAGAGTTACACATAACAAACCATTGTGAGATGTCATTTTTAAAGGAACTTGTTGCTCTCATGTAGCATTTAAATTAGTTCTGTGTTCTTGTGTTCTTGAGAAATTGTAATGCTGAATGGCTCAGTTACTTAACTCTGTCAGGTAGTCACATGTGCTACAGATCACATAACAGTCTGTCATGTAGTCACATGTGCTACAGATCACATCACAATGTGTCCATGTGTCCTTTCCTGAACCTTTCAATACTGATAACTGGACGATATATTATAGGGCTTATTCAATTAATGGCAGGTCTAAATGCCTGTGGCAAAGTAGTTTGCAGTGCGTGGGTATATGGGTGATGCAGAGCTCAAGGCAAGGACAAACAACAAAGTACTGGTGAAATAATGGTTTTATTTGTAATCCAAAGTATTTTTTTTAGGCATGACAAACAAACAAAACACTCACGATAACATAGTATGGTTCTCCTTCCGGTTTAGAGTTAACCATAACAAAGGAACAGACCACCTCGATACATCCCCTTATGTACAGTCAATCATGCCCCCTTGGTTATCGATTGCAACCGCTCCTCCAATCTGTGGCTGCCACATTGCTTCCCTTCCGGGTCAATGATTTGGTGTACCATATCTCCACCCCCTTTCTACATGGCTGACTTCTACCTAACCCTGGGAATTAATTATCTGGCCATCCAGTCCAAGGCACTGTGTTCCCTTTACACAGTGCCCTCACAGATGGGGAGGGAGATTTATCACCAAGAATCATTCTGTCTCTGTCACAATGCCACACTAATTTAAAACATTAAAACATTTTGAGAGCCAGAACTACACTAAAGACTAAAGAAACTTGCATCCATCATTTCATGTTTGGTTTCCATATTTTGGAACACAAAAGAACCAGTTTTAACCACTGTGTTGGCATTTAGACCTGCAGCTGTTAAGATCAAAATAAACCCTAAGGTATATTGTTGGTGTAATGCTTTACAATTAAAGCTACGTTACCTAATTGAATAACACAATTAGCATCCTAAACATGTACATATCATCACACTAAGTGAGGTTTTCCACTTGGAGCTCTTACTTTATCTCTTCAGTGACATATTCCTTTATCTCTCACATGACTCTCACTTCCTGGATCTTTCATCTCAAGCCTAACCACGTCTTTGACCTCTCTCATCTCTCGCCTTTCTTGGCCATCATTTTTCACTTGGCAGACTTTCCAGAAATATCTTTTCAGTTTGCCTTTGATTTTTGATTTACCCTAATTTCCCAAAGCTTCTTTTGAGGCTCCCTTGATTTTCCTCCATCATTGTACATCACATCAAGAATAACATTCCCATAACTGGATTCTCAGTCTTTTTCAGTGCTGAGGTAGGCTGGGTGCCTACACTACAATCTACCATCAACCAGTTGTTATGTTGAAGATTTAGGGCAGGGGTCTCCAAACCCGGCCCTGGAGAGTTACTGGCTCTGCTGGTTTTCAGTTACTTAATTGCACCAATTATTGGCTTAATTAGTCAAGATTAACAGGTATTCCAGATCTTTAGCCACTGATGATGTAAAGATGCCTATAAAATCTGTAGGATAGGGGCTCCAGGACCAAGGTTGGAGACCACTGATTTAGGGTAAGAATTAGGTGATGAACAGTCAGATCAACTGATATGGTCATGGTCTTTGTGGAATGTAGACACCTCCTAGAGTTAGGTTTGTGTTGTTGTGATGGCAGTGGCCCTGCACAATGAGAAGTGTGTTCCCTTTCAATTTGAAGAAGACCAACAACCATACTTTTTGGATATGCCTGCCACAGGTCAGGTATTCACTTATCTTTCAGGGAACCAGGGTTATATCAGTAACCTAATGTTTTCTGCATTTACACAGCCACCTTTTAAAATGTTAGTTTAACTGGTAATTGATTTATTAGTTAATTAGAAAAGTTTGCAATGTGGCCAGGTGGGATTTGAATGATTGAAGTAAATTACCCCTGGTCACACCCTATAAAAGACAAAGGAAATGTTTGTTAGGGGAGATGGTTCAGTGAAGGCACTTTGCCTAGCCTGAACATTGAGAGAGAAAACAAAGAAAGAGAAAACAGAGAAAGAGACACAAAGAAAGAGACGCAGAGGAAGAGACACCAAGATTGGGTGTGTAAGAACAGAATAACATAAGAAAGCTTACAAACGAGAGGAGGCCATTCGGCCCATCTTGCTCGTTTAGTTGTTAGTAGCTTATTAATCCCAAAATCTCATCAAGCAGCTTCTTGAAGGATCCCAGGACGTCAGCTTCAACAACATTACTGGGGAGTTGGTTCCAGATTCCCACGATTCTCTGTGTAAAAAAATACCTCCTATTTTCTGTTCTAAATGCCCCTTTGTCTAATCTCCATTTGTGACCCCTGGTCCTTGTTTCTTTTTTCAGGTCGAAAAAAAGTCCCCTGGATCAACATTGTCAATACCTTTTAGAATTTTGAATGCTTGAATCAGATCGCCACTTAGTCTTCTTTGTTCAAGACTGAACAGATTAAATTATTTTAGCCTGTCTGCATATGACATGCCTTTTAAACCAGAAATAATTATGCTTGCTGTTCTTTGCATTCTTTCTAGAGCAGCAATATCCTTTTTGTAGCGAGGTGACCAGAACTGAACACAATATTCTAGATGAGGTCTTACTAATGCATTGTAAAGTTTTAACATTACTTCCCTGGATTTAAATTCAACACTTTTCGCTGTATATCCAAGCATTTTGTTGGCCTTTTTTATAGTTTCCACATTGTCTAGATGAAGACATTTGTGAGTCAACATAGACTCCTAGATCTTTTTCATAGATTCCTTCTTTAATTTCAATATCTCCCATATGGTATTTATGATGGACATTGTTATTGTGTGCGCACAGTACCTTACACTTTTCTATGTTAAATGTATTAGAGGTGTTTTGTTAAATTATTTTGCTTGTTCCTGTTTTATTTTGTTTTGTTGGTAATAGCAGTGTACAAGGAAGCATTAAAACTGCAGTATCTGAGTCTAGGTTTGCTAGTTCTGCCACAGACCAGCCTTGACCTGGACAACACCACAGTTATGCACAGCAGAGTTGCTTCATGTTCTTGGCCAGTTGAAGTCCCCTGTGTACACTCTTCCAATCAGTCATTAACACACTAGATTACTACTTAGATTACTTCTTAGTTTGGTAGACTACATCCTCAACTTTAAATACCTCATCAAAAAATATGCAGTTATACTAGCCTTTGTCAGAGTCTAACATGGCAGGCATTGATTAAACTATATTGTCCTCCCATTTCAATCCAGGATTTTGGTTAACCAGGCCTGCATGATGTAGATTCATTCAGAGTCAAATTCTCCAGGAACATCCATGCTTCAAGGAGCATCTATAAATAATAACCTTCACTCTGGACTGGAAGAGCTACATGTGAGTTCCAATTATTTATAGGTTTCTAACATGGTGCACAAGGATCCAAATAAAAAAAAAATGTGATGGCATGATCTTTTTGACATCCATCATGCTCTTATGCCAATTGGTGTTCTTTATCAAAAAACTAAACTAAAGGGCTCCCAAGTGGCGCATCCAGGAAAAAGCGCTCCACGTGGAGTGCTCTATAGTCGCAGGTTCAAGTCCAGGCTATACCGTGACCGGGAGTTCTTAGGGGGTGGCAAATAATTGGCCCAGCGCTGCCCAGGTAGGGAAGGCTAAGTCAGCAGGGGAATCCATAACTCACTGTGCATCAGCAACCCCTGTGGCTGATAGGGCACCTGTGGTTCTGCAGCGGAGCTTCCAGATCTGTGGACCTGCAGTGTGTAAAATGACAGATTGGCAGGAGCACATTTCAGTGGACTTGTGCTCCAGCCTCTGTTCCACAATGGTGGGGGGGGGGGGGGTTGTGAGCAGTGGGCCAAGAATACAGATAATAATTGGGCACACTAAACTGGGGAGAAAACAGGGTAAAAAATTGGAGACAACTAAATATATATAAAAAAAAAAAAAAAAAAAAACACCACTAAACTACATTCAAAATCTAATTGAATGCTTTTACAAATTGAACACATTTACAGCTCCACTACTACAGTGGAGTCTGAAAAAAACAAATCTTTCAAGTTTAAAGACATATTGATATATGTTGTGGCTGTAAGTGGTTGACAAAGAGTTTTCTGTTCTGCATGTTCCACGCAGGAACTTAATTTGTACTTCTTTACATGCTTGTCTTTATTTTAACTGAAAATAAAGTATTTTATTTGGAGTTTTGAAATATAATGTTTTTAAAACTAGATTTTGGGACAATTTAGATACATGTATCAAGGGGCATCAAAAAGCATGAAAGTCTTTCCTCCAGTCTTTAAAGGAGAACATTCCATGCTAACAATACAAAACTGAGAAACAAGCAGATTGGGTTTGCTTATTAACTTTCCACAAAGTCAAATGTACTGTAACTAATTAAATACTTTTAGTGTCATACAAAAATACCAAGCCTGGTTAGATGGTCTGCTGTTCTGAGTAGAGTTATTTTTTCTTAAACCGTCTTTGGAGGTTTGCAGTGATGAAAGAGTTGAGGAGTCTTGAAATAAATAACTTAGCTAGCTGGTTCTAGTTTTATATATAAAAAAATAAGTAAAAATATAAAAATTCTGTAGGTGCATAAATTGCAGGAAATACATCTTTCAAAATAACTGGTGGCTCAGACATACATTTCAACAATTACTACTGATTTGCTGGAAACCAGTAATGGATATGATTTGAAACTCACATATACAGCACATGTTTTACTTACAAGAACCAGGAAAAAAACTTAGTGAAGAAAATAGTTCAGATGATAGAATCATTTAAATTGCATGTGTGTTTACCATCTTACCTGGCTATCCAGTTATTTAATTGCAGCACTGACATTTTTTGACCCAGTATTACCAAATAAAACCTGTACAATCACTTTTACCAAATGGTATTTAATGGCATTGTAATGTATAATGTGACTTCAGTCTACACTCCCAGTCTATCAGTCAAGGTGACTGCAAAATAAACATTGCTGACTCTTAGCCTGTGAAATACATGATCCAGGATACCACAGGAGACCTTGCAAGGATGTATTTCTGTAGATTCCGTGCCCAGGCATGTCGAAGGTGTTAAATCTGCAATAAGTGGCCCATCTTGCTACTTGTTATCACAGAAGGGCATGCTAATTTAACCTTTCCCAGGAAAGGTTAGTGTCCTTTCTCAAGAACTATGACATAAGGCAATCAACATGCTGATTCTTGCACCGATCATTTTTGGATTTGTTGTTTCTCAATGACTAAGGTGATGGCAACACAGGACTGTAGACTAAATTCACCTCAAATATCCCAGTGCCCTACAGTATTATTAAATAATACTATTTTAAAATAATTAAAATAGAATCTGTGAAAGTGTATGCAAGGCCTACTAAATGTACATGTAAATTGACAGAGAGGACCCTATTTTATTATTTAAATGACTGGTGTATCTAGATCTGCTACTTTTTAGAATGCATCTTTATTCCCCATCATAGAATCTGTGATAAAAAGATTAGGGTTAAAGTCAATGTTTTCATCATCATTATCACGTATGTTATGGGTAACATAGGGTTGGTTAACATAATAAATACCAGTAAAGGACAAATCTGATGATGTAAGCTCATGGAACCCTTGTAGATACAAGATACATTTTACACTTGAAACAACAAGCACGCCCAGTTAACCACATTTTGATGCCAGAGGTAGATGGGTATTGTTAGATATTTGCAGCTCAAAGGTGGACACATAGTGTGAGAAGACTGTGCAAAGTCTCTCCAAAAACAAATAAGAGTTATTTGGTTGTGGCTTCCACAGATCCTCCAAGGTGCCTAAATCTACATTGACAGTAACATATATTATGCAGAGAAGATGAAATACAAACATGAGCAATGATTAACTTATCTTATGGTTCCAAAGTAGCATGCAGTATAATCTCCTCCCTCTTCCCCTTCCAACAGGATGTCCTATTTCCCTACTCTGAAGGTTCCCCTTTGTTCCCAAATTGTGTGGGTGGTTAAAGGAATATCCACCTCTATTTTATAATTTATGATTCTCTTGTTTCCCCATCAATACACCAACGTAGTCCTTATAAAACTAAATCTGGCATACCACGGTATGGCAGTGTGCAATAAGGAAATATGTCTTTTGGTTCAAAATGATCTATTACCATACCTGGTTGTGTTTCAATTAAAAATATTACACTATTTTGGGCAGCCAGTACAGTACAAACTTTCATCAGTGTGATATCAGTTTATAAGTATAATATATTTTTTTGGTATTTGAAACTTTTCACACTAGTTTTATAAAAAATGTAAACAGTATGACAAGAGAAAGTTTTAAGTAAAACATAAATCAGTTCTTGTATAGATGAGTCTAGATTTTAGCCTAGATACCTGCTAATAGACATGGTAAAACTGACCAAAGTTCCTCTGGTTTTCTTGCAAAGAACTTAATGAACAAGAACATGATTTTATTATCATGAGCTACCATCCATTGGGATCCTAACAAAAAGTTATTACTCTACACAAAAAAACCTAATCATATTCATATGTGCACAATGTTGATGTAAAATCCATGTTTAATTCAACCACAAAATACTGAAATGATCACAAAATGAATAGTGTAGAACAAGTCCAGGGAATGAGGCCCGACATGACAATTAAATAATTACAGTATGAAATGCTAGCATCATCCATTCTAAAATACAAAGCATTGTGAAAACATAACTGTACAGAACAGATAAAGGACTGATTAAACCATTACGCTTTGAGCGACTGTGATACTGTATTTCTTGAGAATGAGACATTGTACAAGATGACAAATCTTCATTCTGAACATTCTAGTGCTGGTAACTGGATGTGCTGTTTATTGTATTTGTATGGTTGTGCATCATGCAAATAAACCTGTAGTACATGTTAACAGTGTTTCAGTGTGTGCACCACTAAAGTATTACACTTGACCTGGGTCATTGAAAGGAATGTTTCTTTCTTTCTGATCCAGTATAACCAGCTTTTCAACCAGAATTTCAGTCTGTTGAACCAGCATAATCCTTTGAAAAACAAAAAAACTGATAAACCTAACGATGTTCCTGGGTTATTAAAATTAAAATAAAATGAACAAAGTTGATGGGAATGTTAGTAAACCATGGTAAAAATGTGATATACGTTAATATCTGAATGTAATATGTACATTTATGCAAATTTGCTACAATAAACTTTACTCTCTTTTTAGGAACAATCCTTTCAAAGGTTAGCTTTCTTATACAACAGAACATTATTGAAGCCTGATATTGTAACGCTGTAATTGTAAGTCAAGAACTTAAAGATTTAATTACTGGTACCACTTAAAAAAAAAAAAAATTGAAATAACCATTTGTTTATGACTAATAAAGAGTCCCATCCACATTCTTGAAACCACGTTGTGAGTGACATCACAATTCTTAAAGAAGAACTATATGTTTTCAGATGACCAAAACTATTCTGGATTTTTTTTCTGTGAATGTTTTTCTTTCCACCCCTACACAACAACCTATAAATACTTCATGAATATCCAACTTTAAGTAAAAGATTTGTGATTGAGTCCTGTAGTTTACTAAAAGACTGGCATGGCAATTAGTATTGTTTAACCCAAAGCAGACATTTTTAGGGATGGCCTTTGGCATAACAAGTGGAACAACAGGCAGTATAAGATTGACAGAAAAAAAAATCTGTCAGTGACATACAAAATATTGAAATCAAACACTTTTTAGATAGCTTGCCAATTTCAGAGACACTTTGCGCTTGTGTCATGACAATTTTAGTCACATCAGAGAAAGATTGTTGAAAAGTTCTATTGAAATGCATTGGGCAGAGAGATATGAAAAAGGCACATATTTCAAATTCAATGAGGGAGTTTCTCTGCTAGAGGTGGATTTTAACTGTTTTGCTACCAGTGACAAATTTACAGATTATTTGGGGACTTCCAGTCTTGTCATTTAAAAGCTTTAAACTTAAAAGCTTCAGAAATTACACTGTTTTGTATTCGTTGAAGAAAACGAGTCAACTATTAGGACTTGTATCAATCACAGTGATGGTTATAAGAATCACCTTAGAAGATAAAGTGATCTAGATGGATTCCCAAAGCTTTAACTCGTGACTTATATAAAGACTAAGAAACTCCACGTGTCATTTTGATTGCTGTTTTTTCTTTTTACATTTCTCTTCTGTTTTATTTTGTTTAAGGTATTTGAAACAATTCCCAGTCGTTCTCAGAATGATTGCAAACATCATAAAACATTAAGAGAGCTTTTAACATAAGTAAAATACAGTTTAATATTCATGAACTATGTTAGCCTGGAACATATGAGCTAAAGGTTTGTGGAAAGAGCCCTCTTATGATTCTTGTACACATATAATAAGTTGAAGCACACACACACCATTCTTCATAGTGTACTGACATGAGGTGGATCATACTTTAATCCTCATACTCAAAATGTAATCTAAAACCCCTTTCACACTGGCAGGCTCTACATGGGTCAGACTCTACCTGGGTTACGACCCAGTGTTATGCGGGTCGGCTATGTGATTTCACACTGATTTTTGAGAAGCAGGGTTGAGCTGGGTGACGGAAGTAACTACACAATACGCATGCTCAGTGCTTCCATCCAAACTTCTCTGAATTGAATCTTTGGCCCAAATGTTGATTAAAGCAAATGTTTCTTCATCCCTACAGCAATCTGGCTCTGGCTAAACAGAATAAACAGAAATGTTCCTTGTGGAAGTTAGACCTTCACGCAGGCGTGGCTGTTTGTTGCTTCATCCACTTATGAACACCCATCATGCATTTTGTCTTGCTCAACCGAGGTCAAAGCGTGTCGACCCACATTTTAAAACCTACATTTACGTTGAACTTGAAATGATTGGTCAGGTACCCTTCCGCTGGGAAAAGTTTTAGGCAAATAGTCCCAAAAATGTTCATAAAAGATCACATACACAATTAGAGAAAAAAAACAAATATCTTTACTCAACTAAATACATTTTTACTTGACAGACCTGCTTATAGTTTATCTGAACAGTGCCAGATATTTGAATAGAGCAGTATTACTCAGTTGTCCTTGTCTTGGTTTGTTGTTGTTGAAAGATGCTTGTCTGAGCTCTAGTCGAGCAGACAGGCTACGATTGGCTGACTCAGCAGTTGCCAGGACTGGTTGCTTTCGTCTGTATTACTTCTGCGGACTGATTTTAAATTTGATTCACATGTGATGCAGTGACGTTCCAGCAGGTATCTACCATCTGATAGAAGCTTACTAGAGCTGGATGCTGATTGGCTGATGATACTCAATTGTTTTTTAATCCATTTTATTTTACTATGTAGAACTATTATCAATTGCTTGACATAATGGGATTTAAATGATTGCATTTGCCATATTTAGCTATTATTTTAATATACTGTAAATAAACTGTACATACTTACTGTACTACTACAGCTTTTTAAAACTATCTTGGACATAATTATTAATGATTATAAATGAGCTTTGTTTGCAAAGGTTTCTACCTGGTTATATAAAGAAACAGACTGAAGAAAACCAACATGGCCACACGTGGAGCACACAGTGAAGCTGTTCTATTTACATCAGTACAAGGTCTACTGTAATGAGCTGAACAGCGGCATGTCTACATACTGCAGCCCTTTAACTCTGTATTAACCCAGGAGGTGTTTTCCCTCTGGATTGATTTATACACTTTCTTATTAACTTTAATACACATTTCACTGAACTTTCTGGTCTTCTGGTTTCTACATTTTTTTGGCAGTGGTGTTAACATTCCCTCTCTGTTTAGATCATTAAAATAGACCCTATGTATGCATATTCCTAGAAAAAAATGTAACATATTGATGGATAACTCTTGAAATGCATAATATATACTGATAAACATGCATAACATGGTCATTAATTACTTTTTAGAAAACTCTGTAAGATGTTGGTACAGTTCAGTTCAGTAAGAATATGAGGACAACCATGGTAACTCTTTAAGAACTGAGTTAATTAAAACATTTGGGGTCATATTGGCTTTTTAAAAAAAAAAAAAAAAAAAGGTGTTTTGAGATGATTAAGACAAAGACATCTACTTCTTAAGCATTAAAAGAGACAGACACACACCAATAAATAATCACCCCCTCTTGAACCTCAAGAAACTGATTCTGGTTTTCTTTGGTTGCATGTGACCAGTACTGTTTAGGTTATGGTCTTTGCAAAAAAAAAAAAAAAAAAAAAAAAAAAAAAAAAAAAAAAAGGATATTGATACTTTTAAGGCTGCCCAACGCTGTTTCTTAAGCATAGTCCAAATTTCTAAATGTAGATAGACAGGAATGTTTCCTGACAAAGAAGTCTATGGAGGCTGAAAGCTGTTCTGTTTAATTGGGGTTGATTGCAATCTAAGAGGCTTCTGGATACACCACGTTGTCCATTCCATCACCATTGCAAACTCTTGTGCACCCCCTGGTGCATGCTTGTCTCCAAAACTTCTTTGTGTTGGCTGCTTTGCAGATTGTCTTCCTTGTCTCTGGTTGCTCATTATTCAGAGGATCTCAGGTCATCTGCAGCTGCAGCAAAGGAGAAGCAGGAAAGATGGCGATCACCCTCTAGACCGGGCACACGCATGAGACACAAAACAACTTTTAGTAAGATAGCTTTTTCTGGAAAAATATCCAGTAAGTAAAACATGAGTCCAAAACGTTAAGATCTCGGCTTTGTTAATGATACATTTAAGCAAGACGTTGTGCGATCTGGATAGCGTCCGTGTAATCAGCTGGAAGAAGCTGAAGGTTTTTTTTTTTAGTTTAGGACCAGTCGTGAGGACTTGGATCACTGAGCGAGGGGGAGAGCGAGCAAACGAGAAGAGAAAGAGAAAAGAAAGCTTCTCCGTTCTGGCACTCAGACACGTAGAGCCAGCCAGATCGTGACCTCTTTATTTTTTTCAACCACCCCTTTATTTGTACGTTTTTTGGAGATCGGGACACGGAACTGGACCTCCCTAGAGCTTGAGTTTGCGACCCGATCCCCAGGAGGGTTTGTTTAGGTAGGTCTGATCACAGAATTTCTTGTTTTCTTGTTTTCTTGTTAGCTAGATTGGAAAGAGAAGCCATTGCACGCTTAGCTCTCTTCTCCCAGCGCCAGTCAGAGCTGATCCTCCATTAACGACAGCTTGCTTCTGGTCCAAGTCCAGACTTACTCAATTAAAAGCTCTGTCCAGGTTTTTTTTCAGCTCCCGTTGGACCACCTTACTCTGTTAAAACCGTAAAGGCTGGATTTTTTAACGTGCTTTTCCCGCTGTCTGGAAGCTCCCCGTTTTCTGGGGGTGGGGGGTCTTTAGAACTGCAGTTGGTTTCTTTTTATTCTGCTGCTGGCTGGGGCTTGGATGTTTGTGCTGCCAGAGCTTAAGTCAGGTATGTCATTGTGGGCTTCACCATAAAATGGAGGAAAGCACAGCAGACAGTCTTAGGGGAGAGCCTGAAGTGAAACAGAAATTCTCAAGATTCATGAAACAAGGGTGGACTTAAGATTTGTATTTGATGTTGTAATGAGCTTGCAGGTCCCACAAGGGCAGACAATCTTAGGATATGTTTATTCACTTATGGTTAAGTTTTGTGACAGTGGACCTCACTAGAAAATGGAGGATGATTGTAATGTTTCCAGACACAGAAAAGCACGGCATGACTAGAGTTGAGGGTGGAATGATAAGCCTCAAGAGTTTAGACTTGGATTTTAAATATTCATTATGCAAATGTTGAACTTTGAGGATCTTTATATTTCTGGAATGTAGAGAATCACAATAAATAAATATATAAATAAACAAACCTGTTGTGGCCTTCAGATGTATAAAGAATGTTCTCAAGTCATGAAACACTGGTTAGATGTCATTATCATGTTAAGTATGAGTTACTGGTCTAAAATGATGGTCCTTAAAGGAAGGATTTGTTGTGCTCTGTCAATAATGTACATGTGGGAGGGGTTTTCAACCACCCTTTTTCAACTTAATCTGGATAACTTGCATTATCTTAAGGAACTTTTGGTGGGACTTCTGTCATTTTCGTGGAGAGGCCCACCAGAGCTATGAGTTACAGTGTTCTTCCTTGCAATTCCTAAGAAATACTGTTGTATTTAAAAATATATATATTTTAAATATATAAAAAGATATTTTAAAGTGTTTTCCAATTCTCAATTACTCAATGACTAATTTGACCCACTATGGTAAATATATTCTGAATTAGAATTGGATAATAATTAAATACATTCCCAGAAAGTGTTATATTTTGTTCCCACTTTTGACTCTTTGAGTATGAAGTTGTTCAAAGTTAATACAGCAGTTTTAATACAGTAGTTGATATGACCAAGATCATCTCACCATCAGGTATCATGCTATGCAAATTAGATTACCACATATGTCCATTGTCATTCTAATTAATTTGTCATAAATCGTACAATTTCATACAACAGTGTTTGCGCTGGTTCTGTATTACAGTATACATTAACATGGGATCCTAATTTGACTACAACTACACATTTAAATGTGAAATATGCTAATGGGAATTTGGCACATAAACTGTGTCCTTCTGTTGGCAAGTGAATTACTGCAGTCAGCCTTGGCCTCTGCCTCCAACCCAACCAGTTATTTTTGATTACATGTAAATAAGCACTCTATCGACAAATAAAACCTCACTTGACCCACCTTATGGGCTGTTCAGCCACCCTAGTTTGCAGCACTTCTTTTTCGGTAAAATCCTAGCCTTGTTGTTTTTAAGTATTTAAAGTAACTTCACCAAAAAAAAAGAAAAAAAAAAAAAAAAAGTACATTTTTATTAATGTAATTGATCCTGTATGTTGTTTAACATATGACTATTTAAAAGTGATCACACTTTATATCACACATTATTTACAGACAAAACTTGACTGTTCAAAAGCATGTGGCTGTGTTTTATGAAATGCCTCTTTGCTGTGCTTTCATGTTTAGCCCAGTGTACCTGTTTGGGTCTATCCGGGCTAATTGACTTCGCTTCTTCCCCTTCCCACATGCACGTGTTGCAATGCTGATTGTGCTTGGTCAGGCAGGGGTGAATCACTATTTCTCTTTGGGAACCCATGGGCGTATCACTATACATTTAATTGAGAATTTAAAAAAAATATATAGTTCCTAAACAAAATGTATCGCTGTTTTTTATTTCTACATAAAATGAAAAATAGTAAAATCCCATCTTATCACAAGGCGAGATCCCTGTGATGTTGACACAACAACTTTCTTTACAACAGCAGACTGAGAAACCATAAGAGACTCCAGCTCCTTCAAGAGTATATAGTGTGGACAGGGCCTAAAAGTAAATAGCCTTAATATTGCTGTGTAATCCAAATATGAGGCTTACTGCTGCCACCTACAGGACTGGAGTGTACCTTTATCAGAGCAGCTATATTGCAGAACATTTTTTTTTTAAACGAGTATTTTGCTGCAGTGTAATAATTACAGCGAGTGCTGTCTGTGTCCCTTTCCCATTCTGTACAACCCATGAACGCAAGACAAAATATTTGTTTGTCCAATGGATTTATTTTGTGTCTAGAACGCAACATTTTGCTTAAACGCGACCTTACATATATAGACGTTAACAGATATTTACATATGAAAAGCAATAACTTACTTTAACTTAGTTGTCACACTGTGTTACCATCTGTAAGCAAATATATGACAAGTGGTAATGCCTTCATTATCTTCAACTACTGAGGGAGACAGTAGGTTGCCACTACTTTCCAAATATCTGAACTGGTTGAACAACATCTGTATTTAGCATGGAACAACCCATTGTTTCTTTAAGTCTACTGTTACAGAATACAGAGTTATTTGTCATTGTCATAAGATCACCCATGGAATTTGAAATACAGAGAAGTAGACTTTCATCATGTTTCCAGTTGCTAGATTCTTGCCCAGTTGTGGACTTTGAGTGTGAAAACAAACTTTGAATGTAAGGCTTTATTTTTAATGTTAGCTTCCCACATTTACTTCTGATGTTTAAGTCATCCTCCTGAACTAGAGAATTTCTGACCTTCTATGCTGTGTCTTCCAGGCTTTGTCTCTGTTGTGTCTAACAAACCAGATGAGTTACTTTATGATGGGTGAAGCTCATCATCCTGATAGAAAAGGTGTGTCCTGATGGCAAAACATGACTTCTTGCAGTTCCTGTTTTTTGTGTTCAACATGCCTCTGGAGAAGCTTAGTCTCTGCATAGCTGACCACATAGAACTGTATAATAAAGCACATAAAAAATACAAGGACGCAGAAAAAAAAGAAAACATATTGCAAGCTATTGCGGTGGAGCTGCACATGAATGGTACGTATGATGTATAGAATTTACCAGCAAGCTTATTTCCAAGTTTATTGATGAGTCAATGGGGTATACTGTAATGTGGATAAAAGTACAAACAGGCAGATGGAATGTTCCATTCAAAGAATTCATCAGTAAGACATCATGCATTTATACATAGGGAGGAAAGGGCTTTATCTAAAAAATTTTCAGAATGATATGTAGAATATTCGATCCTTTAAGACTGGGTGCCTTGTATTAGCCCGATGGACCTCTGGCTCATGTCATTTACACGTTGGTACAGACATAACCTGATTAATGTCCACCTTATTATTATAATTGCACATATATTATTATAATAACTACCATGAAAAAGCTGAAACAATATTTTTTTTTTTGCTGGCCTCCAAAGACAGATGGATTACTTTGGCACAGGCTGAGAAAGCATGGTAAAAACTGTTTTTGCAATGCTGTTTTCTATATTGCCAAATAGTGTCTTGCCGTGCTTTTGCTTTACGGTAATTTTGACTGATTTTTTTTGTGTAGTATATGTTTGTGTACCTTTGTTGTGTCCCAACATTATTCAAGGAACTATCTTCATACCCAATGGACCATTGGAACCAATTACATCAAATATGACAGGTTCTACTGTATGTGCATGTGAATAAGAGAAGGCTGCTGTGCTGCATCTTAGTGTTGTCCCATAGTAGTTGAAACCTGTTGAACTGTATTCAATATGTAGTTAGCAATATATGAAAACTGAAAAAAAAACAAAATATCAGGATTCCTATTCCTATCCTTAAATTAGCAGATATCAGTGTATTTTGAACAACACAGGCTACAGTACACACAGTTCTTCTCTGTTACCGGTACACAAAACTGAAGTTACAGGTTGTGTAAGCATCTTTCTTCCTGAGGTTTCCGATCACACTTATCTGATGACCTTTAGTTCACTATGGACTGTAGTTGGCACTGTAGCCAGACAGGCTCTCAGGAGAGCAAAAATAGGCTGAATATATGCTATCGTAAAGAAGAACCCAGCGGCTGCTGTAAAGCATGACTTGCATAAATACTAAAGTGCGGGGGAATTTTGGATTTAGGAGGAATGTACAAATATGTGTATCTTCTGTCAAATGCTCAGGACTTGGAACAGTGTAAAGAGGAAAATGAAAGAGTGACATTTAAATATTTTTACAGAATGTCTGTTTTTAGGATTGAAATAGTTGTATATTCAGGAAACTGTTCTAGACTCGTTGATGAAGCCAACAAATGTCTTGAATCGTTCTATAAATATCACTGAGAGTTAAGTCCTGATAATTGAACAATTTGTTACATTTTTAGGAAATCATATCAAAGCAAGCCCCCCCCTTTCTGTTATTTCTACAAACCATCCACAGTTGTCACAGTACTGGTGGGAGTATACTGTAAATCATCAATGGTCACTTCTAAATTAATCACAGTAACCCTTGCTTTTAGTATTAGAGTGTACAGTACATTAAACTACCTATAGAAACTACCGTGTATAAAAAGAATTTGTGCTCGAAAGAAAGTTGCTCCAAAATGAATAGCTTCTATTGATTGTTACTGAAGTACATGGGGTCTGCAATATCTTCTGTAAGCTTTAATACAATATTAAAATGAACGATTCTCTGCAAAGGAGCTGTTTTGAGTTTATTGCAATGCGACTTTTGACTGGAATTATGAATCTTGATTGTTTTACTGCAAGGGAAAATGTCAGTAAAGATTAGTGGTTTTTAAAAAAAATTTTTTTACAGTTTCTAGTGTGTTTCCAACAACGTTTCACAAAACACATTTTCATTAAAATGAGAAAGATTGTTTAAAAAAAATGGTGCATGTGAATGCTTTATAATGATTGCCAAAGGAGTTTCAGATTATTTTATCAAAATAGTTTCATTCGACTTTATGAAGCAAAGTTCTATTGAGGGATGCAAAACTTTTGGCTATAGCTGTAGATACATGAGCTGCTGTATTTTCTTTCATGCTGTAGTTGCCAACGCTTAAAATACCTCTGGTTGGTTTTCACAGGTCAGTGGCCAGGGACTTGTTGGTTTTTGACAGAACCTCTATTCATTGTTACTGACCTTCAGTGACACTGAAGAATAGTTTGCCCATTGTGCTCTGGCCAAGATATCTGATTTTTCAATGGAAACAATTAAAATGTATCTTCTGGTCATTCACTATCTGCATGGGTTACTTCACCCATGTTCTTAAGGACAAACGTGCAGCATGCAGCAGTCGTGGCAGAGGCTGAAAGTTGTATTGCAGTACGTTATCCATTTTCTTCTTGTTAATGGACGCTTCCTAAGAAGTGTAAAAAAACAAGCTATATTCTGACCCATATAATTGTCTCACTGTTTTACATTTATCTTCTTAACAATATATGTATTTTATTTGTTTCTGCCTAGCATTTTATTTTAATTGAGTTTCTACAATGAACAGTTTATTAGTAAGTATATCTTGTTTTTTCTTACATTTTGTGGCACATTATGGTGAAGCTTAAAGGTGCACAATATTTTTTAAATTTCCTGGCCTACAGTGTGTTACCATGGAACTTAAATTTAACCTGTTCTACTGTATAGTGAAAGCCCCATAGCTTTTTTCATGGAAGAGAAAAATACAGTAAAAGTAATCTGAGAACATGTTGCAACATATTAGTTATTATTCGTGCTTCAAACTAGAAGAGCTACAAAGATAATTGTTCTATATGGCTTGTTAAGTACTGTAACTACTGTAGCGCAAATACAGTAGGTAGCATTCTCTGAGACAAATCCAGCTGATGAAGAATGAGGACATACTTCGAAGTTGGATGAGGAATAATTTTACATGGGGGGGGGGGGGGAGCAAGCTTGCTTTAACCTAGACAAGGGTTAGTCAATTATTTTATGTGAAGGTCTGAACTTCTTAGTTACAGCAAGGTCAAGGTCCAGAGCCCATTTTAACTGACCCCTATCCCCATACCCACAAACAAACACAAGTACACAAATATAATTATTACGCATGTTAGTTTTTGAGTTCTTCACCTGGTTTATATGGGTTTTTGTTTGCTTTTTGGTCTTTTTCCCTAGTCAGCCTTTTTTGCTGCCTTGTTTCTACATGAGTTCTTTCCCTGCCAAAACTATACAATTATATAACTACTGTACGTTTCTGTGTTAGCGACCCAAACATTGTGTTTCACCATTGCAAAAACAATGCTTATTGTAGCAAACAGAAGTGAAGCACAAGGAAAAAAAAGATTTAAAAATGACTGCTTTTCGCTTGCAAGTGAATTAATATATATATATATATATATATATATATATATATATATATATATATATATATATATATATATATATATATATATATATTATATAAGATGGATATCTTAAAGCGTCGCGAGAGTTCATGCAAAACAAGTAGACCCTTTTGGACACATCGTCAAAATCCTCATAGGAATAGAGTTTGTCAAACATTGAACTCCAGCTCATACTTAATTACATGTTCATAATTTTTCGGAAACTTGTTGTTTAGAAAAAACTAACACAATTAAAAATTGATTGTTTTATTCATAACACTACTACATACACTGTTTATTTGTATTTATTTATTTTTTTAATTTAGTAATTGCCAATTTTTATTTTATTATTTTCTCCCAGTTTGGCATACCCAGTTACTTTTAGGCTCAGCTCACTGCTACCACACCCTCGCTGACATGGGAGTGGCGAAGACAAACGCATGCTGTCCTCCGAAGCCGAGGACACCCTGGCCAACTTAAGCCCTCCCTCACCTGGGTGGCGCTCAGCCAATTGTGCACTGCCTCCTGGGAACTCCTGGACTCGAACCGGTAACCTCCAGGCTAAAGAGCACATCCTGCACTCCACTAAGAGTGCCTTTACCAGATGCACAGTATTTAAACTGCAAAGTCAAATGTCAATCCACGTTTGACTGATCACTGTTTTTTAAGTGAAAGAAAGAAAGAAAAGTATGCTTCTTAAATGTTTTAATATTCTCATAAATCACAGGGAGGGATAAACTACCACTTTTCAGAAAACAGGTTTTGTAGACCCGATCAGCACCAGACAGTGCTGCGCCTGTGGAATAAAGACAGAGACTGCTGTTTGACAGCAAGAAACACTTGTTAAAGGTTTTTATTTGAGATGACAACATTTTCAAAATAAGAACATAAGAAAGTTTACAAACGAGAGGAGGCCATTCGGCCCATCTTGCTCGTTTGGTTGCTAGTAGCTTATTGATCCCAAAATCTCATCAAGCAGCTTCTTGAAGGATCCCAGGGTGTCAGCTTCAACAGCATTACTGGTGAGTTGATTCCAGACCCCCACAATTCTCTGTGTAAAAAAGTGCCTCCTATTTTCTATTCTGAATGCCCCTTTGTCTAATCTCCATTTGTGACCCCTGGTCCTTGTTTCTTTTTTCAGGCAGAAAAAGTCCCTTGGGTCGACACTGTCAATACCTTTTAGAATTTTGAATGCTTGAATTAGGTCACCACGTAGTCTTCTTTGTTCAAGACTGAACAGATTCAATTCTTTTAGCTTTTCTGCATATGACATGCCTTTTAAGCCCGGAATAATTCTGGTCACTCTTCTTTGCACTCTTTCTAGAGCACCAATATCTTTTTTATAGCGAGGTGACCAGAACTGCACACAATATTCAAGATGAGGTCTTACTAGTGCATTGTACAGTTTTAACATTACTTCCCTTGATTTAAATTCAACACTTTTCACAATGTATCCGAGCATCTTGTTAGCCTTTTTTATAGCTTCCCCACATTGTCTAGATGAAGACATTTCTGAGTCAACAAAAACTCCTAGGTCTTTTTCATAGATTCCTTCTCCAATTTCAGTATCTCCCATATGATATTTATAATGTACATTTTTATTTCCTGCGTGCAGTACTTTACACTTTTCTCTATTAAATGTCATTTGCCATGTGTCTGCCCAGTTCTGAATCTTATCTAGATCATTTTGAATGACCTTTGCTGCTGCAACAGTGTTTGTCACTCCACCTACTTTTGTGTCGTCTGCAAATTTAACAAGTTTGCTTACTATACCAGAATCTATAATCATTAATGTAGATTAGGAATAGCAGAGGACCTAATACTGATCCCTAATAAGTACTTTCTGTTTTCTACATGTTAACCACTCCCTAATCCATGTACATGTGTTTCCTTGAATCCCAACTGCGTTCAGTTTCAGAATTAATCTTTTGTGCGGGACTTTGTCAAAAGCTTTCTGGAAATCTAAATAAACCATGTCATATGCTTTGCAATTATCCATTATCGATGTTGCATCCTCAAAAAAATCAAGCAAGTTAGTTAGACACGATCTCCCTTTCCTAAAACCATGTTGACTGTCTCCCAGGACCATGTTACCATATAGGTAATTTTCCATTTTGGATCTTATTATAGTTTCCATAAGTTTGCATATAATAGAAGTCAGGCTTACTGGTCTGTAGTTACCTGGTTCAGTTTTGTTTCCCTTTTTGTGGATCGGTATTACGTTTGCAATTTTCCAGTCTGTCGGTACCACCCCTGTGTCAAGAGACTGCTGCATGATCTTGGTTAGCGGTTTGTAAATGACTTCTTTCATTTCTTTGAGTACTACTGGGAAACCGTATTGAGAGCTCCACTGAGTCTCATTTTAAAACACTGTTTTGATTGTTTAGATAAAAAGTCAGGTAAAATTTAAAGTAGTTCAATCCAATTAGATACATAAAAAGAAACCATAATGAGAGCTCATTACAAAAAAAAAAAAAAAGTCTAGATTTAGAAACATACAAATCGCTGCTGTGGCATTTAGATTAGCACTGAGCTTCCTTACTTACACAGTAGTGCTTCGCACCCGGTCCGGGTTCCTGATGTGATTATAAGCTTGATTCAATTTCAAAAAGAAAACTGGACACGATTTATTGATTGACACTTAACAGCAGCCAATAACCACTCTGGGCTCTCCTCACTGATTTGGTAGATATGGACATTCAGGGTGGGTTTAGTATCCTAGGAGATCCTGTTAAGCAAGTGAAAATTTTGTGAATGTCCAAAATGATTAAAACAATTTTTACAATAATTACTGCAGCAGATCGTGTACAATAGTTTTGCATTCTACTGATGGCAAACTATTTTGTACAACTTGCAATGTTTCATTGGATCACATACGTTGAGTTACGATCCACCGGCATTTAGACTCAGACAGAAGTCAAACAAAAAAGCTTGTGGATAGCGCATTGTTTCAAAACGGAAAGGTAAAAAATATATTGTGGAAAAGTGGCTGCTAATAGTGAACAGGTGCAGAGGTGAGGTAGTGCAGGAATAATCACAGGCAGGCAATTATAATCCAGTTTAGAAAAGGGTGCTTTATTTTGTATTCCTGGTCTGGTGACCAAACAAGAAATCCCCCTGCAATACACACAAATGTGTAAAGCATGGAGGTAAATAATGTAAATGGTTTTGCAAACCAAAATATAGTAATAAATACTGTAGTGCAGTGTTGATCCGGTTTAGTGCTGGCCCAAGGCGACAGCTCCGGATATGTGCTTAGCTGTCTAGTGATATACAAACACGGTTACTTAAACAGACACGAACAAACAAACAGTACACTCACGAATATTTCAGGTACACTTTTCTCTGTGTCTGACACGGTTCTTCCAGTTTATAACCACAAACCCAAGTGAAGGAAAAAATTAACAATTCTCCGGCCCCTTTATGCTATCATGCATGACCCCTTGTTAAACGATTACAGCTGTTTTTATTGCTTGTAGCTGCTACCTCATTTACCCTCCAGGTCAATACGTTCCTGCAACGGAGTCTCTCTTTCTTCCAGGCTGACCGACTTCCCGACCCTGGAAATGAACTATCCGGCCAGCCCGCCCAAAGACTATCCCTTTCGCTACTTCGTGCCCTCACAGGTTGGGAGGGAGATTTCCAACCAGAACTCATATTTCCATATACAGTGGCTTGCAAAAATATTCAGACCCCTGACCAATTCTCTCATACTACTGAATTACAAATGGTACATTGAAATTTCATTCTGTTCGATATTTTATTTTAAAACGCATAAAATCAATTATTGTAAGGTGACATTGGTTTTATGTTGGGAAATATTTTTAAGAAAAATAAAAAACTGAAATATCTTGCTTGCATAAGTATTTAACCCCCACACATTAATATTTGGTAGAGCCACCTTTCACTGCAATAACAGCTTTAAGTCTTTTGGGGTAAGTATGTACCAGCTTTGCACAGTGTCGGAGTGATTTTGGCCCATTCTTTTTGGCAGATTTGCTCCAGGTTGTTGAGGTTGGTTGGACGACGCTTGTGGACCGCAATTTTCAAATAGTGCCACAGATTCTCAATGGGATTGAGATCAGGACTTTAACTGAGCCACTGTAGGACATTCACCTTTTTGTTCTTGAGCTATTCCAATGTTGCTTTGGCCTTGTGCTTGGGATCATTGTCCTGCTGAAAGGTGAATTTCCTCCCAAGTTTCAGTTTTTTAGCAGACTGAAGCAGATTCTCTTGCAATATTTTTCTGTATTTTGCTCCATCCATTCTTCCTTCAATTGTAACAAGATGCCCAGTCCCTGCTGATGAGAAGCATCCCCACACCATGATACTGCCGCCACCATACTTCACTGAGGGATGGTGTGTCTTGAGGCATGGGCAGTGTTTGGTTTGCGCCATACATAGCGCTTTGAATTTTGGCCAAAAAGCTCTATCTTGGTCTCATCTGACCTCAAAACCTTTTCCCACATTGCATCTGGGTCACTCTCATGCTTTCTGGCAAACTCCAGATGTGCTTTCAGATGATGCTTTTTGAGTAATGGCTTCTTTCTTGCCATCCTCCCATACAGGCCAGTGTTATGCAGAACTCTTGATATGGTTGACTGGTGCACCATTACTCCACTCCCAGCCACTGAACTCTGTAGCTCCTTCAAAGTGATTGTTGGCCTTTCTGTGGCTTCTCTAGTCTTCTTCTTGTTTGAGTGCTGAGTTTTGAGGGACGGCCTTTTCTTGGCAGTGCCTGGGTGGTGTGATGCAGCTTCCACTTCCTGATTATTGATCCAACTGTGCTCACTGGGATATCCAAACACTTGGATATTATTTTGTACCCTTTCCCTAATCTATGCATTTGTATTACTTTATCTCTAACTTCTGTAGAATGCTCTTTGGTCTTCATTTTCCTTCAGATTCACATCCTTACCAATGATCCTTCAACAGTGGGGTTTTTATCCAGAAAATGTGACAGCAACTTTAATGGTTCACAGGTGGAGGCCAATGGTAAGGTAATTGTGTCCTCATTTGGGCAATTTCTTTCATCGCTGCAAACTGGGAGCTTCCACAGCACAGGGATTGAATACTTATGCAAGCAAGATATTTCAGTTTTATTTTTCTTAAAAATATTTCCCAACATAAAACCAATATCACCTTATAATAATTGATTCTGAGTTTCAGTGTTTAAAAATAAAATATCAAACAGAATGAAATTTCAATGTACCATTTGTAATTCAGTAATATGAGAGAATTGGTCAGGGGTCTGAATACTTTTGCAAGCCACTGTGTGTGTGTGTCTAATATATATTAGTGTTAGTGTCGCTCAAGACAGACAGTTACAGTTGGGACTGATTTAAAACAAAATATGTATAAAATACATTAACAAAGCAGGTTACTCTTGATCTCTGCATCATCATCCTGTATTTATTTACAGACGCATACTCCGTAACCTTTAGAAGCAACACCACAGATTACGTTCTTGACAGTAAGTTAATATATACAAGGTACATTTTTATTTAATGGAATATTCAATTTCTTTAAAATTGTATCGATTCGTTATCGTGGGGTCCCAATCGATAAATAATACGATTATTATGGTTATCATTACAAGCTTATTATGCAAGTTGTCAAAGGGTGTTAAAAATGCAGTTTAAAGTTTTTTAGTTCCCCTTGCCTGTATATTCTTACTACTTACAGTTTAAATATTTTTTTACTTTGAATACATTAGATGCATATGTTTCTTCTTAGATGTTTCTTTGCTGTATTTATCTATGCGTCCCTATGTGTGGTTGCTGCTAATATGTTCAAAGGACCTGTCACTGTTATTAGTAATTAGAGGTCGAGTATTCGGGTATTCAAAACTTATTCTTGGTATATTCAGATATCTTATTACAGGCAGTCCTCACACTTATGACACGATAGGTTCCTGAAAGTCGCGTTGTAAGTCGAAGCACATTTTCCCGTAGGAACAATGTTATAAATTGGTGTTACGTTCCTGACTCTTCAGCCAGATGATATAGTTTTACAAAAATAACCCGTTATATTGTACTCATGCAAATATTTATTAACTCTTTACACTCAGCCTGGTGGTTACGCGCATATTCCTCAGACACCTACATGGCTTGTTTAAAAAAAATACAGACTAGGGGCTTTCCAACGACGTATACAGTGCGTGTACGTGGTACCCCTAGCAGGAAATACGATCGCCTTAAGTTAAGCTACTCATCATGTGACAGAGTTCACAGCTTAGGTTTCGTACAGTAAGTAATGTGTGGTTAGAGTATGATGCGGTGTGAAAATAATGAAATATTTTCAGTTTATCATTTGTTTAAATAACTTGATACTTTTAAAACTGCCAGGTTATTGAACCAAGACATATTTTCGATATGTTTATCGATTTACTGGCATATTTACAAAATCCTAACTTAGTTATAAGGTTAAAAGGTTGACAGTTTATACTGTTGCTACCATTATTAAGTAAAGGACAACGCAGTTTATTTTTTACCAGTACACACACCTCTGTGTATTTAACAATACTTGCATATTATTTTTCATGCGAGGAACAGTCACACATGTGTCATAAAATGTATTGTATTGTAACACGCATTCATTCTTATGCTAAACTCTTAGTCTTTAAAGATCAGCAGAAATCAAGTTAAGTTTTTGTTTTGACCTGAAGCATAGATGTGCGAGTATGCAGTTGTTGTAAAAAAAAAAAAAAAAAAAAATGAAGAGCAAAAAATTACTTCTGAAGTGACACTCTAAAAAGAAGAGCTGCACAATAATTTAGCTTGCAGTAAAGGTACCCCTCTCAATGCCCGCCCACACTGAACCTCAACGCGTCCTTCGCTGAAGCTTCACGCTGCTTTCACTTTACCTTCACGCTGCAAACACGGATCATTCCTGCTATCTCTGCGTGGTGCTCACTCTACATTAGCGCAGGAGTCCTGTGTAAATCCTGTTACTTTCATGTTGCATGCACTATACTTAAGTGTGAGAGAAACCGTTAATCCACCATTACACATTTTAGAAGATTTCGACCATATCTTAGGGGCAATCTTTTTTATTCAAGGGCCAGTTTTTTACACATCAAACTTTTCAAACCGATTCTGCTTATGTGGTTTCAGCAGCAGGGAGGTGTTGTGACATGTTGAATCTACAGTAGTGTGTAGTAAACATGAACGCTGTTTCCTAAATACTTGAACATCTTAGTAATGAAGGTGTTGAGCATTGCCTGCAGTAAGAGAAGAAGGATCTGTTGGGAATCAAAAATACGATTTTTTTTTTTTTTTTTTCCTGAAGTTCTTTTGGAGACAACGTTTACCAGACAGCATCAAACGACACCTTTAGCCATTTAGGTAGCTTTATATGAAGCCCAAAATCAACTCCTAAAATGCCAACCACCTCAAGTCAGCCTTTTGATCAGGATGTTTAGATGCAACTGCTCTACTAGTTCAAAGGGTGCACAAATCAGAAAACGAATTGACCCAGTTTTGCTTTATTCTAAACAGTTCCATCTGTGCAGTAGGATTGCAACTAAGTGGAGATGGTGGTTTCAGAGCCCTCCAGAATTGTAAAATGGTGGAACACCATGGCTGTTGTTGCTTTGGAAACTGCAGCAAGCTCTGTGAAATGGAGGTTTCAAGCCTGCAGAGCCAGCAATCTTGCTGCTTCTGCTGTGACGCAGAAGATAATTCAAGCAAGAGGCAGCAGTTAAGGGATAGTTCCTCTAAGCAGGTTGTGCAATATCCACATGAGGCAGTGCACTTGGCTGTGCAGCGTTTTAGCTTTTGGTCAACAGTTTATGAGGACAAGTGAAATGGGTCAGGAGGTTGATCCAACCACGGTTGGTGATGTTTACATGAGAAGCTCAGAAGCCTAAGGGCAGATTTTATTGTTTCTTCTGGGTCTTCATTCCCTGAATACGAGAGTTTGTAGGCTAGTTTGTATTGCATTTATCTTCTAATCTAAAGAAACAGAGTTTTTTTTTTGGGGGGGGGGCGGGGGGGTAAATGAGGTTGCGTAATGCATAATGCATTAATGTTTTTCAGTTATGCATAACTTTGCTTTTAATGTTTGGTGTACACCTGCAATTACTGTTATAGTTCCATTAGTGCATTATTTATATTGATACCCACAGACAATAGACAATATCAACCTGCTTTATCAGGGGTGTGCAAGTTAAAAAAATAAATAAGTTCTTATCCAAGGGAAAAATCTGCTTGCCTCCAACCCGTCGCGCGCCACACACACACACAAATAGAATATCACATTTTGGATTTTGCTTTTATTAAAGAATTAACACAATCAATTAGTGATTCATAATAAATTTTGCTTCAGGAAATCAAATAGAAAGGTATAATACAGTATATTTTCAGTGGATATTTGTCCTGATACACAAGCCAAAAGTCACGTTTTGTCAGCAGAGCTTAAACAGGTAGAATGTTCATCGGAGCGGAAGGGTTAAAGGATTGGTTTCTAAACTACATTACCCTGAAGAATGGCAGTGACACTTGGTTCCCTTTATGGCCATTGGATAAAGAGAAATAATTGTATTTTGTGGGCGTTTCAGTGGAAGACTGAGGGTACTCAATGGAGAGTCAAGTCAAAATTCTGAGAAGGTAGCAGTTTAGTAAGAGTGCAGTGCTATGGAGTAATTTCAAAGTTGTATTAAAAATAATCAAGTCACTGTAGCTTTACAAACCCTCTGCCAACCACCTGATTTAAGTAGCTTTTTAATAAATAAATAAATTACATATAAAATAGATTTTGTAATTGTTATGTTAAGTATTCGTTCTAGAGCTGGTGGTCAAACTTTACTGGGCTCCTACTGCAGACAAAGGCAATTTAATAGTATTGCAGCATTAATTTAAAAATGTTTGTTACTGTGTGTGACCAAGGGTTTGTGAATTAAAAGGATATGTGTATTTGTGTACTACATATGTTTTTGCTTTAAGGTTTAATTACGTATATATTTTTTTAAAGTGTTAATTTGTGTGAAGTACTTGTCTGAATGGTAAAACTTGTTGTCCCAGGTGTCGGATGATATGATTTATATAGCATGTCAGTGAAAAAGAGAGAGATGGATATTGAGCATTAAAAGCTAGAGAGGCAATCTCTGGTAACCATCTCTTAACGACCGGTTGAGATGAACTCAGAGTGGATTCCAGACATGAAACCTGTGATGGAAGAACAAATGTAGTTCAGTTGTGCGTTTTTTTTTTATTTTGTATTATTATTCTGAAAATGTATTTGGTTTGAAACACTGTGGCAGCATCCTTAACATGAGCTCAAAAGTGAACTTCAGCAGGTTGTGCCTTTTACCACCAACTGGACTTTTTCAAGATCTAGTAAACTGCAGAAACTAGTTTTTGACTGGAGAGGTGGTACCATACATGTCTAAATTACCACTTTGTGTTTCATGACACTGGTGCTGTGCCTGGGTTTGAAGGTGCAGTATGTCCTTTATTTTCCATGTGTTTTATTTCTATCCATATTGCTAAGGTTAATTTCAGTTTGCCATGCTCATCAGCATGCTAAAAAGGGGAAAGAGGAGAGGGTCTTTATTTATATATTTTTTTTAAAGAAAGCCTACTAGTATCTGTCAATTTAGACAGCGATAACATTACTTTTCCATCTCCATGATCCTCCTTTGTTTTAATTGCCTTGCCATGGCCCAGTGTTCATGTTTGACATTAATGAAGGTCACATAGTAAAGAATCTGCTCATTTAAAGGGCTTCTGTTGGGTGTACTCAGAGAAGCTTCCTGTTATTTGGTTAATGGTTGACCTAGTTCTGTTGCCATATGCTTCCTGGAACAGACTTGTAAGGTCTGTGTGTTAAAAATCAAGGACACTGGATTTTTTTTGGAGATGACTGGGCCTATCATTGTTTAAAATATTGCATACCTGTGTTTAAGAGATAGTGGATGACTGGATTAATGTTGTTCTGTAAAATGAGAAGATGTTAAAAAGAAGTTAACCCTGTTTCCCTGTAGTTCCTTTTAAAGTCAGTTTTTGTATAGTCGTCCAACTGTAGTTATGAACATTTACTGTGAAATAATGGGTTGTCCTCTGGCAACAGATGAGGTGAGCAGAAACTCTTTTGTTGTTTAGTTCCCATAATAAATAAGTAAATAATACCTTAATATTGACTTTTTCTTTCTGGTAAATTGGGCAAATTTGTAAAAAGAAAAAAAATAGTTGTAGTTGTGTGATACCCCGAAGCAGCCATTACTAGAACAAAGGACTACACTGTGGCACTGTAGAGTAGCTTTATATTTTTTTCTGTTTAATTGGAAATCTAGAGCATGTGAGCCACGTGGTGAGAATAAGTCTCCAAAACCTATATCTTAATGAGTATTTTAGTACACAAACCTACTTAACACCCTAGATTCCAGCACTGTAATTCCACCAGGTTGACTAGAAGAATACAACACGGTGATAGATGAGCAAACCAATAAAGACCATACAAGAAGATACTTTCAGGAGATACATGGAAAGGACCCATCTGTTAAAAAGTGGAAAAATCTGTTATCTCGTCAGCTTTCTTTACGGTTTTGCTTTTGGGGCTGCTTAGTAAGCTATCGTTTTTTCATTGCAACTCTTGTTTTGCGTAATTCCTGGTTCTCACTTTGATAGTTTTCATTGACAGGTAGAATTGTTGTCCTAATAGTGTCTATAAACAAAAGACCATTAAGCTTTTCAAAGTCTGTATGTAAACTTCTTTGTTCAGTTAATTTACAATGACCAGGTTGGTATTTGTCAAGGAAGTGAAATTGTCAGACCTGTTGTGGATAATCTAGTTTGCTGTAAGTTCTGCTTTTATCTCAGTTTCCTGTGGTATATTGTGCTGTGCCTGCCACACAGTACAAGGCTTGTGCATTTAAGCTGGCAAAAAACTAGACCTGATAAATAATTACTTTTAACTGTTCAGCACTTCTGATGTGAGCAATGCAGGTATTGTATGCAGCTCTTTACAGGTACTATTTTACTTTCCTTGACCAAATGTTGTTAAGAATGTTAGTATCTTGGGATTTGTTCTGCTGCAATGCAAGCCAAGACATTGTTTAGTTGACATAATTGAAAATGAAACTGTGAAGAAAAAAAGTAAACTGTGGGGGCCAATAAGACTTCATGCACTGTCTTCCATATGGCAGGTGGCTACATGGTGCTTTCTGGTGATCAGAGGTTCATAGTCAAGAATCTGGCATGGAGCAGCCTACACTTCCATAACCAAAGGTGTGACCAGATGACCTTGAAATGAGCTTCTTATAAAAATGTCAAACAATGAGGTTGAATTTGTATTTTTTGTTTGTAATTAGTTAGCATGCATTTAACCCAACAGCTCCAAAGGTGTGACATATCTTTCTTTCATGCACCTGTTTGGCTGTGGCTGTGCTAAGAATGTCATATTTATTTCAAATATTCTCTCCAACTGTAGTGTTTGTGCAACACTGACAATTATTTCATGTAATTGTATGCTGCTGCTGATGTATGAAGTAAATACATAAGTACCTTTAAGGATATCCTAAACAATTTCTGAAACTGTAGCTACTGTAGCTCTTTGTCTGCAGAGAATATCTTACATTTCAAGAGATAATGTGATGTTGTAGTGAATGCTGCTCAAATTCTGGATGTTTTCTAAGACCCCTTGTCAAGGCAAAGCACCAGATGAAGAAACCCAAGTCTGAGGTCAAGTCTGAGAATTGGAGGTCCATTGTGTACAGTATTACAGAATTTTGTTGAATGTCCTTTGGTGATTTGCTGAAGGCATGCCAGCATTATCTTTGCAGTCACATAGCTTTTTAAATCTGTAACAGTATTTTAGAGGTTATACTGTATTTTGTCAAATGGTGAACACTGTATTCTAAATGTAATGTTGTATTCTGTTTATATTGCATTCATTAAAAAAACAATAAAAAACAGCCTCCTAGGATGAATAGTGTTATACTATATAAAACATCAAAAGAAAAGGAAAACATTCATTGATCTGTGATGTATGTTCCTCCTGAATAAGTCATTTGTTAGAAAAAAAATAAGCCTTGTTTTTTTAATGAAGTACTGTAAGTGGTCCTACAGATCACGGTTTCTCAGTATGATTAGTAGGCCTTGTGGTTTTATGAGATTTAACCCTGACTTCAATCTTCCAGAATCTCTGGAAGGCATCTCTCAGCTTCTGAGTTAACCTCTTGCATGACTGGCTGCTCACAGTGATGTCAAACATCAACACAGGGTCAACCAATTACTGTAGCAATCCAAAATTCTTGTTATTATCAAAGACCAGCTGAGTTTCACAACGGTTGTTGGTTTTAGAAAGGTTAGTCTTCATATTTTGGCTTGTATTGTTACACTGTTCTGGAAAAAGCAAAATGTTACAATATGTTTTAACTGCGAGCATCTTCAGTGTAGAAGGTTGACCAATGGTTAAGGACAAACCCCTGAACTCGTAATCGGCTTACTGCAGGCTTATTCAAAGGACCTCTTTCAGACACAGCAGCTGCTGCCGCAGCGTTTGAGTAGAGGGTGTGACTGTTGGCAGGGTTTGCTGATGCAGACAGACCGGTTGGTGATTAACAAATGTCAGTAGACTTTGGAATCTGGGGAGCCAGAGTCAGAAGGCTTTGTCCTCTGTATGCAGTGGAAGGTCTCCCAGGAGGCTGGGTCATGCTGGTGTGTTCTTTTTTTTTTTTTTGTTTTTTTTTTGGGGGGGGGGGGGGTGGGGGGGTGGGGTGTTCTGCTTAGGGCTCAGCCAGCTGCAGATGTTTTCTGAGCAATATAAAGGAAAGTTCGGATGCTTTGCATTTTTAGACCCCTGTCATGGAGGTTCAGTTTCTACAAAATCTTCTCTTTTTGCAAGGCTTTAAGAGAGTCTTTTTTTTAATACATGTCTTTTGAGACTTCTTTGATACAGTAGTCCAGATATTAAAGGAATAAATACTGTAGTAGGCTGGCACAGGAGGTTTTTTAAGCTGTCCAGTAGAGTACTTGGATACGTCTGGCAGATGCATTTCTGTCAGCAACTCTGTCATGACTCAGCTGCCAGAGATGTAGATCAGATATGTGAAGCCATGTTGTGAACACCACTGCAAGAAGATCTGAGCTAAAATGGCTGCTTCTGAGGATTTAGGCAGCTTAGCTTGTCTTAAAGCCACCGTGACATGGTAAAAATGTAATAAATACTTCAAACTCGGTCGCTTGTTTTGGCACAGTTGAAACAACAAGGAATGGGGGGTGGTGGATTAAAACTGGATGAGCTAGCTTTTTGCGAGCTACAGTACATGAGCCAGACTAGTGAGTTTGTTTAGATATCTGTGGAAAGAAGATAGGGGTGGGGCTTTTATTGTGTTGTAATGTGATCCATACTGTACCTATAACAGCCACCTCCTTCTTGCCACTGTTGTACCTTTTCTGAGGGCTACTAGATATATTGTAGCCTAAAGTATGCGTACAGTGGTTGGTGGGGGGGTGGGTAGATTCCATCATGGAAAGTTTTTATTAACAAGCAATCCCTCATGTTTTTCTTCATGTGGTAGCATGTAGATACTGTAAGGTAACAACATACAGTACAGTTAGAACTGAAATATTTCCAAGAACAGTATCTTCCATCAGTTATGTGGTTTGGCAAAGTAGCATAAAACCTGCTTAAGAATTGTGCATTCAACAAAGCATTTGAAAAACTACCTGTGAAGTTCTGTATATTCTAAGCAAGGGACAAGCATTTCTAGAGGACCCGTTCTGATTGGAGCTGCTGTACTATGATTTGAATATGGACATCTAAATCCTGTCGTACCAAAAAAAAAAAAAAGTCACCAGAGATTGAACTAAAGGTTCTTTGGTTACTTGCAGGAATCTTTTGTATTTGTTCAGCTGCAATGCTGTTATTTATTGTTTTCTACTTTTGTTTTATAGGTTTACCTGGATTTACAAGGGGTCCACAATAATGGAGGTGCTGCAGTGTGATGGCTGTGATTTCCGTGCAGAAACATACGATGACCTCAAGGCACACATTCAGGATGTTCACACAGCTTTCCTGCAGCCGACAGCAGTCGGGGAGGGGAATTCCAGTCAGCCTAGGTCTGACACTTCAAATGCTCACAGCCCTAATGGTGATGGTGATGGTGATGAGGATGATGAAGATGATGATGAGGAGGAGATGTCTGGATTGAAGGATGAGTGTGGAACCTCAAATGAAGGAGAAGGTGAATTTTGACTTTTAGACTGCAGTCTGGTTTTTACATTTTCATTTTAAGTTATAAATGATACAGCTAGTTGTGTAGTTTTACTGAGACAACCTATGCCTCTGATGCGATAGGGGCAACACAGTGTGTGACTGCACACACCTTCAAGAGTGATACTTGTGCTTTTAAAAAAATCGGTATTAATAATACATAAGAAAGTTTACAAACAAGAGGAGGCCATTCGGCCCATCTTGCTCATTTGGTTGTTAGTAGCTTATTGGTCCCACAATCTCATCAAGCAGCTTCTTGAAGGATGTACTACAACCACATATGACTGTACATTAGTGTGTTAGTCACATGTGGTTGTACTAACACAATGATAGAGCATGACAACTGATAGTGCTGTATAAACCAGATGAATGGGGGAGTGCATATAATGTGGGATATGAAACTGAAAATGAATGTGAACGTGGACCAGTAGTTTCCCATTTAAACCCATATTTTGAAAGCATTGTTCTGAGTTGTCAGACTGAACCCAGAGTTTATTAAAAAGATAAATTAAAGAATCTCATAATGACAATTCTTACTACAAAACATTTTGGCTTCAGTGACTTGCATCCATAGCATTAAACACTGAATAGAAACATTTGAATAAAGTTAAGATTGCACGTTTGACTTTTGGTTCCTATAGCATTTTGATGATCTAGGTAGTGTGTCTACATGACACGACCAGGTCAATTTGCAACCAGGAAACCACAATGAAGATAATATTCTTGACATGCTGATGTTGTGACAACCCATCTCTTAAGTAAAAGAAGTCGCTGCTTAAAGGAGTGAGAACTAAGGCTATTATCATTTTCTTTAATATCCATTATCTGAAAGACTGGATTTTCATAATATCTGCGGCAATGTAGTTGTTCATGTCAGATGTTTGAAACCGCTGCTCCCTGGGAGAAAAAATATATTTTAGAAATTAATTACATGCTTGATGTCATTGAGTTGATTATTATACTTCCTAAGAACCCCCTCTCACCCATGATTTATCACAAGTTTCCAACCAGTGTGCTGTTTGCATCACTTAGTTCATGTCCTGCAGAAGTTTATGTTGCAAAGTAGTCATTCTTCGTGGTGGTTCCAGTTGCAATGTGGTTGCAGTCGATTGTTCTTGAAACACAAGTGTCCTGCCTTGATGAAGAAACATAATGCATTGTCTCTGTTTAACAATGAAGGTGTTTTCTAAGAGAACTTGCTTTTCACGTTGTCACTTCTTGTCAGTGCCACCTGGCTGACAAGGTTGATGTTGATATGGAACCAAAAAAGGCTTTTGTTCTGTAAAGTAATTGTATAAGACCACATATTTGTTAAACAGTGTGGAATGAGATGCTTTCCTAAGAAAATAGCAAAATAAAATTGTATCAACTATAGATTGATGCCCAATGGAGAGTTGTTGGACAGACAGAAAAAGCAAATGATTTGCAGCATTTTTTTAATGACACCAAAACACTAATATTTCTCTCTTTGTTTTAGGTCTTCACCCATATCAATCCAGCTCGAGGCATTTTACCACTTCTAACCAAATGTTCAACCAACCAGTTAACCATCCTTTGAATTCTGTAAGCCAGTTTTTCCAGTGCAAGTTCTGTGTGCGCTATTTCAGGTCAAAAAACCTTCTCAATGAGCATACACGGAAGGTCCATGGTTATATTGGAGGCCCATTGCTAGGTGGCCGGAGTGCCCCAGTTTCACCAGCTCTTAAGCAGTCTAACTACAATGTTTTAATGCACGATGGCTTTGGGAAGGTTTTCTCTTGCCAGTATTGTACCTACAAGTCTCCACGACGGGCTAGGATTCTAAAACATCAAAAGATGTACCACAAAACGAACCTGTTAGAAGCACCCTTGCCTGCTCCTGAGCCCATATCTGAATCCTCATCCTCCTCTCTAGTGATACCTGGGCAAGAATCCTGCAGCGATTTGCCAGAGGAAGTTGTTGAGCGCAGCATTCTGGAGTCAATGGTCAAGCCATTGACCAAATCTAGGGGAAACTTCTCTTGTGAGTGGTGTGGCTACCAGACCCTGCGCAGAGAACGGTGGTGTGACCATATGATGAAGAAGCACCGCAATATGGTAAAGATTATTTCCTCACTTAGCCAGCAACAAGAAGGGATTAATGTGGGCTCTTCCAAGCCAGAGTCTTCTTCCTCCCATAGGAGCACTCCCAACTCCAGCTTTATGCCCAAAAATGTAGGTGGCAATGAAGGGTCTTCCATTAATGTCAGGAGTAGTTCAATTTTACGGTCCCCTCCTGCCCCAGTAAGCAAGTTTGCTCCTTTTCAGTATTCACAGATGAAACCTAAAACCTCTGCCAGTACTGGTGCCTCACTCTTATCAGAAAGATCATCCTTTGGGATATCTGATTTGTCCAACTCTGGTATGGATATAGAAACAAACAGCATGCTCAACGATTCCAGAAGTAGCTCTGATGATGAATTGGGGGACGTGGATGGCCCAAACCATTCAAACTCTTTGTCGTCAGAAGTTTCTGGCAAGCAGCTGTTGTCCGAAGAGGATAACAAAATGTTGGAAACTAAAGGAATACCATTTAGAAGGTACATGAACAGGTTTCAGTGCCCTTTTTGCTCTTTTCTTACCATGCATCGTCGGAGTATCTCTCGTCATATAGAGAACATCCATCTGTCTGGCAAGACCACTGTATACAAGTGTGACGAATGCCCGTTCATTTGCACCAGTCCACTAAAGTTGGGCACTCACAAGCAATGTCATGTGGGAACATCTTCAGAGTGGGAGACCATGAACTTACAGAATGAAAGCCTAAGCTCTCTAAATGAAAGTGTGGAGCCCATGAATGGAGGAAACATAAACTCCAAAGTGAATGGTAGAAAATCAGGAATACTGGCAGAGCTAAGCCAGGCAAATCCTCACAGATGTTCCTTGTGCAACTTCTCAACAACCACCTTGAAAGGTCTTCGTGTTCATCAGCAACATAAACATTCATACTGTGACAATCTGCAAGTTCCGAATTACGAGGGGCTATCCAATGACCAACAGGACTCGGAACCAGAGACGTATAGTTCACCAACGTACGTGCAGAAAACTCAGACCTCAATACTAGGCTTCTCTTCCAAAAAGCACTTGGTAACAAAGAATGCCAGGAAGTCAATCAATGACTTGCCCTTAGATCTGTCGCCTGTCAAAAAAAGAACCAGAATTGATGAAATTGCCAACAATCTACAGAGTAAGATCAGCCAAAACAAGCAGCAGGTGGACTCAGTGATCAACCTGGAGGATATTGACGATGAGGAAGAGGATGAAGAGAATGAAGTAGAAATTGAAGTGGATGAAGAGAAGGAAGAAACAGAAGCTGAGCAGCTGATGAAAAATCAGCCCTACAGGTATCCTAGACACAGGATATATGTTAGAGAATCAGATGACTCCCAAAATGATGACCCTTATGGTTCTAATTTATCAAAATATGGTTCCAGTAATATGCCACCTATTGAACTGACCCTGTCAGATGAAGAGGATAATGATGATGATGATTATGGTGCTCCTCCAGAGTCCAAAGAACCACACGAAGAGTGTGACCAAGATAGTAGAGATGCTTATCAGGAGTCCCTTGACTATAATGAGGACTCTGGATCTTTATTTTACTGCAAACACTGTGATTACAGCAACAAGTCTGCCCGCAGTGTTAGCACCCACTACCAGCGAATGCATCCTTACATAAAATTTAGTTTCAGGTACATTCTGGATCCAAATGATCACAGTGCTGTGTACCGTTGTCTAGAATGCTATGTGGAATATACAACTTTTGATGATCTTAATCAACACTATGGTGAACATCATCCTGAAGCCATTAACGTCCTAAACTTCAACCAGCCTGATCTGATCTACAGGTGTCGCTTCTGTCTGTACACCAGTCCAAATGTTCGAAGCCTGATGCCACATTACCAAAGAATGCACCCCACAGTGAAGATTAACAATGCAATGATCTTTTCAAGCTATGTGGTTGACCAACCTCAGCAGATGACTGGTGAGTCCCAAACTTTACGAGAAATCTTAAACTCTGGCCCTAAAAGCTTTGGAACATCCACACCAGTACCCCACAGTGCATCCCAGTCAAGCCCTGTAAGCAAGAGCATCCCAAAGACAGAATCTAGTCTAGATGCAGAATCTCAAAAAGACGCCACAATAAATAATGTAGTAGTCTATGACTGTGATATCTGCTCGTTTGCCAGCCCCAACATGCACTCCGTCTTGGTGCACTACCAGAAGAAACACCCAGAGCAAAAAGCTTCGTATTTCCGGATCCAGAAAACCATGCGTGTAGTGTCTGTAGATCATACCCAAACGAATTCCAACCCAGCCTTTGAAGTAAGCACACCCTCCCCTCCTAAGATATCTAACACACCTTCAATAGATGTGAACAAAGAGGAAATGTACTACTGCAAACATTGTGTGTACAGTAACCGATCAGTTGTGGGTGTGCTTGTTCATTATCAAAAGAGGCACCCAGAAATAAAAGTCACAGCAAAATACATTAAGCATGCTCCTCCTACCCCCGGTCTGTTGAAGCTTATGGATGAGCTGCAAATTGCACCACCAAAACAGTTTCTGCAGCAGTTTAACAGTGGATTAGAAGGCTCTAGCTTTTCCCAACCTCAACCTGGTGGAAATAAGGGAGAAGGAGAGATGCTGTTCTTCTGCCAGCATTGCGACTATGGAAACCGTACAGTAAAAGGAGTTCTGATTCACTATCAGAAGAAGCACAGAGACGTGAAAGCAAATGCCGACCTTGTGCGCCGACATACAGCAGTGGTCCGCAGCCAGCGTGAGCGTGCTCAGATGATCCAGTCTGGGAGTGTGTCGGCCCCAGTCACCAGTTCGGAAAATGAGAAGAGCAAGCTCTTAAGGTCATTGAAATGCAGGCACTGCTCCTATATATCTCCATATATTTATGCTCTGAAGAAGCATCTCAAGAAAGACCATCCCACTGTAAAGGCCACAGCTATGACCATTTTACATTGGGCATATCAAGATGGTGTCCTAGAGGCAGGATATCACTGTGAGTGGTGTATCTATTCTCATGCCGAACCAAATGGATTGCTTATGCATTACCAAAGACGACACCCTGAACACAATGTTGACTACACTTACATGGCCACAAAACTTTGGGCAGGTCCAGAGACTTCAACCTCCCAGCAGATGGCAACCCCAGAAACCAAGCACTACCAATGCAGAGATTGTGCCTATGAGGCTTGTTCAATCTGGGATATCACCAATCACTATCAAGCTGTTCACCCATGGGCAGTCAGTGGAGATGAATCTGTGTTATTGGACATCATCAAAGGCAATATTTCCTCTGAGCAGCAAAAGACACAAACCTCAAAGCCAGAGGCACAAGTCCCAGAGGCCAGCCAGTTTAACAGGCAACCTTCTGAGCAAGATGAGGAACCTTTGGAAATTTCAGTGGGCTCTCCTGAAATGGCCTCCCAGATTTCTTATGCTAGCACTTCAATGTCTAGCAATCCATATCAATGTACTGTCTGCTTGTCTGAATACAATAGCTTGCATGGCCTCCTGACTCACTACGGCAAAAAGCATCCAGGCATGAAGGTTAAAGCTGCCGATTTTGCACAGGAAACAGACATAAACCCCAGTTCTGTTTACAAGTGCAGGCACTGTCCATATGTGAACTCCCGCATCCATGGTGTACTCACACACTACCAGAAACGCCACCCTCTAGTGAAGGTCACCGCTGAAGACTTTGCAGATGATGTTGAGGAGGTAATAGAGCTAAACGAAGGCGATGAAAAGTGTAAATCACAAAGGCAGGGGTATGGTGCATATAGGTGCAAGATGTGCCCATATACCCATGGAACCTTGGAGAAGCTAAAAATCCACTATGAAAAGTACCACAATCAACCTGCATCTGCAATGTTCAAGACATCAGCAACAAGTTTTGCTGTGGCAAAAGAAGGACCACAAGCTGAAAACAGTTCAGCAAATCTGGTGGAGGTACAGGGGGTGGGTGTGTTTATTCCAGCTCTTTCCCAGTTCGCTGGTGACAAAGCAGAGACTCACACAGTCTTCAGATGCCAGCTTTGTAAATACTTCTGCTCCACCCGAAAGGGCATAGCTCGTCATTACCGCATCAAGCACAACAATGTCCGGGCTCAGCCTGAGGGCAAAAACAATGTCTTCAAGTGTGCGTTGTGCTCCTATACCAACCCCATCCGCAAAGGACTGGCTGCGCATTACCAGAAACGACATGATATTGATGCATACTACACCCACTGCCTGGCAGCCTCCAAATCCGTCGGTGAGAGGCCGAGCAAAATAGTTGTACCTGTGGCTTCACAAACCGAAAGCCCGCCCTTGAGTGAGGAACTGAGAATAGCGGTTGAGAAGAGAAGATGCTCTCTGTGCTCTTTCCAGGCTTTTAGTAAAAAAAGCATTGTTTCGCATTACATCAAACGACACCCAGGGGTCTTCCCCAAGAGGCAACATTCCAGCAAACTGGGACGTTACTTCACCGTGGTCTATGCCAAGGACCCAGAAAAAAAAATTGAAGTTGAGGAAAAAACAGTTCCCGAGCAGGCAGAGACAGACCAAGAGAAGGATGCTGAGTGGCTCCCCTATAAGTGCATTAAGTGCTTTAAGCTGTCCTTCAACACTGCTGAACTACTCTGCATGCACTACACAGACCACCACAGCAAGGACCTAAAACGGGACTTCACAACCATCCCTAGCAGCACAAGCATCAGCAACCAGAGCTTCCAGTGTGCCCACTGTGACACCAAGCTCTTAAGCATAGCTGAGCTCAGCTCCCACTTGACAAATCACAATGAAGAGTTCCAGAAGCGGGCTAAAAGACAGGAGAGGAGGAAGCAACTCCAGAGCAAACAGAAAGGACTGGAACCAGCAGAAAACAAACCAGATAAGGTAGGTATTTCACATTTTTGGGGTTTTAGAAGGAGAAATGTTTACTTATGACAGTGAATTATGACTAAAACCCTCTGTTCATTCATAGATCAGCTCAATAGTGCACTATTTCCAAATATCTGAAACACCACGCTAAGGGGTTTCATCTCAAACTGTTAACTTTAGTTTGTAATTTTGGGCAAAAAGAGTTTGCAGTTTAAAAACCCGAGAAAGTAACAAGTTGAGATTGCTTACCTTCAATTAAGCTAATGAGTTAGGTGTTTTATCTTTGAAAACAGTTATACATTTAAACTAAAATACTGTAGATCCATTAATAGCAGGGGTGTGCAATTTAAAAAAAAAAAAAACTTGCTAAAAAAAAAATGTACTTGTCCTTCTTAAAAATCTACTTGCCTCCCTGTCACACATAACACATACAAAAAAAGTCAATCAATTAGTGATTAGCAGGGGTGGATCTAGCCTTGTAGTTTGAGTTCACTAAATTCTTCATGATATACAGGTTTCCCTGTGACCCCACCTCATCTCAACAGATTTCTAACATACTTTAAGGAAATGTTCATTTCAGTGCAGTTTGGAACACATTTGCTAGTAAATTTAAGTAACATACTAAGAGTACAACTGTAATAATCAATATTTGGCGTTATTCAAATATAAAAATAGCTGCTATATGTTTTTCCCCTTTTTTACCTCTAAACTGAATTAAACTCCTGATGTATAGGTGTTTTAGTTCTGTTGCATCACAGGTACAAAATTACCAACCATTACTGCTGCTTTTTGGAATTCTGATTTTTCTTGACATTCTTTAACTGCTGAAACCAAACTTTTAAAGGATGTGTATAACCTGTCAAGTTTCTCTGCATTTTTTACTGTTTTCCTACCAAAATGCACACAATATATACAGTAGGCTCCATCAAATTCTGCAAAGACAATTTATTGAAATTTTTTTTTGAAAAATAAATAAATGTAAATGTCCGATGGGCAAAGCATAACTGCAAAACCTGTCCTTCACACAGGTCTTGTTGTCCTGGGCATCTGGCGATACGAATTGCACACCCCTGAATAGGTCTTGCTATTTCCACAGTTTAAAGCATGAAATGAATATTCCATTGGACAGTAATTACAGTGTTGCTGATGTTTATCGTTGGTTTTGGTTCCAATCTTTTCTCTTTTAAAAATACTTTTGTTTTTATTGATGATGCAGGATGATTGTTGCTTTGTCTTGCAGCCTGACAACCAAGCCAGTAACTCCCCCATTGGCTACAGATGCAACTTCTGTGTTGAGGTTCATCCCACCCTGAGAGCAATTTGCAACCACCTCCGAAAGCACGTCCAGTATGGAGAAGTCAAAGCTGGGCATGTAAAGGTCAGCTGATATCCTTAATTTAGACCACATTGCTATTAGTTTTGTAGTCTAGTTCTTCGTCTGTTTTTTGTTAAATCACAAATAAATCATAAAATAAAACAAGATAGATCATTGTCTCTCTTAATCAGAGCTTGGTAATTCTTATCTTTCTGACTGTAATTGAGCTAGGGCTGTGTTCAAAGATTTGCTTGCTAGCCAGGTATAGTATCCAAAGCACTGGGGCAGTACCTGTAGTGGTTGTAGAGCTTCAGTAAAATGTGTACTGAATACCTAGTGTACAAGACAGTGTAAGAGAAGTGGTATGGTAGAGTATGTTTGAAACTTAAATATACACCAACACTAATCATTTTAATTTCGAAAACTGAGCACCGTCCGCCCCTCCCCTCTCCAGCTCGTGTATCCAGAGGAAAACATTTAATTTCTTAATTCGCCATCTCGACAGCAAAGCGTTGTATAGCTTACGTTGTATTGAAAGAAATTTCTCGAAACCCCTCTGCTGTTTATGTTTTTTTTTTTTTTTTTTTTTTTTTTTTTTTATGTTAAATGGCCAGACGACCCCCAAAAAAAGTTGAATTCAAACTGTGCAAATGACTCGTATCATGGAAGCATAACCAATCTTTGGGGTCACTTGGCAAGTCTAAGTTCATGTTATTATTAGTAGGAGTATTATTCTAAATGTTTTTAGCAGTAGTAAAATGTGACACTGACAGAGAACCTGCTTGGAGCGGTGACTTAAATAAAGCTTTGTTTTGCCCAAGTCAGCTGTAGTTGGTGCTGCAATACAAGCTTACTGTATATATCACAAGCAGCATCAATTATGTATAAATAAACATGTGTTTTTTTATTTAAATTATAAAAAAAATGATTATTGTTCTATATAGTGTATTTTTAAAATATAAACAAGTAGCTATGGTGAAGTCACCAGTAAATTATGCATATTAGCACCATTGAAAGTTCGAACCTTTCTTCAGTAATGTGTTCCCAACCTTTGAAGGTCAAAATGTACCCTTCATTGCAGCCCTAAATTGGGCCCTCTAGAACAAGAAAAGCGTCAGCTGTTTTTGTCTTTTTCTGACACATCATTCAAACTCAAAAAAATTTAAAATCTTGTGTTTAAAACGCCTTTTGCTGTGTGTGCCACATTTTGGTGAATTAGAGACCATTACAATTAAAAACTATACTTTTCAAATATGTTTTTTTTTTTTACGTTTTAGTAGTTTTGTTTTAAATACTATTACGAAATAGGAGGTTATGCAATAGCTAGATTGGTTAGTTGGCCTGGAGAGCAGTCATCTTGGCTTGCTTGCTGAGTGTAATCTGTCACACTGCTGCAAACATTGCAACCAACTAATTGGAATAATTGGCAATAAAACCTGCTTATAGAAACCACTCAAGAGATCATTTAAAAGAGGTCTTTAGGGGCTGATGATCATTTTTGCAGCGCTAGGATTTGTCATGTTAAAGGTAAATACATGGAGATTCTTCAGGATAAATGCTATAGTCTTCCTGTAAAGGTAGTATTTATACGATTGTACTTCTTGAAGAGAGCCTATACTAAAATAAATCCGTTGAAACCATGTAGTACATGTCTTGTGGTTTAAATACTGAGTACTTCAAGTACAGTATACAATACAGTAATTATCTACAGTAAATAGTAAAGCTTTTGAATAGTACATTATTTTTTAAACAAGACAAGTGGATCTGACCATTAATTGTTTTCTATTATTGAATGTGCTGACCTAAAGGTTTCATTCCTTTATATTAGCAGGAAGTGAGTGAAGCCCCTATCACTCCTCCAGAGGAAGCAGTGGCCAATGAGGGTTCGGCAGAGGAAGGCCTGGCAGGTTCTTCAGAAGCCCCTGTTTCTGTGCAGAAGGAAAATGTGGAATTGCTTCAAATGGAGGCTGAAGAAGCCACGGAGCCTCAGGAGAGGCCCTCTGGCGGGCATGCCTGCACACAGTGTGATCGTGTCTTCATGTCCATGCAAGGCCTGCGCTCCCACGAGAGGAGCCACTCTGCACTCGCCATGTTCACCCGAGAGGACAAATACAGCTGTCAGTACTGCCAGTTCGTGTCAGCTTTCAGGCACAAGTAAGGACTAACACTGACAGGACAGGGATGGGGTATTGACATGAGGCTCAAAGCCAAAATTATTATTATTATTATTATTATTATTTATTTTACTTATTTTTTATATACTGAGTAACATTTCTAGATGCCATTTTTATATCCGTTAGTTATTTTGGGAATGTTCATTTTAGCCAGGTATATACTTTTTGGCTGCACTCATAAAAGAATAAATAAATCTTTTCACTCATCTATAACTTTCAATTCATAATAATGCCAGCCCCCAAAAAATACCACTTTAATTTGTAACTCCAAAAGTGACCACTTAAAAATTGATATACAAAATCCTTAAAGGTGCTTTGGGAAATGCAAATAAAGATTTAAAACCTCTTAATACGCAGCCTCCTTCAAGATTTTGTTATACATTTGTAGCTACTGGAATTCTATGTACAGAATATAGCAATACTGTTTAAAAAGAAGTGAACTGATTGAAACCAAAAACAATTCATTAGCTCAGTATGTCTATATCAGAACTATAGAGATCTGTAAAGGAATTAAATTAGGACTCTTTTTATAAACAGACTTCAGACAGTATATCTTTGGTGGTATATCCTTGGCAAGTGGTGGTTTGCAAAATCTCTGTTGCAGTTTATATGGTGGATCACATTGTTGTTTTTGACCTTAATATAAACCAATATCTTTTATAGATGTTTTACTTGTCATCACAATTTAAGAAATGTTATACTTCAAATACTGTGGTGGCTGTACTGCATGGTTTCTCTTTTATGTAATATTCACCACTCTCATAGGAAGGCAGAACTTTCTGAGGTTTTAGAAGCAAGTGCTCAAAAACACTTATCAGACTGGTCTCAATCAGACATCAGCATACAGACCACTTGAAAATCATATAGTTTCTTCTCTTATAACTTTAAATCACATCTGTGTCTTCTAGTCTTTCCCTGTTCCTGATGTATCTTCTCCGTTATGTTGTTCTTTAGCTTGGATCGTCATGTTCAGTCTCACCACGGACAGCACAAGCCGTTTCGCTGCAAACTTTGCTCATTCAAATCTGCCTATATGGGTCGCCTCAAGAGCCACTTCCATAAAGTTCATGCAGGTAAGAGACTTCACAGATGCTGATTTGCACAATAATAAACACATTTCCAACCCTGTTTGAAAACATTTGAATATTTCTTGTCAGAGCACAGAATTACATTTGAGCAAATATTAGTAGCAGTCGTTGGTAAGACAGAAAAGTTCTGAGAAGGTTGATGGATTTGGGATCATTTGATGCCCTGGGACCTATGCAGGTTCATTGATATACATCACAACCTGTGTTTCAAATCATTTTTTTTTTTTTTTATCTATGTTATATTTCTTAACATTCTGGAATGAACTCCAGGTCTTGTTACTAGCTCAGATGAATAGGGAAAAAAACCTCCCTAAGGAGAAGCTCCTTATTTTAAACGAATAAAGAAAGGACAGGTGACCATTTTTATTCCCAGAGAAGGGAATGACCAAAGCAAGATCAAAGGAAATGTCAAGGTCTGTCCATTGAAAGAAAGAAGCAGCACAAAACATCAAGTCAGACAGTTTCAAGATGGTCAGAGTGACTGATCATAATAGACCTGGAATATGCCACCTTCCATCTTCCAATCAAGACAGAAGATTTCTACACTTCTGCCATAATGATGGGGAGAAGTCTTTTTTGTTTGTGGTCTTGTACAGGTTCAAATAGTTTAATGTCCATAAATATTTAAAAAAAAAAAAAAAAAAAAAACCTGTTTGATTGGGACCTACTTATAATGCTATTATATCACCAAGTTCTTTAAAAAAAAAAAAAAAAAAAAAAAAAAAAAAAAGTGCAGTATGTTCAGACTTTCAGGAAAAAAAAAAAAAAGATTATTGATAAAAACACTCATCAACCATGAGGACCACGCTAAGATCACATTGTTATTTTCAATTTTTCCAATGCTTTCCTATGCAAAATAGGTGTTGACAGAGAGGTCTCACTGAAAATTATTTTGCTGATTTTTATTGCCCCCCCCCCCGTACTTCAAAATTGTTTTGATGGAAGCTTAGAATCCTCACCATGAGCAGCCATATTAAAAATACTGGATGTGACCATGTTTAGTTCAGTGACAAACATTTCTACCAACAGAGAGGTCGAAGTGCAGCCTAAATATTTCTCATTCAGCTTACTAAACTTGTATTTTTATTTTAATATGGCTGCTCATGGTGTGAGATGGGTGAGCAGGTGTTTCAAATTATGAGTGCTGTATTATAATACCAGCTGCCAACGATCACGTGCCGTGTTAAAAAGTGAAGAAAAAGCCCCGTCTCTTGTTCTTGTTAAGCAGGTGAGCACACTTACAAGTGTTCCTCATGCTCCTTCTCCTCCATGACGATCAGCCAGCTCAAGGAACACTCACAGAAGGACCATGGGGAAGCCCTCACTCTGACCAAGATGCGTGCCGCCAACCATTCTGCTTTCAGAGCCCAGAAACCACCCCAGGTGACTGGGCAAACATTAGAAATCAACGAATCTGATGGCAAGTAGATTTTTTTCGTTGCCACCTACATTCATTTAGTACTCTTTTGTTCAGGCAGTTTCCAAGAGGGTTATTATGCCAACACAAACGATGACCTTTACGTATATACAGGAGTAATGAAATCGAGACAATGTAGCTTTTTTTTTTTTTTTAAGTAGAGAGAATCCACATGTCCTGCTTTAAAATGTCATCTAAGCCATTGCAATAAGTTGATCTCTTTTACTTAAACCATCTGAAAACAAGAATCCCTGAAGGTTTTTTTTTTATATTCTTTGGCACTTAACAGACACATTGTCTTTCTTAAAATTAATTCCACTACTGTGCACGTTCGATGCTATCAAAGCAATTACACTATCTGCACCTGGAAGCACAGTGTAACACTGTATGAATTATGTGTGAGTGTCCCAGTGTATCAATCTATCAGGTGTCAAATAGCTGGCAACATCATTTCAGATTTGTGGTGATTATATATGAAAAATGAAAGGGTAAAACAATGACAGAGGAAATGTTGTGCCTGGTGTTTGCCAATGTCCACTGTATTTCTACATACGAAAGTGCATTTTATTGCATTATTCAAAATATCTGAGTCACCTGAAATGTGCATGGGTAAGGGCGCAGTGTACTGCAATTGTTTTACATGTATCTGAAACTGCTTTTCCAATTGTCATGCATTAGGTGTCATAAGTCATTGATGTTGCCAAATTCTGCTGAACTTTTGTTCCACTTATGTACAGGGCATAGTTATGATCTCCTTGGAATTGAATGGGTAGGTTAGGTTTTATTTTATTTATTTATTTATTTTTTTCACACAACAAACTTTGCTTATGGTTTTAGTTTTTTTGGGGGGTTTCACCCTAAGGTCAAAGTTCATACATTTTCTTAAGAAGTAACAGTACTTGTTTGTTTTGAAATCCTCCTGTCCAATACTAACACAAGTCTCAAGAACAAATTGTTTTTGAGTGAAGGTTGATTTTAAGGTCAGAGGGTTGCTCAGGGACCATATTTCTTCCCCTGTGCATAACTTTGAACCTCTTCACCAGATCAGGCTGAAAGCCTGTATTTTGTGTGTTTCTTGCCTGGAACAACCCACAAGGTGTAAATCTTGAGGTGGTAGGGTGATTTGTCACAGAATTACACTATCATTTAAGTACATGCAAATACATTTCTCTCTCTTTCAACTTGGGGGTCATGTTTCTCCCCTATCTCACTCACTATGTTCCTTGTGTCCTATAAACACTGTAATGTAGGCCTTATGGTGCAAATAAACCAAGAACCCATGAAATTTTACCATTTTGAGTAGGTCCAGTCATGAATACAGAAGCACCTGTAAACCAAGCATCTACTTTGAGCCCCTGATAAAAGTATGTCAGGTCTGCCTCTTGCCCATGGTGATTAGAACTTATTTGTAATAGAGAGCTGCAGATTTCATGCATGTCAGCAATTCAAAGTAATCTGTCTTGAGAAGGAAAGCCTGTTTGCACAGAAGTTTGACCCCCATATCGTATATACTTTGGCCCAAGCCTTGCAAGGGATTGGTATTGCTGCTTTGTTGTAGCAAAGAGCCCTGGAGTTTCTAGTTATACTGATAAAACATTGCATGGCACACCTTATTAAAAAACCCTCTTGGCATTCCTTTTTCTTGAAGAATGAAAGCTAACAAGTGGATTTATTCAAGGATCAAGCCCTTTAGAGATAAGTGGAATGTTACTTGCACAACATTTCTCTGCTTCCCATTACTACATCTTGTTTCTTTTCAATAGATGCATTATCTGTCTTTTTGATTATATGTTACCTTACCTGCATACTGATACACATTTCCTTTGTATTGAAATCTAATTTGCATAGTAGTGCCTCCTGTTTTCTGTTCTGAATGCACCTTTATCTAATCTCCATTTGTGACCCCTGGTCGTTTCTTTTTTTCAGGTTGAAAAAGTCCCCTGGGTCAACATTGTCAGTACCTTTTAAAATTTTGAATGCTTGAATCAGATTGCCGCGTAGTCTTATACAAGGCAGTATTCAAGGCAGTATTTTTCTTTTCTAAAGTATACAACAATCCTAATTTGTGAAATACCGTACATCCAATCCCTGAATATCTCGACAGTCTTTACAGTGTCCACTGAAATGATGCACTGGCTGGTCAAAACATTAGTAACCTGCTACTGAAGCCCACAGTGCATTGTGTTCCATTGTTTGTGTTGAAACAGATGTGCCTTGTTGTGTTGAAGGTTTCTGTGATAGAAGGGACTATAGCAGGTCTGTTGCTTGTCCCACCCAGCCAGATGCAAACATAACCTAAACCTTGAAAACATAATACAGTTTAACAGGTTGTGTACTTTTATAGGTGTTCCAGACATTCTAGTACTCAAGATATTTGGACAGTTGGTTCTGTGTTTCTTGGTGTTTTGATGCATGTTCATAAGTGTTTGGTGGCTACCGCTAATCAAGTTGAGAGTGCATTTCTCACACACTTTTCTATCGGGTCTGTAGTACACAAAGCGCAAGAGAAGTTGCCACGGAGGATATGTTTGTTGCTGACATGCCTTATTTTCTTTTTTCTTCACTCTCATCCAGACTGTTCCTACTCGGAACCTCCGGATGTACAGCAGCAACTGAGTCATTACCAGCAAGCCGTCCGCAATAACAGCAGTGCCAGCCCCACGCCTCGGCCCAGCGCTGTAGCCGAAGTCAAACCAGAAGGCCCCCTGACCTGCGAGTTTTGCGATTTCAGCTCGGGCTACATGCAGAGCCTCCGTCGCCACTACCGTGACAGGCATGGTGGGAAGAAGCTGTTCAAGTGTAAAGACTGCTCCTTCTTTACCTGTTACAAGTAAGACATAATGCTTTGAAATACACTCTCTAGCTCTTATTATTTAACAGATGCAGCATTCTTCCATGGCTATGTTAAAGCAGACATGTTCTAACTTGTGTCCAGGGACCCCTAAGGGTCTTTAGAAAATTCTGAATACTTTTGTAAAACACATTTATTTAAAATGTGAAAAGTGGCCTTTCACTGTTTGTTTTAATGTACATTCAAGACAGTTGTACTTTGCAATTTGCCCATATTTCAGTTTTCAGTGTCTCTTTGGAAATTTAGATATATTGGCAACAACTAGTTGTACGTAATAAATCATGTTTTGGCAAACATGGATTTGTTGTCTTTTGAATATTCTTTCAAAATTCAAATTCATATTTGGATATTCAAATTGTATAGCATTGTAATACAACAGAGACATATCTCTGAACACTGAGTACTTTTTGATACAATGGCCATTAATGTCTTTCAATATATTCCAAGCATCAATGAGTTGAATGTTTTTCCAAGTAGTAAAAACAAGCATTGTGTTAAATGTCTTTGGTTGGCCATAGTAATGATTAGGGGTTGCACAGAACAGCCGACTAGTTAACCATTTGGCTAGAAACTGGTAGTCGACTAATCGCACAATTCAGTTTCAAAGTTGTAAAGCGACAGTTGTAATGTTTTTGTGTGTTTCATATGTATATGAGTAGCGAACTCACAAAATCAATATTTGAATTATATTCAGCTGTATGAAATTAAACAGAAAATAATTGTGAAGTGTGTAGTTTCAGATGAATGGAAGTGCATTTGTGGTGTATCACTTACATATAAATGACATTTTAGAACATTAATACATAGTTTTTAAAAATCCAAGCAGGTTTGAAATGTAGTGCACAAACATTTTTTAAAGTGGAGATTGGTCAGTTATTTTTAGCTTGACTGAAAAGTAGCCATTCTACCCCTGGTCGAAAAGTAGTAAGGTGGGGATGTGGTTGATTTGGAATAGGCTGCTCTATGCATTACTGGTAATGGTCTTCAGTCATGTAGAGGCAGGATGAAGAGGACATCTCCATGTTGCAAACCAGTGGTCCTCAAAGTCAGCTGTTCTTAAATTATGGGTCGTGAACACATTTCTGGCAGGAAAATAAAGAAGTTTTAAACACATTTTCCAACAAAAGCGCCACAGCAGTCTGTTGACGCTGTTGCTTGCTTATGCTGTGCTTGTACTTAATCAACGTTTTGTTTTTTTTCTGAATTGTGTTTGCGATACGATCAACCAATTGAATATCTGCATTGTCTCTGCAGTAGCCCAATCATAAGTTAGCTGGGTGGGACATAAACTGCGTCTGTTTCAGGTGCAGGTACCGACTGTAAGTTTAACCAATAGGAGAGTGAAATATCTGCCAAGTTTTACACAGCTGTCCAGTCATAAGCAAGCAGAGGCCGTTCACGGTATTCTGCATGAAAATTGAAGAAGAGTGAGTAGTCAGTGGGAAAGTGTAAGATCTGACAGCTGTCTAGTCATTCCTGAGCAGAGGCCAGTGTTAATATGCCGGGTAAGCACTGAATTCCGCCGACTGTTACTGAAAAAAGTAATACATTTCAGTATTTAGAATTTAATTTTCTATCAGTATTTTTATTAATTTTTTTTTATAATTTTGTATATTTAGTTACGAATCCACCTTCTCTGAATAATTGTACTGGAGATGAACGATCTTTAAAACAGAGTAGTGTTGACAAATTTGTCAAATTGAAACAAAGCGACACTTTTATTCAGTTATCTGTGTAAACATGCTATTTACAAATGTTTGCATTGCATACAATAACCCCACTAAACTCTTAATATATATATATATATATATATATATATATATATATATATATATCGCGGTCGAAGGCAGTGTGTAAGATAAGAGCCTATGCAATAGTTAGCGTGCCCGCAAACAGCCAAGTAAGATCAATTTATGCCCGTGCCAAAATTACTTTGAGGACCTCTGTTGTAAACTGTCTTGTGTTTGTCTCACTCAGGTCTGCATTCACAATGCATGTGGAAGCGGGCCACACAGCCACCCCTGAAGAGGGCCCCAAAGACCTGCGCTGCCCACTCTGTCTCTACCACACCAAATACAAGAGCAATATGATTGACCATATTGTCCTGCACAGGGGTAAGTCATTCATGGCAAAAACTTGCTGAAGCAAGGGCAGGAGGGCACAAAGTGTAATCATATTGCCACTATTGTTAATTTATAGCAGCCTCCAGACCAGCAGAGATGATGCAGTTACTGTACTATATATGGACTTTCCTTTTTTACCATTGCTTGCCCATCTTATGAATCACAGATAGTGAAATTTCAATAGCAGGTAACAAGGTCAGTTAGAATGAAACATGTACCTGATTGTTGATACTGTATTTGCTAGGTTATTTTCTTACCATGAAGTTAACCTAATTGCACCACTGCAACAGGTATCTAGGTGGAGAAGGGAGTTAATTACGTAGGCCTTTAACTTCTGGAGGCATGACAAAATTAAGAGAGTTCGGTTGTCTCAACCCTTGTTCAACATTTTTTTCACATTGAAACCACGACACTCTTGCAGGCAGTCTCAAATAGAGAAAGAAATTAAATGGTTATGGAGACTGCACAACTCTCCATGGCAGGATTTATGTTTGTGAGGACAAATGGGAAGCTCTTAACGCCAGTGTGTATGTGTAAATTCGATTTTCTTTTATACTGAAAATGGAGGCATTGATTGGAGATCTGATGCATATGACTGTTTCTCAAAGATCAGGGAACTGGAGGTGGAAATCTCCTGCAAAGTCCGTTATCCGAAATGACCTCTAGAGTCTTAAAGACTTGAATCATCAACAATCTTTGTCAATCAATTGCCTATGCACTGCCCTGACCCATATCTGCTGCCCTTCCCATCAGGCTGAAACTGAATAAGAGAATGCTGCTTGCCTCTATTACAGAATACGTATCAGGGTTGCATAACAAGTGATTGAGTCGCAGCCCATTTACAGAAAAGATTGTTGAATATGACAGTTTGAACATTTCAGACAAAAGCATCCCTAGAACTTGCAAAATAAAGAGAAATCCCTTTGCAAGTGGTTATACGAATGAGCCCTGATGAGAGCGATTGTTCCCATCCCACAGAGGAGCGAGTGGTCCCGATCGAGGTGTGCCGCTCTAAGCTGTCGAAGCACCTGCAGGGGATTGTGTTTCGCTGCGACAAGTGCACCTTCACCTGTTCCAGCGATGAGAGCCTGCAGCAGCACATCGAGAAGCACAACGAGCTCAAGCCTTACAAGTGCCAGCTGTGCTATTATGATAGCAAAGAACGGGAGGAGCTTGAGGGGCACCTGCATGAGGAGCACAAGGTGAGCCTTCAGAACCCTTCTGGCTTCATGCCCAACTCCACCAGCAGGACCTTCACATTATAGCTGAAATAAAAACACTTAATTTGTGTTGCTCAAGGTGCCAGCAATAAATATGATATTGAAATAACATATGCTTTTGCAAGTCAGGAAACCTTTCCCAGGCCTTCTCACTATGAGTGCCTGCCACATGTCTCCATTCAAATCTAATCTCTGCACAGGTAAGCCGAAACTTTGAACTGGTTGGCCGAATTAACCTGGACCAGCTTGAGTCGATTAAAGAAAAGGTGGAGAGCTTAACCAGCGAAGATGAGGAAGAGGTGGAGCTAGAGGAGGAAGAGAAAGAGGATGAGAGGAGGAGGAGGAGGAGGAGGAGGAGGAGGAGGAGGATGACGATGACGATGGGGCGGAAAGTGAGAAGAGTGAGATAAAAGGTCAGTAGTAAAAAAGGGGCAAGCTATGAAAGTACAGCATTCTGCACTAAACTTAGAGACAGTGAAGCCCTTTCTAAACCTGCCAGACCTGTTTGTTTACTTGCACAGCTTGAATATAGTAGCTGTCAATCTCTCACACATCCACATTCCCAGGTTGTCTGCAGAGTTTTTTTTTTTTTTTTTTTTAAGCCCAACAAAACCTTTCTGTTTGTATTTTCTATTTCAAAGGACAAAGAAAACATCCAATAGATGTAAGTAATTAATTTTGTGATATTCATAACTTAAAAAATACAGTGTTAGCCATTATGTTGTGGTTGTCAGGGTCCATAATTAGTAGACCGCGTTATTTGTGTTTTGCCTTAATGTGGATCTATGCTGAAAGCATGTGACGTATGCAAATAATTTAGAAGTGAGTGGAATGCATGGGTGCATCTACACCACCAGCGAACAGCCAGTCTGGGTGAAGCGAGCAACTCCACAGGAATAGAACTGTGTTCTATTTTTGCCGTGCATCGTGGGTGACTGAAGTGAAATGGACCAATCTGAAGCAATGTTAGTAATGTCAGTCATAACACAAATACGCCATAAACATGGAAGTAGAGAAATTGATTCAGGAAGTGCAGCAGTATCCTGTGCTCTACAATTGTTCATTAAATTCATACAAAGACAAAAGTAAAAAGGACAATGCCTGGCAGAACATTTCCGCCCTTATTACTAGTATGTCTGGGCAGTGAATTTAATAAATATACTCGGGTAGGGGGGGGACTAATTTTTTTAAGTGCCCTCTGTGTGGTGCTGTGCACTTTAGGGTCACTTGAAAGTTTCTGGACTTAAAACGTTTGCTTTTGATGTAGATACAAAAGGTTTGCCACAGTCGCTTGCCTCCAGTGTAGAGCCACCTTTATAACAAATATTGGCATTTTTGTTCTCAAAAGGATTTACAATGCGTACAAGCCAAAGTAGTATTGTAGCGTACCATGCAAAATGAAGGAAGGAGACGCACACAATTTGCAGATACTTGAATCCGAAGTTTATTGGGAAGATTATTCCCAGCCCCCTGTTAGCCTGGGCTACACCAAAAACAAAAAACAGTCTTTCACTCTCACAGCAGCACATTCACACAGCTCTGGCCGCACTGATATGGACACCCCACTATGCTTTCTTGTGTGTGTCGCATATATATATATGCATATATATAAATATATATAACATATATTGCATATATAATATATATATATATATATATATATATATATATATATATATATATATATATATGATCACATATTGTTAATTTAGACCTGTATTGTAATAACAATGTAAATGCATTTTCTGAATGATTAGGCTGACACTTTTTATATATATAGGTTTATTTATTTGTAAATGAATGTTTGTATTGTTATGTAACCTGTTGAACTTTTCATTGCAGTTGTTTATTATTTTACCATGTCGTGAAGTTGGTTATGTTGATATAATAACTACAGCTATGGCCGTAAGATTTGCATCACGCTATAGAATGAACTAATTTTATAAATAGAACCTGCTGAATAATGTAACGCTAACATATTGAATTACATATTGCTTTGTAGTTTTCCATATACCTAATGATAAACTGCCAAAAATGACACTTTGAAATACTTTACTGCTATTATGGCTTCTGGCAGACATTTGCGATATAATTTTGTAGTTTCTTTGTATTTACATGGTGTTAAATAAAATATCTAAATTATATATATATATATATATATATATATATATATATATATATATATATATATATATATATATATATATATATATAGTGTGTGTGTGTGTGTGTGTGTGTGTGTGTGTATTTTTTTAAAATTCTGTCTCAATCCTAAAATTCTAGTTGATACTAAATGTTTAGCCATAGCTGTATAGGGTCAATAATTAATGTTACATTTTTAAAATAAATAGTTTACCCCAGGGAAGCTAAGGTAACATTGATTTATTTTCAAAATTGAATTGTTGAATCAGTAATAGTAAGTCACTGTTTCGAGTGCTGTTATGCACAAGAAACTGTGGAGTCTGTTCTTACTGATTTCAACACTTTGAGTTGTTTATGCCACTTAAAACATGTATTCCTAATTGATACTTATTCAGTAACGAGCTTGTTAATATGGTAATTGGATTAGAGTTGTCCTCTTTTATTACGCTTGGTTCAAACAGTTACAGTGTTTGTCTCTCATATTGTGGGAATGTTGTCAAGAGATCCTTAGAGTTTGAAATCCCACTTAGAGACAAAAGTGTCCGTTGTAAGTGAAGATAATAGCGGGGACTGCTTTCGATGTAGAACATGAAAGTGGCTTTAGAAAAATAAAAATGCAAAAAAAAACAAGGAATGTGAACCGGGAACGGAGAGTAAACCTAAAACAGAAGAAGACTTAAATGTCATTGCCATTAACCAGTTTGAGTATTCAGGCAAAATGTAAGTGGGCTGTAAACTTGTTTCAACAATGGTTACAGCCAAGAAAGAAATGCAAGAGTTTAAATCTAATGTCTGTGTGGTTGATGTAGAAGATTGCTGTCCAGAAGATATGTGAAATACAAATTAGAAGGGGGGGGGGGGGGGGGGGGTAGAATATGGGATAAAATTGTAGAAGGGAAACACATAGGACCAGAATAGTACCATTACCATGGAATATAGGTAGACATTAAAAATTGTGGGTGGGAAAAAAGAAATGTAGTTCTTGCTGTTTAAATAAGGAATGAAAAACTACATCTCCCAGAATGCCATAGCGATCCGACAACACTGATTGGCTGGCAATCACTTAAACTAATACACCTGTTTGTAATTAAATAAGCCGGGCAGGTATAAAAGGTACAAAGTGTGTTAAATCCTGTGATTTGTGGATAATATATTTAAAGTCAGTAAACTGGATTAGTGGTCTGGCTAAAAGTTAGGGATCCTGTTAAGTTACTTAGCGCTCCAAAACAGGAGCTAGGATTTATTTTTGTTTTGTATGTGCTAGGAACCCAGAACTGTGTTCAGGTAGACTGTGAATAAAAAGCTTTGTCACAATTTGTAATTATGAAAACCTTTTTTTACTTTATGTAAATGTATAATTGTATTACTTTTAGCAAACAATATGAAATACTAAACTGAAATCACAAGCCTTTTTCTAAGTGTTACGTTTGAAATGTGCAATAATATAATTAGCTAATTGTTGAAATGATTGTTGCGTAATAAAATGGTGTTCGATTTTCTGTTGAATTGCTCTGACTGTGGTTTGGTAGAGGAATCAACAGTTTTCTGTGGGTTTGTTAATCAATGTATGTGCCAGCACTCCCCTTCTCTTCAAAGCCACACAAACTACTTTTAGTAGAAGATTTGAAGAATGAATCAATCAAAAGATCAAAGGGTGATGTCACAAATTTTTTTTTCAGTTTTTTGTATATTTTGTGATCTTGCAAAGAAAATGTATGTTTGGTTAGTATTTGTGTGCATTGCTTATCGCTAAAACCTGGTTTTGTTTCCCAGATGCGCCAGGCTCTCCTGGAAGTGGAGCATCTGTTTACATTGAAAAGCGATTTCCTTGTGAATTCTGCGGCCGCACGTTTGAACGTTCCTCTGAGTGGGAACGGCATGTTCTAAGGCATGGCATGTAAGTCATTTTTCGCAAACCTTTTTTAAGCTACTGATTACGATTATACGGAAAATAGTAAGCCCCTGTATGAAACCACAAAAGAAATGTCAATAAATAAATAAATGGCCCCCAGCACTTATTATACCATAATTCAAGGTTAAAGATTAAGGATTATTTAGTTAAACTGCAACCAATTTTTAACAAAACAGAAAGCTATACAATTTATAGTAATTTAACAAATAATCTTTAAGTGTTTTAGTGTTTCGTGTGCTCCTTTTGGTTTTATTATAACTCAGACCTTTAGGATAATTCTCAACCATTATGTTAAATCTTGCTGGCGAAATCTGGACCTATATTTCCTTCAGCTCAGACAGATTGGATACACAATTCTTGCTACTGCTTTATTTAGATTGGTCCAAAGCATTTGTATTGGAATTTTTACAGACTTACCATAAAGGTGCCAATACTTTTATCATGAACAAATATTTGAAATTGCTTAAGTGTGTTTTTTTTTTTTTTTTTTTTTTTAATTATTATTATATATAAAGTTTGTTAAACTACCAGAAATAGTGTATTTTGGTCTTTGTCATATTAATTAGTGGCTAATTTTCAATAAATGTTTGGATTTAACATGTTTTCTTGAATGATCTTGTATTAACTGTATGGTGCCAGTATATTATTGAGGTACTGTAAATGAGATAAACACAAGTATGCTTGTATTATTATTACACATTTATTTATTTAGAATGCAGTTACCTGGAGACATGTCCTAGGAATCATCATACTGTATATAAAATAAGCTTGTCGATCTTGACCAGTTATGGGATGAGAAACTAAAAAGAAACGGCTACATTTTGGCTTATTTTTTGGTTTTAGCAAACCATGAGTACTGAACACTAATCGGAGCCCACATCATTACATGCACTTACAGGTAAAAGCAGTTGTGTGGGATTTATAGTTTTTAGAGTTCAGCTAACTAGAAGTAGTGATACAATAGACTACAATCCCTGGGGGACAGTCATAAAAACACTCCTGTGAGTTCAAACTTATCCGGACAACCTTGTTTTTGTTTTGCAGGTAAATTTATATTTGTAGCCGACAAAATTTGCTTGTGAAATCACTGGTCGCACACATGCGACTAAAACTAAATTGATGGTCACACAAACCACTTTGTTGGTCTTATTTGCAAACAAACTGGGTGCACCATAGAGCCCTGCTTGGTACAGTGAATATCAAAAATTTGATTTCAAGACCGTGCTAATAAGAATGTTGTTAAAGAGTGCTTCCATGAGATAACAAAACGGTTTCTGGACAGTCAGGCAGATAGTAGGATTCACTATTGAGTTAATTGATGCCCAACAGAGACCTTTCCAAAGAAGCATATTATTAAAGTATTGGGTAAATATAGCAATTTCAGACAAATAAAGGTGGTATAAGCTAAACGGTAAAACTGTGTAACATGTCTTAGGTCATGCCTTGTTATGATTATGGGTCCAGCCATTAATACCATTTTACTATGAACTCTTTCACTTGCTGTTTTACGGTGGTGTAATACTAAAGAGTTGAGCATGCAGAAGAGAATTAAATGACGACAGCTGAACTGAGTGCAGCACACAGATATTCCCTTGCACAATTAGCAGTCCCTTTTATTTTTTATTTTTTTGAGATGGCTTAACTTGGTTATAGTGAATCAGAAAGACTCATAGTGATCAAGTTCAATTGTTGTCTTTGTAACCGAGGCCAAAAGAAGAATAAATGTCACTGCCATATCTATACTTTATAATGATCATGGGGCCACCTTTTAATCCAGGTCCAAGTTAATTGAGACCCCTAGTTGTTGCTGATTAGGTAGTTTAAAAATATAATTGACATCAGACTTACTTGCCCTCAGTGTCATTTCCCCTTTATCTCCACCCACACAGTCGGCTATGTTGAATGCAGCTGATCAGAATCCAGAATACATTAATAATAAAAAAAAAAACACATGCTACTTGTACCTAATAATTAAATATTAGACAAATCATAACCAAGTTTTAAGAGTTTATTTCCATTTTGAAAACAAGAAATCAGAAAGTTGCAATTGAAAAATAAAAAAAAATCATACATTCACGAAAACTTTTAGCAATATGTCCTTCCTTGTGACTGGTCTCTAACAGTCGAGTGCACTTTTCAGTGTTCTGGTCAGAAATCTAATGTACCGCTACTTCTCTTTTGTTTCCGTTTCACATTAAGGGCTGTGAAAAACAACAAGAAGGAGGTCACAAGTGTTGTCCAGGCAGTGGAAGTTGAAATGAAGACAAGCAGGGCAGCACCTGTTGCAACAGAAGATAAAGGTGAAGAGGATTTAAATGTTCCTGTGGAAGCTGAAAATCACCAGGCTGAGCTCTCAAACAAAAATGAAAAGGACAATGGGAAGCCAGAGACCAAAAATGATACTTAATAGGAAACGGAGTAGCTTTGAAATTTTACTTGAAAAAATTGAAACCAACCAAGGCTGCTTTACATACATGTTTCTTAACCTTTGGAGCACTGTTAGATAACTGTTCTCGGTTTTCAGTTATGCATTGAAAAAAGCTTTGAGCTGTGTTACATCCTACTTGTACTGGTGTCATATTTTAAAATCGCAGAACCTTAAAAATGTGAGATTTGGTCCGTAGGACAGATACTAATATATTGGTAACCAATAGTAAATGGTAGAGAAATGTCATTAAGGTCAAATCTGAAAACAGACTTCTAATGTGTGTTTGGAATACAGAAATGTAGACACTTGTATACTCATGAACTATTCATGAATCATGAACAAATATGAGGATAGTGATTTCATTTTTTTTTTTTTTTTTTTTTTTTTTTTTTTTAAATCCAAAAAAATTATTAATTATATACCAGGTTTTTAGTTTTTTAATTATCACTCCATTAATGAATAGTAAGCATGCTATTTGTTTACCAGATGGTTCTGTAGATTCTTTACTTATACAGTATATGACTAGAATATCTACAGTTTAATAAGAAAATTGCAAGTTTGCCCTGATGTTTAAAAGCATGGCAGGCTCCAACCGATTTTGTAAGGATTTGACCTTAACGATGAACAGTTATTTGTTTTACATTGAGTACTTACTTAAGTGTTAATCTCAAAGAGCAAATAAATATAGGAGATATTTGTATATGTTTTGTATTTAATTTAAATGCATTAGCAGTTTCCAAAATTTGTGTAGCAAATTGCTACGTTAATCTGGGTTTATGTCTTCTTGTATCCCCCAGCTTTGTTTTAGTTGATGCACCGCCATTGTTTCAAACACAACATTGTTATTACTGAAAGCCAATTCTATCCCTCACTCAGTGGGAAGTAAAATTTTAATGAAAGTCTTCTGTGATAGAAAGGGATAGCTTGAACATGGCACCTTGGTTTAACCATGAACAGTTTTAGCCTCTGTAGCTGACAAAACCACTTGGTTCATTGTTTTCTGTTCAGTGTTAATGTAAAAAAAAAAAAAAAAAAAAAAAAAAAAAGGTAGCCATTTTCTTACAGCTGCTCTCTTTAGCACATGATAGCCTTTATGATTTTACCTCAGAACTAACAAAATGTAAGTTCTTCTCTTTAGTGTTTCTGTATATATTTATCAGAAACTAGGAGTGAACCCAATGAATGCCCTTGTACACTTCATATTTCATGAAAGCAACAAATTACACAAAAAAAAAAAAAAAAAAACAGGAGAAAGGTGATAATACTAAATATTGCTGGAGAAGGAGTTTTTGCACTGGGTGGTTGTGCATAAAATAGCATTTGTAAAAATGTCTCAAGCTGAATTTCTTGGTGTCTTTTGAAAAAAATAATAATCTTGTGTTTTTTTTTTTTTTTTTTTTCTTGTTTTATTAAAAGTCTTTAAGGAAATGTATGCTTCGCTTCTGGTGCTTTGACTAATGTGAAAAATGAGCAGTGTCTGTAAAAGATTGCTGCTCAAACCCCTGAAGCCTTATTAGACCGTAATAATAATAATTGTTGTGAAATCTTTTTTGGCACTTAAAGAGCTTACCAACACCAGTAGTACTAATAAGCAAAAGTGAAAGATAATATCACCAAAAGCTATGATTGTTATACAGATCCTTGTACCTCCAGATACCACTTTACCACTGGGCCTTAAGAAGTGAAAATGCTTTCAACCGTGACCACTCCTTCAACATTGAAAGATGTGACTAGGCCTATATAAATATAAAATCAGAAAAAAACTATTTTAAGCATCGAAATTGGTAACACACTGGAAACTTGTATATATTTGCTGTTTTTTTTATTCCCCCCATATATATACAGTGCCTTGCAAAAGTATTCAGACCCTCTCACAGTTTTTACATTTTGTTGTTTTAAAGCTTGCAGTCATGACACATTGAAGTGGGAATTAATATGTGTTATACACAACCTACTCCACACATTCAAAGCAAAAACAAAAAGAAATAGATAATTAATATGAAATAAAAATGGAAAAGTCATGATTGCGTAAGTATTCAAACCCTTTGCTGTGGCAAACCTAAATTAATTCAGGTGCACAAAATGACCTTAACGAGCCACACAATTAGTTGAATGACCTCTGTCTGTGACCAATATTAGTGGTTCTCATGATTTCAGAATAAAAACGCCTGTCTTGAGGTTCCTTGGTTAGGTAGTGAATTTCAAGCAAAGACTCAACTATGAAGACCAAGGAGCTTTCAAAGCAAGTCAGGGGTAAAGTCATTGAAAAGCACAGATCGGGAGAAGGGTGCAAACAAATATCTACATCTCTGAAAATCCCTGTGAGCACAGTCTACTCAATCATCAAGAAATGGAAGGTGCACTGTACCACCCAGACACTGCCTAGATCAGGCCATCCCTCCAAACTGAGTAGCCAGGCAAGGAGGAAACTGGTGAGGGATGCCACTGAGGCCAACGACAATTTTGAAAGAGCTACAGAGTTCAGTGGCAGATTCAGATGGGAGAAAATGTGCATTAGTCAGAAATATCTATAAGACTTCACAAAAGTAGCCTGTATGGCTGGGTGGCAAGAAGGAAGCCATTACTAAAAATAAGCCATCTCAAAGCCTGCATGGAGTTTGCAATAAAGCACCTGAGTGATACTGCAAAAATGTGGCAAAAGGTGTTGTGGTCAGACGAGACCAAATTGGAACTTTCTGGTCTAAATGCCAAGCGTTACACAGCACATCTCTCAGTCAACACCATCCCTACAGTCAAACATGGTGGTGGCAGCATCATGCTATGGGGGTGCTTCTCAGCAGGGACTTGAAAGCTTGTTAGGATTGAAGGAAAAATGGATGGAGCAAAGTACAGGCAAATACCACAGGAAAACCTGTTTCAATATACTAAAGACTTAAAACTGGGATGACAATTCACCTTTCAGTTGGACAATGATACAAAGCACAAGGCCAAAGCTACACTGGAGTGGCTTAAGAATAAGAAAGTAAATGTCCTTGAGTGGCCCAGTCAAAGTCCTGACTTGAGAATCTGTGGAAAGACTTGAAAACTGCTGTCCATAAGCGATCCCCAAGCAACTTGAGAGAGCTTGAGCTCTCTGCCAAGAATGGGCACAAATTGCACCAAGCCAGTGTGCAAAGTTGGTAGAGACTTACCCAAAAAGACTTGCGGCTGTAATTGCTGCCAAAGGTGTTTCCACCAAATATTGAGTTGATGGGTTTGAATACTTATGCAATCAACATATTTCAGTTTTTTCTCTTTAGTTTTTGTTGACGTTTCCTGTAACTTATCTTACCCGTAGAAGTCTTCAGTTTGAACATTCAAGTTCTGAATAAAATATTAAGTTTAAAAAAATGTGTATGCATCATTTTGTAATTTCACAAAATGGGACACCATAGGAAGGGTCTGAATACTTTTGCAAGGCACTATATATATATATATATATATATATATATATATATATATATATATAATATATATACTGAATGGTATCAAACTATATCGAAGGGGTAGATTTCCTTAAAGTGAAATACATTCATGAAGGTGAATTGTGACAGTTACCTAGAATGGATTATGCTTTTCTTCCATTTTCTCTGTAAATAATGTAATTCCTTTTTAAAAAAAAAAAAAAAACGTAATAAAGTTATCATATACCAGATAACATTATTCTGATAAAAAGACCAGTGTTTTATACAGTGTATGATAGAGAGGGCAGGGGGTATTGGCTATGGACAGAAAACACTCAGCAGGAAAAGTAAATGCAAGATTTGTTTTAAAGGGAGGCTATTAAACTCCCTTTAAAGAAAGCTCCCTTTTTGTTAGGTTTCATTCATTTTGGATCAAGCTGTTGTGTACCATGGTATTTTTTTTAATGTAATTCTGCAGACCGACCTTTTGATGAAGGAAACTTGACGTTATGTCCCTTACTTATTTAATTGGTGTTTTGAAACTATTATTAAATAAGACATTTTTTACATATTTTAAACTACTTGTGGTCTTCCAGAATATCAGATGGAAAATATTTTCATCTTTTTATTCTTTTCTTTTTATGATATACTTGAACCAGCTAAACCAAAAAGGTTGGTATTGTATTTGAAGTTGTAATCTCAATTAAATGAGTAAATGTGTCAAAACACAGTGAGCTAATTATCTGTCAAACCTAAAATGACCCTCAGATTGATCCAGGCCTATGGGTTTAAAACACAAATGGACCTGGTTCAAGGTAAAGACAGGCCTCCTTTTTTGTCTGTATCCATTTAAATGTATTTTGGTGTCCATACCTCAAACCAGCTTAAGAGGAGACAGCCACAGTTTAGCATTAGCAGTGTTTTATGTGTATTCCCACTGGGAGTACCATTCTCCATTATTGTGCATCAATCTAATAATTGTTGCCATGGACTGGGTTGCAATTGAAACTTCATACATTCTCATAACTTGTTGAGACATTGTTTGAGTTTTTATTATTATTATTATTATTATTATTATTATTATTATTATTATTATTATTATTATTATTATAAAAAGTATGTATAAGATATTCAGTGGTCACCACCATCTTTGTATCCTCTCACAATATATTGTTTATAGAGTTTCTTTCCATATCATCTCTTCAGAAGGATACAGAAGATGCAATTAAATACAACAGTTATCAAAAATTGTAATACACTAGCATGAACAATAAGTTGCTGGCAGTGCTGCATAGTAGCAAAAGTAACTACTGAGATCGATTCAGAGAGCGTTTTCTTACTTTATTACAGTTTGGTTGTTAGCCACTTGGTGGATCTTCACTGAGGGATGCTGCCTGTTATTGGTTGCCTATTTTACCCATTATAATATATAATTATCCTTAAAACTTTTCAAATACATGCAATATATATTAATGAGAACACCATCTAAAAAGAGAAGTGGTCTCCCAATATGTTATCCATTTTTTAAAAAAATGACAAACAACATTTGTTTACTCCAATCAAACCCCCTTTCTCACTAAATATCATCAAATATCTTAATAGAATTGTACCCTCTTCAAATACAGTGGTATCCCAAATGTTATCAATTTACTACCTTTGCAGAATGACTGAATGGGATATTTGTTCTTCATTACTACAAAAAATGGTGACAGCCAAGACTGGTTTCATATTGGATGGGCAGAATTATTTATTTGGGGCAACAGGCATACACTAAAATGAATTTCCACAAATCGAAAACCTTACCTAATGTAACACTTTCATAAGAATCTAGGTCTAGACTTCTAAAGAGATGTTTTTCCCTTTTACTTCAGATTGACGCACCAGCCAAGAACAGCTACTAATGATTATCTTCAAATATGCTTGAGAAGCTGCAGCTGCTGGTTTACAGCACATTACCTGAAGGATACAGTTGATGTCTTTACAAGACCATACAATCTATATATAGTCAATTCTCATTAAGACAAATGGATTAAACAAATGCCCTGATACTACAATGTTTACATGGTCCCGGACAAATTTAACAATTGCTTATTGTAAATTACTTATTATGATAGAAATTTACTTAACAAGAATTTGAATGAATTGCCCCAGTGTGGACAGCTGTGTGTAAAGCATATTGGGAAATCTGTTAACTTCCATATTAAAATTTTCAGATTAGCACCTCTGTACTGTATTTTCGTCTACTGGCCCTGTGATGCATTTTATAGTGCTCACACATCAATGCCATTTCCATAAAGCAGAGAAATTAGTGACCTGCGCAAAAAAAAAAAAAAAAAAACAGCCATTATCCTTGCAGACAAAAGTGGTTGGTGTACAAGATAAAGAAAGATGTTGCTGCTGATTTCAACATTCCTGCGAATGCTTTTCTCAAACATTCTGAAAACCCTAGATACAGTAATACAGGCCAGCATCTCTGATTTGCTCATTACCTTAGTTTTGAGGATGCCTTGCTTTTGTGCTTTAAAAATGTCTGTGATCACAATAGGAAATACAGGTTTCAAGTTGTAATGTATACTTTTAAAAAGTTCATTTACAACAGTATTTACTATCAAATGTTTTTCATTGTACTGAATTTCAGTGTTACAGTATGCATTTGTTTTAGACTTGATAATAAGAATTATTGGCAAGACATATTTCTTTTTTAATGACAAGTTTTTTATTAGATGTCAAATATGGTTCAACCAAATTGATTAAAAAAGCTGATTAATATATTTGTTTTACAATTGTTTGGCACTGGGTGGCGCCACCTGAAGCAGCTTGACCAATAAGAATTCGGGATGACTGATTGCAGCAACCGAGTGACATCACCAGTTTTCCACATTATTTTGGGCTAGTATTAAATGCTACATTCATCTCCTGTATGGTAGGTATGGCTGACTGGAATATTTACAGCCTTTTTGAAGTTCCTCTGCTTTGTGGATGTTAAATATCCCTTGTCACTTCTAAATAGATTAATAAGAATTGTGTATTTTATCATAACCTTTATGACTGTTAAATTCACTCCCTGCTCTATCCAGGTAAGCTGTACACTTCCTGTTACTTTTGATCTTTATGACGACTGAATGAGGCACAGTTCAGTGGGTCAGATTAGCTAAGATTTTTCGCCAGTGTTTTTTCTCTATTATTTCTAAGTGAAATAAATAAAAAAATGATAATAGTTACAACTAGACATAAACAACTCTGAATGTCGATTTAAGGGCTCGTAAGCACACCTAATTTATTATTTTCAAAAACATAAGCTGTTTTTATTTCACTTTGCAAACAGTGAAGAGCACTTTGAAAAAAATCAAAAAAAGTTTAACTACACATTTAAGTGACCTTATTAATAGGTAAGTGTGAAAAGCAGAACATGCTTTAATAATTATATTATTGTATATATTGTCATCTTTTATTTAAACACCCTGTACCTTGTATTTTATTAGAACACTTGTTTAAAACAATATAACAGATTGACAAGCTTTGTTGAAAATCCTGAGAGTTTTAAAAGTAATCAATGCCATTAAGATATTAAAGTCAATTAGACACAATTTTAAACAGATGTGGTCTTCTGTCAGGAAGGAGCAAGATGCTGCCTCTCATATAGTACACTCTTCAGGGAGCAGATTATTCCACAGCAATGGAGCAGTCTGCAAACCAAAAGACCTTTGTTCTTGAAATTAAGGGACATGAACATCTGATGACTTAGGGTCATATTAGTGAAAGTTTTGTTTTAGCCCTGGATCTCGACATTTCAAACGGTTATGTCGAGATCACAAGAGAGATTATCCTCAGTACGTTTAGCAGTTTTATGAGAAAGGTATTAAGAAGATTGGTGAAAAGCTAAGCCAGTTATCGTGTTCACCCAGTATAGTCTCCACTGTTTGAGGCGAGGATCCTAAAAACAAGATTATTCAAAATTACAAGGCTACTCTATCACATTCTGACCATATATGGCTTTTTCAAAGTGATTTTAACTAATACAATTATGACATAAATCTTACCTGTTGTACACTTCTATTCATTACATACGTCTCAAATGTGCAATTTTGAAAGAAAAACATTTTCAGATGTGATATCACGCACAACACTAAGTTAAAGAAGTCTCTGTTGCACTTCCCCACCCTTTCAAGAGATGTTACCCTGCAGTTAACCAATCAGCTGCTTCCTCTGTTGACTGACATGCTTTCAGCGAGTTACACTGCAGAGGTTGCCTGTTGAGTAAGGCAAGGAAACTGAAAATGTTCTTTGAATTAATTTAGTACCAGATACATGTAAAATAAAAAATACATGTTTACTATAGCATTCCTTTCAAAACTACACATGAGACATATGCAGCTAAATGAAGTGCAAGATTTATGGAAGTATTTTGTAGTCTACAATCACTTTAACAATGTAGAATGAATACCCAACCAACAAACAAACAAAAAAAAAAAACATTCTCTAATGATTCAGGTGTTCAGGTGTTAAATCTTTGTAAATATGGCCCCAGGTCAAAATATTTGAACCACTGAATATTACTAACTACTACGCTATAAAATCAGTGTCAAAGCTGGGAGACATTTCATGACAGTAGCTAGATACTGTGTTTAATTGGATCATGCAGCTTCCTCTGCGTAGAGAATTGAAATGTGAATACAGTGTTAGAAATTAACCACAAGGGGTAAAAAAACACAGATTGCAGTTTAAAACAAGCATTCAGCCCCACTAGTTTTACTGCAAAAGGAAGTTTAACCATAAGATGTCTGTCAGTGCCATATATCTTTAACCCAGCCCTGCTTGTAAAAATTGAAAAGAAACTGTTTCAGTTAGGAAAAGCTGAACTAGACACACACACACACACACACACACACACACACATAAAACATCTTAAATCTTTTCTATTTTCTGTTTATTTATATGGTTAAGGTCATCAACTCATATTACACAGTAACTGATTGCGTACAATAGAAATAAGCATTACATTTATATAATTTATATACGTGTGTATGGTTGGCTACAACAACCAAATAAAGCAAAAAGGTTAAGCCTTTCACCTGTGGATTCCTAGGTTGGATCCTGACTTAGTTGACAGTGTTTTTGGTCTCAACTTACAGTTTTTACACAAAACAAAACCATGACACAATTTGACATAATTCTTGCTGGACACATTTACAGTTAATCTAATAAAATAAGACCAAGAACTGGGTGTTAATAAAGCTGAACTGTACCTTTAATAAGGGGGAGGGCATATTCTGTGGATACTGGGACTGTAAATAGTGATGCCAATCAAGCACATTTCATTACAGTAACATTACAGGATGACAGTGGCTTTAAAATGAGTTGTAGTTATTTCTAGAAAATCGACTATAATGATATATAGTGGATGTCAGAGTTGTATCTATTGTGTCTGTGTCTTTGCCAGCATCTGACTGGCTCTGCATCTGCATGTTAATGTCATTTGATTTCCCATTTTGGAATAAGTTATAGGTTAAATGTCAAAACTGAGAAAAGGTCATGCCCTCGACCTTTGTGTGTCAGAAACCCAAATATGGCCATTGCCAAAAAAAACAAAGACAACTGGCCTATGCCACCAAAGTGCCTCACCTGGTAGAAGCATTGCCGCGTGGTGAGCAGTGTGGGCCATTCAGCGTAGGTTCACGTCCTGGCTGAGCAAAGTAGGCCAGTCTTTTGCATCACATTGGCTCAGGCGCTTCCATGGGTTTGGGAGGTAAAACTGGCAGGGACTGTTTCTCCTCATCACTCTACAGCTCATCCTGCTGGCCAGGCACCCAGTGTGCTCAGAGCAGACACCTACAGGGCTGACCCTTGTCCTCCAGAGGTCAGCAGGTCGCTGACTTCCACTCTCAAGTTCCTGGGTGAAAAAGGAAGCTGGCTTGGTTGTGGGATCAGAGGACACCCATTGAATCTTCAGGTCTCCTGAGCCATGTGGGGAATTGCTGCGGTGAGGAGAAAAGCAAGTGGGCATCCCAAATTGGGAGAAAATCGGGGGGAAACATTACAAATGAACACATTAAGTTTTAAAAAAAAAAGAAAAATGTGTGATGGATTCCAACCTCCTTCGCAGTGTGATGTATGAATATCTACAAACAATGGCACTTGTGAGATGTGGTCTTACTCTTTGGACACAAGTTAAATAGGCTGGGACCCAGAATACACTCTGCCTGTTTTTTTTGGGCAACCACCTTGAATTATAACTACCATCTGAAACTCTGCAGGCTAGTGACTAAGGTCAGATTTTCTACCTCTTCAGTTACCCCAGAGACCTGGTCTTTATTTTCTGCTGGTCTGTTTCCCAGACTGACAACTCACTATCTTGAATAACTTTTGAAAATATTTCTATAGGAGGATTTCAGATCAAAAGGTGTGGCTTTTTCAGCTGAGGAGGGGGAGGAGACCAGCTAAACTATTTGTTTACTCTGTGCTTACTTCCTCTCTGTGTATCTATAATACCTCACTTGGCTATTCACACTAAAATGTTCTTTATTAAACTAAACGGTCCTTTGAGCTTTTCACACCTAGTTAGTTTTTGATTGATAATGAGATTCCTAGTTCAACGTTTTGTGGTCAAGTGTGAAACCTTAATGTTATTTATAATTACAATTTGCATGAAAATGGGAGTAGTTAGGGTACAGTACTATGCATCAGTTTACATTTTTCTAATTTTGCTAATCCTAATAAACTGTACTGTTAAGAAAAAATAAATATGTGAAAGCCTTGGTGTCACCTATTTAATGAAATAACCATTTAGCTTGCATATTTTATTATGTTCTTAGTTGCATATGACAGGAAATAATGCTCAATCTACTCTGGAGTCCATCCAAGACAATGCTTTACTGCAGCTAGTACTGGTATCTCAATTTCCATTAAAAGCAAAACAAAACAGAAGCCATGGAACTGACATGAAGGTTCCAGCTGTGTTATTGGCATCAAGGTGGCATACTGTAGCTCATACTGCAGCCAAGTAGAGCATTTAGAACATGAAATCCATAACAACAAATTGTTGTTGTTATGGATTATATTGTCATATAATGGACTAAAAAGAATTAGTTTGAAATAGCACACGCTGTATGTTTCTTTGTTCATGCATCTATCACTTTTTATCTATAAGTAAGTTATAAACACCAGGGTGCAGCACGGTAGGGGTGCTTTATTCTTCTTAGTTTTCATCTAGTCTGACTCCTTTTGATCTACAGTACTTTAAATCTTCTCTTGTTTCCTAGTGCCTTCATTGCCAAGTCCCCAAATAAAACCAAGTCTTCATGGCATTCATAAGATCATTTTATGTCTGAAGCTGGCTCATTATTTAGTAGCTTTTTTAAAAATTTATTTACCTCTTCCTATGATCTTTTGAAGAAAAAAAAAACTGCATGTTTTTCTTCAAAACAACTTGGTTTAGATTAGAATTGTAACCCACCTAAGGATATATCCAATTTTCTCAATGCATTTGAACATTAGAGACATATTTGTGCACCTGTATGGCAGGTCAGGGAATGTGGCCTGGTGTTATAAATTAGACTTGGCGTCATGCTAAAAAAGAGGAGCTGAGAGACAGCCCCAGGGTTGGTTTAGTTTTGGAAAAGGCTGTGCTCCCTGTTGCTGCACCAAGATATCATTTGCTTGGGTGCTGGTTGATATTTAAAATTTAATATTTTAGTTTCTTTAGTTGTTTAAATGAAAGTGTGCTAACAAGGTTTTTGAACTGAAATCTTCCTCCTGCCTTGACTGCAAGGCTACCTTCCACAACCTGTCTTTGTAATTAAGACACTGTATGCCACTGTAACTTTAACTTACAGTATGAAGGTGCAGAAAGGAGTGCTTTTGTAACAGGAAGTGTTGTGTGGTATACTGGTTTTATGGATATCACTGACCTCTGCAGATGAGATGGGGCAATCTGATTTGAGAATGAAGAAAGCACTTGTCGATAGGGATCGATCCTGATGTACAATTTAAGAAAGAACTAACTTGAGCACCGTGCTTGCCTCAATATCAGCTCTGAACTGCTTAAAACCAGTGGAGGGCACAACTGGAATTTTTAACAAGCCAGCACTGTCTTTAGCCCCACTGTGGAAAAAAATTATTTCTTTATAACAAAATTTAAAACAGGGTGCTATATTTTCAACCATTATTTCTTACATAGAGAAGATTACACGTTACAAGACCAAGAAACTGACTTTGAATTTGAATGCCTAATTATTTTCTAGTTTTGTCAGATTAACATTTTTTTTTTCTTTTTCTTTCAAACATGAAGGGCATTTCAAGATGAGAGTAAAAACATATGCCCCTGGAAGGTGTCTGAATTATTTTTGGAAGATATTGTATACAGTGTAAACAGACACTGCATATAAACACACACATTGCATATTGTGCTGATAGCAAAAAAGTAAGGTAATGTTCATCAATTCATTTGTGGCCACACCTTTTCCCTGGTGCTTGCAGTGTCAGCATAGGGATTATAGGATTTTTGTTGAATGTAGTTCCACTCAACAATGACTAAATAGTTATAATAAATATTATTAGACCTGGGATTTTGGCATAGGCAGTAAAACAGTTATGTATTTTATAAAGGAGTAACACAATGAGAGGTATTTTATGTCTATAAGCATAAATTACACCATAAATCAGGTGGGGACAGATTAGACCTTTTTAAAGTCTTGAACTTTGCATTTTTTTTTGGAAACTGCTGGGGTGGGGGGGATTAAGTTTTAAAATGCTTTTCTGTGTTAAAATTCATTCGAGACACAATGGTGACATCTAAAGGCTGAATCAGTTTACTGCATAAATGAAGCCTGTCAAAGTCATTAAAATAATTCAGTAACCATCATGGATTCTAAATGAGAAAATGCGTGGAACACAGTAAACACAGATTTCTGTTTTACTTTGGAAAGGTTAAACGGAACAGTTGAAAAGAAGCTGGATAAATTTGGGGACATCATCTACGCATGTGGAAGCGAGAGGTTTGGAATTGAAAAAAGAAAGAAAAAAGTACAAACTATTCCTGGAAAGTCTAGACAGCAGCAGGAGGTTGAACGCTTAGTTAGAGAAAGGAAGCAGTTGAGGAAGCAATGGAGAAAACCAGAACAAAGTCAGAAGGAGGGACTCCATCTGTTACAAAGGGTAATAAAAGATAAGCTTGCAACATTGCGTAGAGCTGAGCGCCTACGGAAACGCTACAAAAAGAAAGAGCATGCAAGAACTAACTTTTATAAAGATCCATTTAAATTTGTAAAGAAGATATTCACCAGCGAGAAAAATGGCACACTAAAATCATCTAAGATTGAGCTGGGGAGATATTTGGAGGAAACACATACAGATTCAAAAAAGCCAGGAACCTATGTCAATTCATCTCCAGGGCCTTATGGAGTTCCATACAGAGTGTACAAGAATGCTTCTGAAGTTCTACGAATCCTGTGGAAATTGATGAAAGTAGCATGGGAAAAACAGGTTGTATCAAGAGCATGGCACCGAGCAGCTGGAGTCTTTATACCAAAAGAAAAGGATTCTACATGCATCAGTCAGTTTCGTCCTATTAAACGTAGAAGGCAAGATTTTCTTCAGCATTATTGCTCAGAGATTGGCAGCCTACCTAATAAAGAACTGCTTCATTGACACTTCAGTACAAAAAGCAAGCATTCCAGGTTTCCCAGGATGCTTAGAAGACATCAGCGTAATCTGGCAACAAATTCAATCAGCAAAAAAGGAGAGGAAGGAGCTCCATGTGACATTCCTGGATTTGGCTAATGCATATGGTTCAGTGCCACATGAACTTCTTTGGGCAGAATTTGATTTTTTCAGCGTACCTATGACAATAACAAATTTAGTGAAAGCCTACTTTGGAAATTTGCATTTAATTTTTCAAGCAGCACTTTACCAGGCAAACTGAAACTCAAGACTGCTGTGGCCACAGACTGTGTACGAGGTTACCTTGACAACAGTTGAGAAGCTGGAAGCTTTAATCAGTTCATACGTCAGGAAATGGTTGCAAGTTCCACGCTGCCTCAGCAGATTTGGACTTTATGGTAAAAGAATACTGCTGCTACCAATCTCTGCTCTAACCGAGGAGTTTAAGTGCGCCAAAGTCTGACTGGAAATGAGATTAGTAGATTCACGTGACAAATGCACAAGGGAGGCAGCACCTGTGTTGAAAACTGGAACAAAATGGTTGGCAAAGAAAGCTGTAGAAGATGCTAAGGCTGCCCTTCGAATCAAAGATATTATGGGGCAAGTTCAGCATGGAAAAAGAGGTTTTGGTCTCAGTTCAGCTCATACATGGCACAAGGCAACCCCAGCTCAACGGAGGAAGCTGGTAGTCAATGAGGTGCAAAAGCAGGAGGAGAGGATCAGGTGTGTAAAGGCCATTTCCCAGGCCAAGCAGGGAGAATGAATGAGATGGGAGTATGGAACAACGCAAGATTGGCTGGCAAGACCTATGGACAATGGAGCAGAGCAGGATCAGTTTCCTCTTCAGATCAGCATATGATGTTCTCCCATCACCACAGAACCTAAACCTCTGGGTGGGTGAGGATCCCTCATGTCCTTTGTGTTCATTACCTGCAACATTAAGGAACATTTTGACAGGATGTAAGATGGGTCTTAGCCAAGGACAGTTTACTTGGTGCCATGACCAGGTGCTGCGATGTTTGGCCTTAGCATTGGAAGACAAGCGTAATCTGACCAATAAGTTGCCACCAGTTCCATCAAAGCATTACACACAAAAGACAATATTCCTTCATCCAGGAGAGCAACTACCAAGAAAAGCTGCTAAAATCAAGCCTCGCTCAGGATAACTGGAAGCTGCTAGAGACTGTGGAAGATGCTGGCAAAACACAAAACTGAAAGATCATAATTGGATAAGTCTCCACCCCCTTGAGTTAATACTTGGTGGAAGCACCTTTGGCAGCAATTACAGCTGTGAGTCTGTTGGGATAGGTCTCTACCAACTTTGCACACCTAGATTTGACAATATTTCACCATTCTTCTTTACAAAACTGTTCAAGCTCTGTCAAATTCCTTGGGGAGCGTTGATGGACAACAATCTTTAAGTCATGCCAGAAATTTTCAGTTGGATTTAGGTCGGGGTTCTGACTGGGCCACTCAAGGGCATTTACCTTTTTGTTCCTTAGCCACTCTAGCATAGCTTTGGCTGTGTGCTTTGGGTCATTGTCATGCTGAAATGTAAGCTTCCATCCCAGTTTCAGCTTTCTTGCAGAGGGCAGAAGGTTTTCCTCAAAGACTTCTTTGTACTTTGCTCCATTCATTGTCCCTTCTATCCTGACAAGTGTCCCAGTCCCTGCCGATGAGAAACATCCCCATAACATGATGCTGCCCCCACCATGCTTCACAGTAGGGATGGTGTTCTTTAGGTGATGGGCTGTGTCGGGTTTGCGTCAAACATAACGCTTTGCATTTACCAAAATGTTCAAATTTAGTTTTGTCAGACCACAAAACTTTTTGCCACATGGCTACAGAATCTCCTGAGTGTTTTTTTGCATACTTCAAAAAGGATTCAAGGAGGGCTTTCTTGAGTAATGGCTTCCTTGCCACCCTACCACACAGACCAGATTTGTGGAGTGCTTGGGATATTGTTTTCACATGCACACTTTGACCAGTCTTGGCCATAAAATCCTGTAGCTCTTGGAAAGTTGCCATTTGCCTCTTGGTAGCCTCTCTTATCAGTCTCCTTCTTGCTTGGTTATCCAGTTTGGTGGGATGGCCTGTTCTAGGCAGGGTCTTGGTGGTGCCATACACCTTCCACTTCTTAATAATCCTCTTGACCGTGCTCCAAGGGATATTCAAGGCCTTTAATATTTTTATATACCCATCCCCTGATCTGTGCCTTCCAACAACTTTGTCCCAGAGTTCTTTTGAAAGCGCCTTGGAGCTCATGGTTGAGTCTTTGCTTTTAAATGCACTACCCGCAGAGGAAACCTACAGGAACTGCTGAATTTATCCTGGAATCGTGAATCACTACAATTTAACATAGGTGGAGGCCACTTAACTTGGTGTGTAATTTTGAAAGTGATTGGTTGCACCTGAGCTAATTTAGAATTGCTGTTACAAGGGGGTGGACACTTATCCAACCAAGCTATTTCAGTTTTTATTTTGAATTAATTTTATACAAATTTCTAGAATATTTTTTTTTACTTGGAAGTTGTCGGCAGGATGTGAAGATAAATGAAAAAAAAAAAAAACATTTTAATACATTTTAATTCCAGACAATAAGGCAACAAAATGTGACAATTTTGAAAGGGGGTGTAGACTTTCTATAGACACTGTATAGCCTGGTACATAATCACAAAGCAGAAATATCACTACAGAACTATACAGAACCCACAAACAGAAAAATGAACTCTGAAAATGTAGATGGTAAGAAGTATTCCTTTACAATGCTTTAACGCAAAATAACACTAACGCAGTATGCTCACCGGTGCTTTGGGCTGCCACTATATTTAAAGGTGTGGCTGTTTGGTATAGCAATATTCAGTCTGTCGAAGGTGTGCATTGGTTCGTGAAAAGTTAACTCTGCTTTAATGAATCTCTATGTTTTAGTTACGCATTGTAGTTTAAAAATATTCTTTGGCATACTAGTGGCATCACGTTGGTACCTGCTGGAGCGTGCCAGGGGCAGTGGAGGGGGATAAAGAAGAGGTGCTAGTACATAAAGCACGTTTTTATGTCACACTTTGTTGAATTATGAAACATGGGCATTTGAATTTTCATAAACCACGTCCTCACATTTGAAAGTGTATATTTGTTACCAGTAGTTGTGCCAGCTTCAAAACTGTTTAAAAGTGACTACGTAGTATTGACATCTGCTTCGATGAGCTAATGAAGGCTGTATTTGTCTTCTAAAAAAAAAAAAAAAAAAATGTTAAAACGTTCACGCAGGCGCACGCCTGTGTAGTTGGCTGACAATGCGTCCCCGTTGATGCCTAGTTGTTTGGAGGTATTTGGCGCATGCGCAGTTTGATGCCTAGTTTTGTTTATGCGCTGTAAGGAGCTCAGAGTAATGGCGGCGGACAGGCCGTGATGATCTAGCGAAAATAGTCAGGAAACTAAAGAGAGAGCTTTGTTACGAACCCGAGGGAAGATATACTGCAAAAACAACAATCAGATCACCGCAAACATGCAGATCACACTGAAAACCCTGCAGCAGCAAACCTTCAAAATTGATATCGACGGAGAGGAAACGGTGAGAAGGGGGGAAGAGGGAGGACACAGTGTAGTTGGTTTGGGGAGGGATGATGATAAGTTAATGTTAACAAAAGCGTCTTTAAAATTCTGGTCAGCCAATAAGATGTAACAGGTAAGTATTTTGTATTTAAATGTAGTAATTTACTGTTGTCACATGGACGGTCACTGCTTCGTGGTGCTTTCATCCAGGGAAGCTAACCTGAAAATCCATGCGTTACTTACTGTTTTACAAATCTTACCAGGATTTTTTTTAAGTAGATGAGGGCAGAATAAACGCTTGTTGGTGCCTGGTAAACAGTTTTAGTCACGGCTACGATACGTTTCTGTACAGTACTAACATTAAATCACACAAATGGTGACATAAGACGATTGTACATTTGCTTTTTTAGTTGGGAGAAACACGTGTTCGTTTAAGTTATAGGTCACCTTACAAAATAAAAAAAAAATAAATAAAAAAAAAAAAAAAACCAGCATGGCCTAATTGATTTTTCTCTTGTTTTAAGAATGCATCCGAAGTGTAAGTGCACCAGGGGTGCAGCGACGGATATTCTGCCAGGCCTCATGAATTAATTAGTTCCATTAATCATTTTTATGTTAATTTTCTTTGTATGTTTGATTCCAGTAAATCGCTTACAGGTGTAAAATAATCATTTAAAAATAAAATGTACATGCTTGGGAGGAGTGATGGTGAAGTTTAGGCTATATCAGTATATTAAACTAATACCTTGATTTTTCATTGTTGTTTTGGAAACGGCTATAATTAAGCCTGCTTTAAAGGCTATGACTACTTTGTATACTCAAATGCAAGTGTTATATCGAAGTTAAAATAAATCCAATAAACAAATTTATCAGCAAAGGCCTTCTGCTCAGGTGGCACATTGCCTATTTGTTTGATGATATTATTAGTAGCCGTAGTAGTTTAAAAAGTGCATTTTAAATGTAACTGGCATTACTTCCCATACTCTAGCTTACTCTGTTTGTGAAGTTTGGGCATGTGTTTATTCTGAAAGATGGAAATTTGTTCTGGAATCTATAAGGTTCCCAAGAGAAGTAATTTAGGCCTATTGTTTGCTGATATCTATTACACTTTCCAGCGAGTGTAGCAGGTAACCTACAAAAAGGAAGAACAGCTATGCTGATCTCCGCTGTATTAAGGACAGTGATACAAGGTATTTAATGAACTAAAGGCCTCTTATCTGGTCATCAGTTTAACACCAGGAGATTAAAATCCTTGATCTTGTGCTATTGCACTATTGTGTACAGTGAACCACACTGTTCCATTCATGTACAAGGTCCCTTTTCATTTACTTGATGACGGTGCTGTATACCCATTGCCAGGAATCTGGCAGATCGTGGATTCTATTTTTAAGAAAGATGTGTATGATGTACCAGGGGATCAAATCCAGGTCCTATCGGCTGCAGTCATGCACTCTGCCAGTTGAGCTAGGGGTCATTTGGATGCTTGAATTCATGCCTGGTCACTTCCACACTAAAGCACTGTTGAGTACACATCTGTTGTCTGCTGTCACTCCAATATGTATGGCAGTATCACAGAAAGCAGCAATCAGATGTGGTAAGATTTAGAGGTAGTCAACGACTGATATCCAAAGAACACAGCCGATCCTAGTATTAATACAGAGGCTGGGAGCTGTTAATCGGTTTTACTCTAATTACTTTTTCAACCAAAGACTTGGTTAGTTTGCATATCCCATAAAGCAAACTTTTTTTTTTTCCCTACATTTAAAAATTGCATTTTTCTTTTTACCTCTGGGGTTTACCTCAGAGTAATTGATTTGTGAATTCAGGGATCCCTTAAACTCTTCCTCAAGGGTTATAATTTTTTGTATTGGCAAAGCATTTTCACTATGTACAAAAGGAAAAGCAAACTAAATTCTGAAATGCTGTGTTATCAATTTTGAATTGGATTCTGGCAGCTATCCTTAGTGGCCAAGTAACTTTGTAATTGCCTTGAATACATAGCATTTGTGCCCAGCTTATGTTTTGTGCTAGCTTTAATGTAACTGAAATAGTCCTATACATTTTCCTCATTAAATCCTGATATCGGTACTGCGTTCCGTTAGACATCTTTGTTACAAGCTGTGTTTGACTGAGTCATCTCAACCAAAGCTGCTTCCCCTTATCATGACGGGCACTTTGTGATGGTGGTCCACCATGAAAGGCGCTATATAAAATAGATTGATTTTGACTGACATGCTTGTGTTTTTTTTTTCCTGTCTTATTTTTATTAGGTAAAGGCACTAAAGGAAAAAATTGAAACAGAAAAGGGAAAAGATGGTTTTCCAGTAGCTGGACAAAAACTGATATATGCAGGTATGAATAATAATAATTCTCAGTATTTCTTTGGATGAACATAATATTTTCACGTTTGGATATCTGCTCAAGAATCAGACAAGTATTTGAATTGTCATTAATTTGCAAATCTTTATCGAAGCCATTATATGTAACACTGTATTAAAGTTGGAAGATATTCCAGAAGTAAGAATAGGTTTTAAAGGCCTTATTTTACCCTAGTGAATGAACTACAAAACAAAGGATGCTCTACAGTAGTTGCGGTTTCAAAACATTCTTGTCTATTTCAGATAAAAGCAGTACATAAAGTAGACAATTTTTTTTTTATTACACTATGTAACACAATTTTTGTTCCTGGGTAGTAAGTGTTATTTCCTAATTGCTTATGCCTCAAAAGTATAGAAAATGGCTATTATTCCCCACAAACTTTGCTTTTGTGACCAGGACAGTGATATTTCAAAATATCACTATTTCCAATGGGAAAACGGGCAAATGTGTGTCTTTTCGTTCACATAGTCAGAAAAAAACATATGAATCCAAATTAACATGTATTTATACTAAAGTAATACAAAAATGACTACAAAAGATTTAGAAGTGAGTACTTTTTCGAGATTTACAATGATACTGTAAATACAGTATAATCGTAAATCTCGAAAAAGTACTCACTTCTAAATCTTTTGTAGTCATTTTTGTATTACTTTAGTATAAATACATGTTAATTTGGATTCATATGTTTTTTTCTGACTATGTGAACGAAAAGACACACATTTGCCCGTTTTCCCATTGGAAATAGTGATATTTTGAAATATCACTGTCTGGTCACAAAAGCAAAGTTTGTGGGGAATAATAGCCATTTTCTATACTTTTGAGGCATAAGCAATTAGGAAATAACACTTACTACCCAGGAACAAAAAACAGAAAAATATTTGTTACACAGTGTTATAATCCCTGCCATTTTCATGCCTTAACAGTAAACAAACTGGCCATAGACACATTTTCATAATAACGTTACTTTTTAACACTTCAAATAAATGTGGAAAAGGAGTAGTTGTACAATAAAAAAAAAATAATAATAATTTTACCCCCCATAACAAATTATAATTGCATCATGAAAGAACTAGAACATTGATCACTGTACAGGTCATTTCTTTTACAAATGGAGTGACGTACCTGACTTTGCAGAGAGAAACAAACCGTGATTGACTCTCTTCTCAAATCTAAAGCAATACCGGGAACGTCACATATGTAGAGATCACTATTTGGCAGCTAGCGTTGCGTGCGCAGTCTAACCTTGATGCTGTTTAAAATGCTGACATTTTTTGACATTGGGAATTAAATAGGGGACCTAGAGTGGCGCATATATAATATGTGTGTGTGTGTGTGTATGTGTGTGTGTGTGTGTGTGTGTGTCTATATATATATATATATATAGATATATATATACACACACACACACACACACACACACACATACACGGTGCCTTGCAAAGGTATTCAGACCCCTGACCAATTCTCTCATATTACTGAATTACAAATGGTACATTGAAATTTTGTTCTGTGTGATATTTTAATTTAAAACACTTAAACTCAAAATCAATTATTGTAAAGTGACATTGGTTTTATGTTGGGAAATATTTTTAAGAAAAATAAAAAACTGAAATACCTTGCTTGCATAAGTATTCAACCCCCACACATTAATATTTGGTCGAGCCACCTTTCACTGCAATAACAGCTTTAAGTCTTTTGGGGTAAGAATGTACCAGCTTTGCACACAGTGTCGGAGTGATTTTGGCCCATTCTTCTTGGCAGATTTGCTCCAGGTTGTTCAGGTTGGTTGAACGACGATTGTGGACCGCAATTTTCAAATAGTGCCACAGATTCTCAATGGGATTGAGATCAGGACTTTGACTGGGCCACTGTAGGACATTCACCTTTTTGTTCTTGAGCCTCTCAGTGTTGCTTTGGCCTTGTGCTTGGGATCATTGTCCTGCTGAAAGGTGAATTTCCTCCCAAGTTTCAGTTTTTTAGCAGACTGAAGCACATTCTCTTGCAGTATTTTCCTGTATTTTGCTCCATCCATTCTTCCTTCAGTTGTAACAAGATGCCCAGTCCCTGCTGATGAGAAGCATCCCCACAGCATGATGCTGCCACCACCATACTTCACTGTAGGGATGGTGTGTCTTGAGGCATGGGCAGTGTTAGGTTTGCGCCACACATAGCGGTTTGAGTTTTGGCCAAAAAGCTCTATCTTGGTCTCAACTGACCACAAAACGTTTTCCCACATCGCAACTGGGTCACTCTCATGCTTTCTGGCAAACTCCAGACGTGCCTTCAGTCAGTACTTTTTGAGTAACGGCTTCTTTCTTGCCACCCTCCCATATAGGCCAGTGTTATGCAGAGCTCTTGATATGGTTGACTGGTGCACCATTACTCCACTCCCAGCCACTGAACATCTGTAGCTCCTTCAAAGTGATTGTTCTCTGTGGCTTCTCTCACAAGTCTCCTTCTTGTTTGAGCACTGAGTTTTGAGGGATGGCCTTTTCTTGGCAGTGCCTGGGTGGTGTGATGCAGCTTCCTATTCCTGATTATTGATCCAACTGTGCTCACTGGGATATCCAAACACTTGGATATTATTTTGCACCCTTTCCCTAATCTATGCATTTGTATTACTTTAACTTCTGTAGACTGCTCTTTGGTCTTCATTTTCTTTCTGATTCACAGCCTTACCAATGATCCTTCAACAGTGGGGGTTTTATCCAGAAAATGTGACAGCAACTTTAATGGTTCACAGGTGGAGGCCAATGGTAAGGTAATTGTGTCCTCGTTAGGGCAATTTCCTTCATCGGTGCAAACTGGGAGCTTCCACAGCACGGGTTGAATACTTATGCAAGCAAGATATTTCAGTTTTTTATTTTTCTTAAAAATATTTCCCAACATAAAACCAATGTCATCTTACAATAATTGATTTTGAGTTTAAGTGTTTACACAAATGCTATTTTGTCTTCATTTTGTGGTAAATTGGTGCAAGGCAAAATGCTTTGATACTTAATTCTCATCTCTATCAATTTTGTAATTTCTAGTGACAAGGACATGTTGCACCTTTGTCAATGTTGTTCGGATATTTGTCCCAGCACTAGTATTTCTTACTGTTTCCAGTGTATTTTATTTAAATATATAAATTAATGTTAGTTATGGATTATTTTCCTTTTTTCTTGCATTATGTAGTTACTGTCAACTTTACTACATAGACCTCTTTTGAAGTTTGTTTTTGAAGTTTTAAAAGAGAAAAAGACGATTCATTTTTACAGCTTGAAAGCAACATTCCTCTGGTTTGGGAAGTGCATGAATTATAAAGTGCATGGATGAATTCTCATTGACCATCATCCTTCATTTGGGTAGAAGTATTTTCATTGTTGTTGCCACAGTGGTTACCATGTGAACACTCTTGCATGCAGTCCGAAGCCATCTCTGTTGTCTATTAGTAATACCGTTTTTTGTTGTCTGGATTGATATCAACATCGCAGAAGTTGCTCTGGAGTAGGCAGCAGGTTAAGAAGACTCATTCTAGCTCAAGTAAACCAATTTCTGGGAAGGCGTCTCCTCCATTTGTAGCTGATGATACAACATACAGAAGTAGGGCTGTGTGACTCATTCATCCCCACATGGTGAGAATGGATTGACTCATTCAGCTTGCAGTAATTGATGAAGTAATTAATGAAGTGTTCTGGGTTGCTGTTAACAAATAGTGGAGGAAAATGTTAATTTGATCAAATGATGACAAATGCTAAATAATTCCAGGTTTGCTTGACAACTGTCCTTTTTCTTTTGTTCAGGTAAAATCCTGAATGATGACACGGCTCTCAAAGAGTATAAAATAGACGAAAAGAACTTTGTGGTGGTCATGGTGACAAAGGTAAGAGCAAGGTGGCCTGTATCACATATTGATGATGATTATTTTGGAATTTAAAGGCACTAGATGTGACCAGGTGTTTTAATGTTCTAGTGCAGTTACAGTTGATATGTGTTGATCAGCATTATACCATTGTTGCATTAATGAAAGCCTTCAGTTGTTGGTATTAACCCCTTTGCAGCCTTCTCCTGGCTATGTTCGAGTCCCATGGTGGTCTTTGGGTAGAAGTCATGTTTGATTTGCACTATACGTCCCTTAGTTATGTAACAACGGCATTCAGTCATTAAACTGAACCAAACTTTGTATAGAGACAATCAAGTCCTGAGTGAACCTCACATGCTTGGCTCGGTTTACTTGTGCAGCTTCATTGACATGCTGTTCTCTTTCATTGGTGGTGCAGCTGTCACTCTTGCATACCCATATTCCGAGATCGCCTGCACAGTTTGATTTTCTTTTTTTGGCCCAACAAAACTTTGTATTTTCTATTTCAAAACATGTAATTCATGCAAGTAATTTATTTTGTGATATTCTAAACTTCAGAAATCAGTTTATTTCGCAGCATATGTCTTTATAAACGGTAACATTCCACATAGTCATTTCTTTTTATTTACTGTATATATTAATTATTTGTTTTATGTAATCTATGAAAATAGTAACTATTATCGGGGGCTCGGTAAAGGCACTCAGCGTGGAGTGCGGGATGCGCCCTGTAGCCTTGAGATCAGAGGTTCGAATCCAGGCTGTTACTGCCGACCGTGACCAGGGGTTCCTAGGGGGCGCCACACAACTGGCCGAGCACTGCCTGGTTAGGGAGGGATTAGATCAGCATGGCAATCCACGGTTCACCGCGCACCAGCAACTCTTGTGGCTGTCAGGGCGCCTGTGGGTCTGCAGTGGAGCCATTCAGATTAGTGTTGTCCTCTGACACTAGGTCTGGTGGCTTCGCTGTGGATCTGCAGTGCGAAAAAAGATGGATTGACAGGAACATGTTTCGGAGTATGCGTGTTTGTCTCAGTTTCCTGAGTTGCCGGGGGATTGCAGCGGTGAACCGGGATAAAAGTAATAATTGGGCCTTCCAAATTGGGGAGAAAAACCGGTGTTAAAAAAAAAAACACCATTGGCGATGACAACTAAATTACAGATAAATAAATAATATGTATATAATTTTTGATCTTTAAGAAAAAATACAATGTTAGCATGAACATATAAGACAGTATAAAGACATTTGGTAATTAAATTAATATGTACTTGTCACTGGTGAAAAATGTTATATTCTACTTATTTAGCCTAAAGCAGCCCCTACAGCTGCCCAGCCTGCCACAAGCACCACACCTTCCAGCACTACATCCTCAACCTCTGCTCCAGCACCAACCCCAGTGACACCGGCAGCTCCTGCTGCATCTGACACTGCACCTGCCAGTGCTGCAAAAGAGGAGAAACCCACCGAGACGGGAGATAACAAACCCGCTACAACTGCAGCGCCTGCAACATCTCCTCTTGGGTATATAGCCTCTGTTTTCTTGAGTCCTTACATGAAATTTGACTGTAATCTTGTTTTGTTTCATCAGTACATAACGTCTTGGTAAGTGATTACCACAGCTTTTTCTGAAATAGTCTGGTTCTAGTTCTGATGCTCCCTATTAATTTAAAGAATCTGTTTTCTAAGGTTGGGACAGCAAGAGGTTTACTGCCCAGTTTACACAAAGAAGCACGGTGCAGGAAGACGGCAAAACTAGGTGTTTAGCTATCTGTAAACTCATTGGATTTTCTTCTTTTGTAGTACATCGAGTCTGTCTGCAAATGTAAACATTTTTGAAGAGGCTACTTCTGCACTTGGTAAGATGTGTGATCAGTTTTACCTTTTGAGTGCTTAATGTATAGTATATGGTGTGATCTGATTAAATGGTTTAAAACATTCTGTAAGATCATTTCATTCCATTAGCAAAAAATGTTACACTAATTGTTGTAGAAAAGTGGCCAAAAACAAGAGATTTTCTATATTGGTTTAGTTAAATTTTTACTAGCCTGAAGTTGGTTTAATAAAGCTTCAGATTGTGGTTCCATGCACATTGAATCTTATTTTCTGTTTACATAATTGGTTTAATATTGGTGTTTTATATATGCAGTGACTGGACAGTCGTATGAAAACATGGTGTCAGAGATCATGTCGATGGGATATGAAAGAGAGCAGGTTGTTGCAGCACTGAGAGCCAGCTTTAACAATCCTGACAGAGCAGTTGAATACCTCTTAACGGTAGGTGATTCTAAACAGCCCTTATAACTGGTACTGGTGAAGGATCATGAATATGTATGTAGCACGTAAGATGGATGTAGGTCATAATCAACCTTTGGATGGCACCACTTTTTACATACTAATACTTGTTTCTCTTGCAAGGAGAGTTTTATAACGAAAGACTCGTGGGTAGCCCTTCAGACTTTTATACTGCCATATCTGATCCTTTAAGATTCAAATACCCTCTATTAACCAGTGGATCGCTGGCATGTGTCATTTACACATGCTGGTAACAGCTGAACTGTACAGATGGAAACTGATTAATGCACATTTTATTGTGTCTAAAACAGCAAATTCAACTCTAGCAGGACAGAATAGATTTTTGAGAATTCCAATCAATTGATATCTGTTAAACCATTTGTGTATCTGTCACATTTTAATAATTAAATATCTAGTAGTCTATGTCTTCATGCTGACTAGGCTGTTTGTTTAGTAACTTTTTTACAGTGTAGTTTATTCAAAGCCTCCTTTCTGAATTTGTTAGAAAAGAGCACTGTGCTTGTGTTATAATATGCTGAAATGTTTCTGAAAGTAGATTGAACGTATGACAATCTACCTACAATCTATATTGACGGACAACATTCAGAGAGAGTGTACTAGAGCAGAATTTTTTTCATCAAGCAGAAAAAAGATAAAATACATGAACTGTATTTACATACTTTCAGTCTGTGATTTGGAACAGTGATTAAACATAGTTTGAATGTTAACATTCACGTTCCTTTACCAGAGATTAAGGTTCTCATATTGATTAATCAGGTTAAAGTCTCAGATCCATTTGTCTAATAATTTATAATACCCCAATGTTGATACTACAGCTACAGTGTAGTAAAATCACTCCCTCTGAGATGATATTTTCACATCTGATGGACTCCTGTAATCAGTTGGTTATGATAGGTTCTACTGTTATTTCCAAGTAGATATTTAAAATGCAAGTAAAATCACTTGACCTGCCCCTTCTTTATTTGCAGACCAGTCTTAATTTATAGGCTGCAGTGTCATCGGTGTAATAAATTACACTATTTCTCCCTCTTGATACTTATCTCTGACCTAAAATTTGATTTCCTTGCACGACATAGTCATGTGTAGCCTCATTTCCCCTCTCTTCCAGCTGTAATCTGAACCAGATTAACCTCTGACCCCTCTGAAGCATTAGTATAAATTTGAGTGTAAAGGAAGGTAGTCTCATTTTGATATACTGTTTTTAGTATGGATACAGAATCTAATGTGGCAGCTTGTATTATTGATTGAGAACTGTTATCATATGTCATCAGTCATGAAGTGTCTTGTTTTAAATTGACCAAAATAACCCTCTGTTTCAATGCAGTATTCTATTTCTCCCCATCTTTTTTACCCAGTTTGTGAATTAGGAGGCTGTGTGGTCTAGTGGTTAAAGAAACAGGCTTGTAACCAGGAGGTACATGGTTCAAATCCCAGGTTAGCCACTGACTCATAGTGTGACCCTGAGCATGTCACTTAACCTCCTTGTGCTCAGTCATTTGGGTGAGACGTTCTTGTAAGTGACTGCAGCTGATGCGTAGTTCACACACCCTAGTCTGCTATCTTGTAAAGCGCTTTGTGATGGTGGTCCACTATGAAAGGTGCTATATAAAAATAAAGATTATTAGATTATATTGAATCACACTTTCAATCTGGGGGTCTGTTTCATAATGGTATTTGCTTTGGGTTTTGTAATCCGTATTCTTCAAAATTGTTAGTACAAAATTGTTTGTGACATGGTGCGTTTTATATCGGATTCCTGTCCCAGGGTATTCCAGTGGAGAGAGAGAGTCATTCGATTGCTGATCCTGTCGTGCCGCAAGCAGGCAGTACCCCTCCTGCTGCTACTACAGGGCCATCACTGACTCCTACTTCAGGTTTGACACAACCTGCTGCATCAGCCACAATCCCTGGAGGTAAGTAGCAAGAGCACTAGATAACCTGAGACATTTATCCTGGTTTTCCATTAAAGCACAAGCTTCACCCAAGTGCTAGACTATATATAAATTATATATGTAGTTCAATTAAAACAGTTGCCTAAGGACCCATATGCAAGAAAGAGTGCTCTGGGCATTCAGTAATTTACAACTATGTAAGGATATTAAAGATGTAGTTACCCACTTGACTTTGGATACAGATTATGATTGTAGGTTGTTGCCATGTAAGCCCATAAAAAATAAATAAGCATTTTCTTTTCTCCACTAGATGCCACTGTGTTCTTAATATTCAAGTGTTAATTTCTGACCCTAGTATCTTGTGTGTGGGTATTTAACAAGATGACCTATTTATGTATTGGTGTGCTACGCTGAGCTGGGGTGTGGTGTTAATAGGCACTTTGACAGCTAGAGTGACTACAGACCCAAGAGTTTAATAAAATATTTTATTGCAATAGTTAATAGGTGAAGAATGCCGCCTAGTCTCCTAGTTGTATAGTGGTAAGAAGGTTTTGTGGGTGTGCAGGTGGTGTTCATTTTGAGAATGTAAACAGTATGGTCAGCTTAATGAGTAAGTATAAAGTATACAGAAGGACAAACTATCAGTGAAGATGGAAAAATGCAACTCCTGATTTTTAAAAACTGACTATCCAAGGCTTGTAAAGAATGCTGAAATGAATCCTCAAAGTGCTGACATGTTACTCTATGTAGGACACTTCTCATCACCACTTAAGGTAACATTTGCTGTTATATCTGTTTTGAAGGATGGTTAACCCTTAGCGGTCTATTTATTCAGCGCTTGTCAGGCATGTCGGGTCCAATTTATTTTCACACGCTGTGTATTTGGATCGGAAAGGGAAAATTGTAATGTCGGACCTGGTTCGACATAGGACCACAAAGGGTTAAAGATGGAGCCCTGATAAAAGAAACTGAAATTAAAACTTCCAATATGAAAGTCCCCTTCAGCTCAATTACAATTCAAACTTGTTATTAAGGAAGTTAAGGAGTTTCAGTTGTACTCTTTAGTATGCTCTTCAAAACACTGAAGTATATTTATTATACAGTTGACTTTTAAAACTAGTTTTATACTAGTTTGCTAGCTTCAGTTTCTGGTCTGGTACAAGAATTACATTTGTGTGATGCTTTCACCCTCAATTCAAGCAGAAGTCGAGAACAGATTTTTTAAGGTTAAGTTTGGTAATAGGCAGAGTATGAGAGACTGAGAGTTAATCATAAATGTACACACCACCCGTTACAATGGAGTCTAAGCCCCCATAATGTTTCTATTGCCCTGAGTGGATGGGGATTAGAACAGGAATGATAATGATAATGGTCAAGCATTATTTTTATTATAAATGACTTGACTTAATTATTTGGTTCCAACCCACTAAACTGAACTTAATTTACTTTGGTACCACCTGTTTATTTTTAGCCAACCCCCTTGAGTTCTTGAGGAATCAGCCTCAGTTCCAGCAGATGCGACAGATTATTCAACAGAACCCATCCCTGCTACCAGCCTTATTGCAGCAGATAGGAAGAGAGAACCCACAGTTGCTGCAGGTAATTTATTTTTTCTTAGGCTAAAATATAAACTGAACACTGACGAAGGATTGGAATTTGTCACCTTATTTATATTTAATTTTTATTTTAAGCACAGATTTTATTGAAAACGTGTTTTGCTGTTAAACCGTTCTGTAGACGTGCGATGGCACATTTGAAAAGTTAAGCTCAACTACTACTGTGTAACCTGTCAAAGTCATGAAGTAAATGTTTGGTGTTCAGGTAGCACATGTTTTTCTGAGCTAAGACTTGTTGTGGGCTGTGTGAGGCATTCAGATTAGTCAAGCTAATCAGCCTTTGCTCATATATGTGACTATATATTTGACATATTTTGCCTCTAAGACAATTATGTGGCCCAAAATTCAGGTTTGTTTGGAACCCAGACAGAGTGGAATAATTCTTTCCATTTCCAGAAATTAGGAATTACTGTTACATGGGAAATAGTTTTCTTTTTTACTATAGGATGTGCAGTAAATGCCATGTGCAAGCTAGTCCCCTTTGTTTTCTGTGGTTATCGCTAGCAGCTAAGGAGTTGTTGTATTATTCTTTCTGTTATAGCAAAATCTTAAGTCAAATTATCCATTTTGTTGTATATTACAGGCTGAAAACTAATGTTCAAGAAAATCGATTGAATAATGGAAGTGGATTAAGTGCCTCTTTAGAGCAGTACTAGTTATTTTGTTGGTGGTGTGTTTTTTTAGCAAATCAGCAGTCACCAGGAGCAGTTTATTCAGATGCTTAATGAGCCAGCACAGGAAGCAGCTGGCCAAGGAGGAGGGCTGGCAGAAGCTGGAGGTGGACCGATGAACTACATTCAAGTAACGCCTCAGGAAAAAGAAGCTATTGAACGGGTATACTTTTCTCTCTTTTAGCTACTCAAGTTGCTTTGTGGTTTTATTTTGTTTGTGTTTTTTTGTTGTAAACTACCCAAGAGCACCCATTGTAATCTTCATAATTCTTAATTCAGAGTAAGTTCTTTTTAAGTATGTTTCTGAGATGGAGAAACACTGATTAAGTGCTAATCTCCACGATTGCCACAAACAAGTTTTAATGGATTGCAGGAGGACCCTGATGTATAAGGACTGATCTGCAGCAGGCCAAAGCATGTGTATTTGGTTTAGACTGTATTTCCACATATAAATGAGTATTTTTGATTGTTTGAAACAAACGATTTAGCACTGCTTCCAGAGCTTAGGTTTGCCATCATCTGGTAATCATTTTCAATTTTGTGTGTGTGTGTGTTTTTATATTATTATATATATATATATATATATATATATATATATATATATATATATATATATATATATATATATATATATATATATAAAATAAAATATATAAACTTTGCAAGAGCGCACCCATACTTTTTGCTTAGAAAATAAGTGAATTTCCAGTAATCAGAGGGATCTGTTTTAATAGTCTAAACAGCATCCGATTAATTTTTGCCTACATTAATCCCATTGGTTTCAGTCAAGGCTAATGTATTTTTGACCCAAATGGATATAATGCAATAAAACAGTGGAAATTTTAGAAAAAACAGTGTCACACATGGACACCAGTAAGTTTGTGAAGCTTCATTTCTGCAAGGCTATGATACCCCGCCCCCATTTCATATTTAGAAATTTAAGGTTGAACCCACCACATTGAAATTAGACAAAAACCCATACTTTAATAGGCAAGTTTAGTGGATTTTGACTCTTTTTTTTTTTCTCTCCTTTCAGCTAAAAGCATTAGGATTCCCTGAAGGACTTGTTATTCAGGCTTACTTCGCTTGTGAGAAGAATGAAAATTTGGCAGCAAACTTTCTTCTACAGCAGAACTTTGATGACGACTAAGTGGAGAGACATCAACTCTTTGCTTCCCACTTTTCTGATTTAATGTTGTATTGGAAATACAGGCCTTTACTTTTCCTAGAATTACAATATATCTTCATGGTAACACTGGATGAACAATTAAATGAAAATAACTAAACTGTTTCTGAGCAGCTTTAATGAGCTTTAATTGCCGTTTCAAAAACGGAAAAATAGTGTGCAACCTGTTCATTATTCACATAGCTGACACATTGTTTTCTTCAAAATGAAAGTAATGTTGTTTTAAAAGGTTGATCACTGAGTATGTGATGCCGTCTGTTGGTTGAAAGCTATTGTACAATGGCATACACATAAAGGTCCTTTTCCTGTTTACATATTTTATTTTGGTTAATGCTAGGGATCCCAATACTGTTTACTTCAATTAAATCAAATGAGAGTAAAAAGATTTTAAAACAAATGTGGCCTGTATTAATTTTCTGAATGCAAATGGTTTTAATTTAATGGTGTTTATTATTATTATGATTTGTGTTTGAAATGCAGTTGCTAAAAATCCATTCTACCACTTCCTATTGTTTCTATCTTGCTGATAGTGTGCCTCAAGTAAATGCTGCATTAGTGTTTTTTTTTTTTTGTAGATTATACAAAAAGATGGGGGGGGGGGGAGCATAGTTAAGCATACCCTGTGATCCAAAGAGGTTGTCTTGTAAACATACCTGAGAGTCGTCCTCTCAACCCTGGTCCTCGGGGACCCCTGTGTCTTCAGTTTTACATTCCAGTTGAGATCTCAGTTACTTAACTAAAACCTTAATTGAACTAACACAGCATAATTAGGCCTTTTTAATTGATCTTAGCTCCTAAAAAGTTGATTTCAAATTACTTAACATTTTATACTTAAGTTGAAATCTCCAACTGTGAATGAGCAGAAAACAATTAAAGGCTTAATTAAGCTAATTATTAGTTCAATTAAAGGATAGTTGGAATGAAAACCAGAAGTCACTGGTCCCCGAGGACCACTGCTCTAGGTTCTAGTCTTGTAGTGGCCACTGGTCAGGTAACTTGTTCTCCTTATCTCCCAAAATTACAATTAGAAATGAGCAACGTGACAATCAAATTTCACAAAGGGTGGTGGAGTTTTTAAAGGCTTTGTTTTGACCAGCACAGAGATTGTTTTGGGACAATTGTATTTTTCTAAACTGTAAACATAGATGGTATCAATATTTGCATTTGTTTTCATTAGTAATTTCACGCTTCACAAGTTCACCAAACATTCATGGTGCTTTGAACCAGTTTCATTTTAAAATGCGTTTCATGATCGAAAGATCTCAAAGCGCAAAAATCAAGTTGTTTAGATATCGTAATATGTATTTTGGATTTGGCCCTGATTCTGTATTTAACTCTGCATGCAAGTAATATGTGCCATATATAAGAGGTTATTCATGATAATGCATCTACAGAGACTACCCATTGCTGTATTCCACAAATTAATAATTCTGGGTCTTCAGGGGCCTATTGCACAAAAAGTGGTTTAAAAAAAGAAGCCAGGTTTAGTTTAAGTTATCTGGTTTGAGTTAACAGGTTATAACTTAGCAGGCTAACTGTTGCAAGAATATAGACTGAGTTTAAATTACTCAAGCCAGGTTAATGTTTCTATCTATGCGCGTGGAACCAACTGTTTGAGTGTGTTATCATGGTAATCTTTATTAACGGTCATTGAAAAAATGTAGAAAACGAAATGGTGACTCTTTTTTTTTTTTTTTTTTTTTTTTTTTTAACTGCTTCCGGAGCAACACATTTTAGTTTCAACATATGATATTAAGTAATTTTGCTGTTATACAGTTGTATCGTATACACAAGTGTAGGGCTTACATATATATCTATATATATATATATATATATATATATATATATATATATATATATATATATATATATATATATATATATTAATTATTTATATCGCGCTGTATTTTGATTAATGAAAAATAAAACATGTACTATATTAATGATTTTGCCTTATTGATATGAACAAAAACATTACATATACATTATAATAATTGCCTGCAATAGCAAGCATAGAACGCTTCCTTGTTCCTTCACTGGACCATGTGTGGGAAATTTCATGAAGACTGGAAGTACTTCTTCAGTGCAAGGTACGCTTTCCTTATAGCTCTGCATTCGTTGCCTTATTAAGATTTTCTGCATCACAGACTACAAAAATGTTCCACAGACCATAAATCTTAGACCTATGCACAATACCTGTATATGGGTAAGGGCTCTGCTCTGTCTAATTGGTTGCTCAAAGGAGGGTCTTAGGAGATCTGCTGGATACAGGATACCATCCCAAGAGAAGCAGTATCGCTCATACAGGGTGAAATCTAGATTTTTTATCGGATCCTGGCGTTCACTGAATACCCTCTCCCACGAAAAGCCCTTACAATTATAGCACCAACATCTACCACTCTCGGTATGAAAGGTGACACAATTTTTTTTATTTATTTTTTTCAGTTTTAAAAGTCAGGATTAATCTTAGTTTTCCTGCTCTAAAGCAGGTTTATTTAAGTGTGGTATGTTACCATGGTTTTAAGCCTGTGTTGTTATCTTGTTTTATGCAACAGAGTAAGCCTGACTTTCACAGTTAAACCTGGAAGTTATCAGGATAACTCTTTGAACCACGTTTGTGCAACAGGCCCAAGGTCTTTATTCAAACCAGGTCATAATAACCTTATGTTAGATCAATTTATCATAATGTGTATTGAGGATTGTGCATCGCTGAACACCAATGGAAGAATTATGTTATGACACAAGTGCTACTTTGTATTAAAGTGCAGTGAGTGTAAGAAGCATCTAAAGCCCCTTTTACATTGACGCTGTTACCCGGATTACACTATGTAACACAATTTTTGTTCCTGGGTAGTAAGTGTTATTTCCTAATTGCTTATGCCTCAAACGTATAGAAAATGGCTATTATTCCTCACAAACTTTGCTTTTGTGACCAGGACAGTGATATTTCAAAATATCACTATTTCCAATGGGAAAACGGGCAAATGTGTGTCTTTTCGTTTACTATAAATACAGTATAATCGTAAATCTCGAAAAGCTACTCACTTCTAAATCTTTTGTAGTCGTTTTTGTATTACTTTAGTATAAATACATGTTAATTTGGATTCATATGTTGTTTTGTTCTGACTTTATGTGAACGAAAAGACACACATTTGTCCGTTTTCCCATTGGAAATAGTGATATTTTGAAATATCACTGTCCTGGTCACAAAAGCAAAGTTTGTGGGGAATAATAGCCATTTTCCATACGTTTGAGGCATAAGCAATTAGGAAATAACATTTACTACCCAGGAACAACAACAAAAAAATTGTTACACGGTGTTACAATCATGTGCAGTGTGAAACCGTGTACCCGGGTTGACACTGACCTGGGTCGAGCAAGACAAAATGCATGATGGGACATCCTAAACGGGCGAAATAACAAGGCCATGGTTTTGCTTCCACAAGGAACTTGAGAGCATTTCTGTTTAGATATTTATGTTGATTGAGACACACCATGAGCCACATTGCTGCAGGGATGGCGTGGAGCGATGAAAAAAACATTTGCTCTAATCCGCATTTGGGCTAACAGTTAAATCCAGAGAAGCTTGGATGGAAGCATCTATTACAAACATACCATCTTTGAAAGCCTGAGCAGATGAACGGTTTGTCATGTAAAAGTTTCTGCTTCCGTAACATTGCTTATGCGTATTGTCTTCTACTTCTGTCTCCCAGGTTGAGCGTGCTTCTTCCAAAAGCAGTGTAAAATCACGCAGAGCATGACCGTGTGAAAAGAGCTTATGATTTAGATCTCTTTGACAAAAATACAAGTTGGGTGAGGTCTGACAGTATCAGGATGGCATTGACAGTGTTGAATAGTTGCAAGAGTAGTTTGCCAGTGTTTTTTTCTTTTTAGGTTCATGGGAAATTCCAAATGTCTGCAGTACATGGTGCGGAAATTACCACTGATCATAGATCCTTAATGATTATTGGCAGATGAATACTTTGTTATGAACTCTAGCTGCATGAAAGTGACATTTGGATCACCGTTTTCGCTGTTACTTTTAAGATGAATGGCATTATAGATTAAATTAATGTTTTCACCATTACTATGATTGGTTATTAATGTGTTCAGAGATGTGTGCCACTTGTTTGTACTTGACTGCTAAAAAAAACAAGAGGTGGTGTTTATTTTTTATTAATACAGTAATTTAGAAGTACATATTAATTTAAAACCGCTGGAAAAATTAACTTTTTGTTTTAGAGAAGTTGGGTTTGATAATTTGTATCCTAATGTAGATTCACTAGCCTTTCTGACTGACAAACATACTATGGTCACGCAAACAGGAAATATAATGGTGGTATTTCAGGCATGTTTACTCGATTTTTTAAATAATAATAATAATAATAATAAATAATAATAATAATAATAATAATAATAATAGAGGCTGCACAACCTAGGGCAGTTGGTGCTCCCTGAAAATATATTAGCGTATGTGAAAAATATTTCAATCCTCATGTGTTTTGGCAGTGCATAAAATACAGTATATATTTCAGATAGGATATAACATAAAACGAGCATTCGCAAATGTTCCCTTGCATACTTACATATCTCACGTTGCACCTAGTTATTCTTTTCAACAAATGTATAATTATACAGTAGCAATAATTTGCCTCCTCTTTGATTGCAGGTTTGCCTGAACATATTTAAACAAATAATAATAATACAGTAATTGTTTACTAAGGCACAAGCCATAACAAACACCCATGTGTTCTAGAACAGTGACTTTGTGACGTTAGCATACAGAAACGCATTCTCTACACAAATTATCGTGTAGCTTGTGCACTTACTTATTTATATATTTATAATGATCCCAAACGAATAAATTATGGTGCTTCGATCACGATGTATTTGTGCATTGTTTTTGACACTGGCGCTAGCTCGACCCACATTGTCCTGTTTGAAATGTCAAAAAGAGTTCGACAGTAAATTTGTTAAATACAAGAAGGATCTATGGGGGAAATCATCTTGGGCTGGAGATTTGGTCTTCTGCCAGGGATACATTGATGACTGGATGGCGGATGTTAGGGATGGCTGGAAACATGATATTCGTAAGTGGTGGCTTTGTTGTATTTATCTATTTATTTATTTATGTATTTATTACCGCAGTAGTTATTTCTATAACCGAGGCGAATGTTAAGTGACTTGAAAGACGAGGAAATTGTACATACAAAGTCATTCCAGTAGTTTAACTGAATTAATAAAAAGTTGAAATGAGTAGAATTCAGTACATTACCATTTACTTTTTCAACATACCTGTTTTTGTGTGGAAATGTGTGCATTCTTTTCTTACAGCTAATGTAAGACGTATATCATGATACACTGTTATCACTGGATACAGCTGCTTTTGATGTGAATGTCACCTGTCTCTGGAATATATTAATTTAGGGTTACTGTAAATTTATGTTTTGTCTATCCTGAGTATTCAATGTAAAATAATATGTTAAGAGAACATGGGCATTTCACTTTTGGAAATGTTTTATTTCCTCAGTATGTTTGCAAAATTGCATTTGAGAAGGTGATACTTTATTGCCTTTTCTGGAAGAGTGTTGGTTTGCTTTTTCACATTGTCCTTACAACCTTTCTCTGTTACTGAGCAAGCTGTCTGACAAAAACAGCGATGCACCTTTATTTACATCGTTTACTAATGTATCTTGTATCTTTGAAAACAATAATTTATTTGAGATTTTAGTAAGCACAATGTGCAATGCAACCCCACATTGTATCGATTTACTCCCACTGCAGAATGACTTGGTGAGATATTTTTCTTGAAGTTTTCTGCAGCCGTGACTGCAAAGGCTTGAGGTTGAATACTTTTTTTTGCGTCACTTCATACAAGTGTCCTATCATTTTTAGTGTCATGGTTTTTTGTTTATCCCCCTCCCCCCCAACAGCTAAAACAGATCTAGAGGAGATTGCCATTGATGTCTATGATCACATGGATAAACAGTACAGACTTTCAAGTACTCGCATAGGTAAATATTAAAATTAAAAGTGAATAAGGCAGGACAAGTGCTTTTTAAGACAGTGTATTCATAAATTAAAGTATACCGACAGTTTCCAAGCAACACTGTTACATTAAGAAACATTGTTCATATCTGGGCCTGTGCTGTTACTGTGATGCTGATTTTTGGGGTCACTAAAATACACATTTCCTTGAGCAGTGGTTTGCTCCTCAAAGGTCAAATTCCCACATCAATTAAACCAGGTTCCTCTGACCCGATCAACTTGATCAACCAAAATTCAGCAAGCTGTGTCAGATAAGCTGCAGCACAGTGGATATAGCAACTCTTTTCATATATATTTTTTTCTGTTGACCCTACAAATGACATTACAGCAATGTTAATGGTCAGAAGTGACCTATAATACAAACCATGTAATGGATGGTATAGGAGCTGAGGGCTGTATTTTGTAAAATTAACAGATTCTCCTTAAGATTTAATTTTGCATGGAACAGGCTGGCTCAGTTCAATGCTTCCTGTTCTGTTCAATGCAGAACTCTGCTATTTGGTCTGAGGTTGGGAATTTCAACACAGCTGAATTACAGTATTACTGCAAACTGCAAAAATACCTGCTGAAAATAAAAAAGTGTGATGTTTGTTTAGGGTGCACGATCTATTGTTCATGAGAGGTGGCATGTCTTATTTCAAGGGTGAAAGCTCTAGTAGCACATGTAGTACAAATCCATGACAAGTTGTTTCTATTGTTGTTAACGAAGCGCAGCAGGTCCAGCACTGAATGAGTTACAAGCAGCTTTTGTTTTCTGTGGCAGGCTACTTTCCAAAACAGCTTCAGCGCATCAACAAGGATATGAAAGACAGACTTATAAAATCTATTAAAGATGGTAAGGCTTGCTGTCAGTAAGCAGCTTGGACAGACAGTGCAAAGCTACTCAGTAAGATTTACACAGATTTAAAGACTTCCTAACTTCTTTTTTCTTTTATCTTATGATCCACATGTAACAAGTAGTTTTCAGAAAGTTTGTTTTACATATGGTACTACTATCCTTACAGGAGCTTTTAAAAGTAGCAAATAACAAACTAAAGCAACTGTGATAAAGATAACTGATGGTTTTTGGCATTGTATGCTGTTTTAGTATTATATAATTGCTTGAAATTATCATAGTTTACAGACCAGCTACCAGCGCCCCCACAAACCATACCCAAATTCCTGTCTGTGTGCTGGTTTATTAAAGACAGTTACTAAGAATGCCCTTCCATATGAATTCAATCAATTTACCCATAGAAAGTATCAACAAAGTAATCAGACTACCAGAACTAATTGTATGTCTTCAATACTATGTAAAGTAAACAAAACTACTGTACTTTGCTTAGTGAAAATAAACTGAGGTGCTCACAGAAGCAGCTTCCTGATATTTGCAAAACAAACCTTTCTATCCAGGTGCCTATTTTACTAATTATGAAACTGGGTGTTAAGTACAGTCTTCCCCATCACTTCAATTACGATCAAGTTGTTTTCGGCCGAGGGTGTCCATGTGCTTGTTTCACCTGGTTTGCAGCGTCACCCACTTCTCTGTTTAGTCTCGAATCTCTCTTGTTTAGTACCTCAACTAACATTTTCTTTTCTTTTGATAATTTTTTTTTTTTGTCAGTTTAGAACCATTTAATTTCTATCTGTAAATACAGCTCACATTTAAAGTAGGTCTATACACAATAACTAGTGGAGGTATGCAGTAGCACTGCAAAACAGCATTTGTTGCAGGAAGAAGACTGAAACAAAAGAGTTGGAAACCATTGCAGAGATGGCAGAGGGGAAGACGAAGGCAGCTAGAAAAATGCGAATGCTCAGATTGGGTATTAATAGGGGCTCAAAATATTTTCATTATCTGGATTCCTTGCTCTGCCTTCTGTACCACACCAGGGCAGAAATCATAAAACCAATAAAGTACACTTTTTAAAACATGTTTTCTACTTAAACTGTTTAAAGCAACATCTTGGGAACCACGCGTCTACTTGTAATGATCATTTTTAAAAAATTGGAAAGATGGAACAGGTGATTCCTTCAATTATAAATAATATAAAATCACTTCATTCAACCTGAATTTGTTTCTCCATCCATGGGCATCCAAGTAGTTCAATTGATTCAGACTATTATATGACTACCTTTTATTATAAACTAATTTAAGTATTTAATATTACCTGCTATTGGAGTCTGTGTTGTCATCCACAGAACAACCAAGCTATTTCTACAGGACTACAACATTTAAAGATACGCCAAACACATTTTTTAAACATACCACAACTACAGTATAAAGAACCTTTCAAGCTAACGAAACGCAAGACAACCCTACATCATAAGATGCATATACAGTGCTCCCTCTTTATAATGTTGTAGTTGGGCGACTGAGACTTTGTGTTGCACCTTGAGAAGTTAATTACGAGTGGAATGGTATTTCAGGACAAATGGTAGCTATGACAATACCAGCCCTAAAACCGGTTCTGCTGTATAAGGGGCCCGCTTGTAACAAGGGAGCATTGTAGTATGTTTCAGTATTCCATTCTGTCCATTCACACTGGAGGCATGATGGATAATAAGTGACAGGAGATAATGTGTGTTTTGCTATATTTTATTCCATGTGAGACTTTGGCGCCTCTTTCATTTCAGAACGACAGCATATTGTGTATCTGGGAAAAGACAGAAGACATTTTCAGTTTTATTTTTTTGTGTAGCTCACTATTTTATTTATTTTGTTTATTTTTTTCAGCTGACCGAAAATGCAAACAGGACTGCAGTAAGTATGGTCCTATAGCTAACCAGGACATAATGGCTAAGTCAGCCCTACAGTAGAATACTTGTGGTCTTGCATCTTAAAAGTCCTGCCCCATTAAGGCAATATCATTGTGTAATTCTGTGCTCACCTCAGCATTGTCGCCACATGTTATAGTATAACATTTGAGGTGAGATTCAGAACTGATTTCAAGCCTAGTTCTTAGGATTTCACTTTCAGACATCTTGTATTAAACTTTTTGTCCAAACTTGGGCACTAGTTATATATTGAAACCCCCAGGCAGTGACTGAAATAGCTTCTTTATGTTTACTGCCCATTGTCTTTAAAAGAAACATATCTTTTTCCAGATATACATCCTCTTGCCATGGTAAACTGCTGGACCTGCAAAGAAAGAACCATACAGTGTGGGGTTGACTGCTCAGGTAAAGAAAATAAAAAATTGAATCAATAAAAATTGGAATGCACTAAATATCTCTTAAGGTAGTCATGTTTGTACACCATCATTTTGTCACATAAAATGATTAATTCAATAAGCAGTAGATTTTGTTTGAAGAGAAAAGGGAATGTAGTTGATTTAATTAACCAGGGGTTCTATTAAGCAATTTTCACAGTATAAGTGCATTTATTTAATGAATTAAACACAGTAATTGAAGATTCACATCACTAACTGTAAATACTGTAATATCACATTTGTCCAAATTGACATTTTTTCAATATGTTCTCTTTTTTCAAAATAGCCACTGTAATGTTATATTTGTACATTTATCTTACCTTCTACTTTACATTATATAAAAAGCAACAACAAACAAGCATATCACTAACAATAACTTACAATAATATATATGCAAAATTGGTAGGGTGTTCTAAACTTTTTTCTTTGGTAATGTATGCTTCTTAACCCATCAGTTCTCTAGTTGATATATTGGTAGTTGTGAAAATCACAACATTTTATCGATTTAAATGCCTTAGTTTAAAACTGTATGTATAGAGCACAGTTGAACGTCAAAGTTTCATAGCTCTTCAGAAGAACGTTCTGATTCGCTGAATCTGCAAGTTGAGCCGAGCCCCTTTATGAGGTCTTTTTAAGAGGATGATGTGTGACTGACCTTTAAAATATCTTGCAGTTACTTCCTTTCCGACATCAACACTGCCACCTACCACAACACCCGCTCCAGATGACAAAACCACAGGAATCTTAATAACAGTTGTTGTTGCATTATTTGCCATACTCGGAGGAGTTGGATATTAGTAAGTTTTGGAAATAACATGTATTTTTATGTTATATTCAGCTTTCTGGCATGTGTACTTTTTACAAACACCCCAGTGGTATAGGCTAAATTAAAATGACTAACAAGCTGTTAATTATTTTGAACTAATATATAATAAGAATTGTATTCTTGGTACTCTTGAAGTACCAAGTACCAACTTATCCACTTGATAGTTTCAGATGTTCTATTTGAAATCATGTTCTTTAAAGAAAAGGGTATGATGGAGGGCAATAATAGGGCTTAGCAAACCTCATTACCCATTATATACTAAAGCAAACCTGGAACTCTACACACATGTTGTTATCACAAAATGTTTTCAAAATTGACTCTGTTCTGCATATTAGCTTATATTTTGTGAAGAAGAAGAAGAAGAAAGAAGCCAGTAAGGAAGGTGGAGATGGCTGCAATGATAATGACGAGGGGGAGGAAAATAAGAAAAGCAAGGATGACAGTGGGGACTAAAATAAAAAAGAAAGTCCAAAAAGAGAGTATTCAGATTAAGCAATGAAATGAAACATTAAATGGTGAATTTGTTTTCTTAAATAAACGTTAATTAAAAAACTCACCATCGTTACCTTTCTATATGTTTATATTTAAAAAGTAAATAATTTGTTCTCCTGATCTTTTACCTTTTACCTGTTTGCAGAGTGAGTCTTATCTTATGTTTGCAGTGTGAGTCTTATCTTATGTTTGCAGTAATTATTGTGGCTCTAATAGCAATTACTCAAAATGGTGTTTACAGTGTTTATTCAAATGCTGTGATAAGGTACTTTCACCTAATATGGTGCTTTATCCTAAAGTCTTAAGCTGTTCTAGTTGACTGCCATAGATATATGAAACCTAGACTAGACCAGCTAAACTATATACAAGTAAGAACCAGTGCAATCGTGATCTGACGCTTTGGAAACACACTGCTCTGCACTAGATGCTGCTGTCAGTTACTTACATGAAAGCTGATATGTAATCTAGCCTACATTACATACCTCTAATAGGCCAATAGAACTGAAGAGCAGCTCATGAACTCCTTGTCAAAGCACTATAGCAAGAATGATCAAAACTGGTCATCACAATAAGAACCACCCAGAAGAAGGCAGAAACATGGAAAAAATAGGAAAATGCTATCGGAAGAAGCTCTTCAAGGGTTCTAGGAGTTTGTTAGACATGTTTTTTTTTTTACTGAGTTTTACTTTCTTCAAAAACATACCGATTTTGTTTTCTTACATCAGGCCTCTCATTGGAATAAACCAAAAAACACACCTAGGGATTTAATCTTGCATAAGAAAGAAGTTATCTCAACTAAGCACATGTGCAAATGTGGGTATGTTGTGAGAATTCAATTTCATCCCTAAACTGCAGTTATTTGATTCCCTGTGAGTCATTATAATCCTAACATAGACATGTAAATATGTCAACACAAATATTTTTCATTTAGAAAATACATGGTAAATAATACATATGTTTTAGAGGAGCTTAAATATATGAGCTTCATTAAAAATGTTAATGGCATACTGCAGAATGCTTTCTATTTAATGTTGTTTTTTTGGTTGTGGATTCTTGTTTGTTTTACATGCCCTGCAAATCTGAAACATGACTAAGCTCCAATATAATGGACTCAGTTTGAGAACTATTTTCCACTGAGGTTGGATTAAGGCCACCAAACATTTTTCACTCATAATGTGAACCTAGGTGAGAGCTTCAACGGTTTTTGCAATCCATCCATTAAAATTGAATATCAGTAGCAGCATGGGAATGCTTAAATGCAGCAATTTGTAAATGGAAACTAAATGTACTATCATTCCTGAGTTGATGTTAGCAAAACTTAAAAAAGACATATTTTCAGATTGTAATATTGAGAATAGTAAGAGTAATAATAGTGCATTATGTATTAGACCTCAGGGCTGTGTATCATGACCTAGTGGAAAGACTGTATCGTATTTCACCACATAACCCCAGCCAATGGACTGGATTGTTGACTAGAACCAGTGTAAAGAGTAAGTTGTGTAAAGTATAATTTTCATTTTCCATTTACATTACTTATCCAGTTAAGTGTTTTTTAATGGTGTTGCAGAAATCAACTTAACACATTCAGGTCAACAACTTGGATAAGGGAAAATTACTCTAAAGCCTGAGTTGAAACAGCAGTCACTGCACTTCTTGTTTTAGGGCTTGATTTTAATGTAAAATTTCTTATTACAGTGGTACCCCTTTATAATGCTGTAGTCAGGAGCCATAGTTAAGAAACCGTGCTGTTTGTGTTCCACCTTATACCGAGAATACTAGTGTTAATGTAATGGCATTATTGGGCAAATCGGAGTCATGACTATAGTGCCTTATAACCTGTTCCGCAGTATAAAGGGCTGCCTTTCAGAGGAGCCATGCATGCTAATTTTAAAAAATAGTAACTGAGGGATGGGGGGTGATGTGGATTAGGTTATACATTAGTACTACTGTTTCATATAATTTATAACTAATAAGAATTAAATCAGTAATAATAATAATAATAATAATAATAATAATAATAATAATAATGGTTATTAGTTACAGTGCTGTATACGATGCAGCTCTACCATTCTGAAACTAGGGGGCCCTATTTGAAGCAAGGGCAAAGGCAAATAAAAGTAGGTTCTTCCGTGTTTGACATGTGTTTCCTTCAAAACAGGTCCCTAAAAGTGAGCTACCAGGTTTTAAATTGTATTAAATATTACTGTACATAGATAACTTAGTTGTATCACTCACCAGCTCGCAATCAAACAATCTAATTATGAAAGCCTAGTAGTAAACGGTATGGTACACAGAATGTATTTTGTCTTTGTTGTGATTAGGAGAAATAAACACAGCATTGAAGTCTAAAGTTCACTGCAATCCTGCATATATCCTGAGGGAGGCAGTAGTTGTACTCTTTAACTTTAGCTTACCAGCTTTCATCCACACACTTCCAACAATTCAGTTGCTTTAGAGAATTCAGAATTTTTTTTTAAATGAAATTAATGATTAATACTAGCATTATGTTCTAAGATATAAGCAAGAAATGTTCAATTTTTATTTATTTATTTATTTTTACATTAACCCTACAACCCTAACAATAACCTTATCAGTAGTGCTGTTTAGGACTGGCCATTTCAGATAATTAAATCAATAGCAACACTGAGAGTCCTGTAAAAGATGAACTAACCAATCTTACCAATAATAAGTCTTACCAATAATAGTTTTAAAAAATCACTATAAATGTGTTTATAGTAAATGGATAACTACAGTGACGAGATACAGTACCAGTTGATAAAATATCTGACGTCAAGGGTTTTATAATAGCAAATGAGAATGTTATCCACATTGGATATATCATGGCCTGCTCTGAAAGACCAAACTTTGAATGTCAGATTTTATCCATTCTACGTGTGATAACCTCGTTCCTAAGAGGATGAACAACTATACTGGAGGATGAGTTGTTTATCCAGGCAAACAAGAAGTTGTCTCACTTTATTTCATATATGATATAGCTATATACCTGTAAAATACCTGACATCAATTTAGGTGGATATACTGTTTTGTCATAGCTGTGCCATAGATTTATATTCTCAAAATGTATTACTTTTAGAATTGTAACATAAGTCATACTGTTTTGCAAGTATTTCTTTTTTATTTCAGTAAATATTTAGGGTGTATGTGATTGGTGCATTATTTAAAATAAATTATTATTATTATTATTATTATTATAATAATAATAATAATAAATAATAATAATAATAATAATAATAATAATAATAATAATAATAAATTACCTGATCATTTGTAAGACTAAATTGCTTTGAAGTCATTCTCTAATTACTGTTATTCGTAATACCATCAACATATCCTTTGAGGGTGTGGTGGAGGTATTTTTTTATTTTATTTCTGGTCCACACATATCCTTTGATAGTAATCTCATTAAACCCAGCAGGCTTTTAGAAGAGATAGCACATCAGATCACAGTTGGCAAACAATTACCTTTCTTCACATATTTGTCTGCAAATTTGGATGCATTTCCTATGTCGAGTTCCTGGAATGTTTCTTTTTTTTATTTAATTTTTTTTATCGGGAAAATTGTCTGAAGTAGACTTCATCTTTTATGGCGTAATACTAATATATATATATATATATATATATATATATATATATATATATATATATATATATATATATACACACACGTCATCATCTTCTTCAGTGTGCAGTCAGAGCCGCTTAATGTTAACAACTGTCGTATATATCATTAGTTACAACAAGCACTGTAAATCGAACAATAATAGACTACATTTAAAAGATTTGGACAATTAGAAAAACAAAACAAAAAAAGTTCACACTAATAACAGAAGAATGTAAAAGATACAATAAGAAAAACTATTGCTGACATAAACCTCACAATGTCGTATTTGCATTCAGTGGGAGCAACGAGCGAACTCACCAGAGACCTGGACAAACACCTTTCAAATTGAGGTCTCCAAGGGCTGCTTCTTAAAATGTTGTCAACTGAAATATACAAAGAACATTATTTTCATAGTTTTCCATGTTTACTGCCAAAGGCATTCACCTGTGGCTTTTAATGATTTTATTTTTCTTTGAATGTTTCTAAAATGTGTTCAATTGTTTTGTGTGAAAATAATGTAATGCATTTTTCTAAGGAATCAGGGAAATTGTTATTGTTGTATTAATTACAGATGATCTATTGCTTTAAAATACTTCGTAACATAAAACAATCTGTATTGTGATTTTCAGTGTTTAAAAAAATAAATACTAAATTCAACTTTAATAGATTTTACATAAAATACAAATATCTGTTTCTTCAGTCCGGTTTTGCATTACAACAAGGAAATCATGAATGTACATTTGAAACTGGGGCTAGTACATTATTTACAGCATGTCCTACAATCTGCTACATGTACTTAAATTATTTAAACATTAAACAATATATACAAATGAAATCATTTGCATCAGTAGAGGAAATCAGTGGTCAACATGTTTGTTACTACTGTACAGTATGATTTTAAGACTGCTAAATGTATTGCTTTTCCTAGAAAAGACCACCCACAGAAAACTCTGTTGCCAATAAGTTTTATTGAAGCTTATATTATCATGTCTGAAATAACAATCCCAGTGTCGAAATGGTTAATACCCTGTATCAACCAGTTATAAAACCCATTTATCTCTGAACCAGTTTAAAGAAATATCAATTCACTCTCCTTAAATACTGTTATTTTATTTTGGAACATAGTTTCAGAATACATAAAATACGCATTTTCAGAACAATTTATATTTACAAATGTACAAAACTGAACATCACTTAAAATTTATATTACATAATTATTTTGTCGAAGTACTGTCAAGGATAAAAAAAGACTGTTCTGTGGTAAGATTTTAAAATGTATTAATGACTTTACAAGTTATTGCACATTGGAACCACAGTGCATTTAAGATTGTCAATGAGAAACCTTTACCTGACTGTTGTCAAGCCTGTGGGCTGGAAGAGGTCACCTCCCTGACAAGCATGTGGCACTTAAGAGAACAATGGCTTCCTTTTTCCTTTGGTACCTTTAATAATATTTAAGACACTGAGCACCATCTAGCAGGATTACATACATTAAATGTATGGCTCTCTTAACCAGTACAAAAATATAAGTCTAATACACTGCTATGAAACCAAGTTCCAGGGAATGCATATATCAAAAATCTTTCAAAAGTCATTTTTCTTGCCCTGATATCCATATTTTCCAGTTATCCTTTAGCACCTGGTATTCCAAGTCTTGTCAAGGTAAATTTTGTTCCAGTTGAAAAGATGGTCTCCCTTGAGTCGAGACATACCTTTGAAATGACTGATACTGTATTCCCAGTCTTTGAAAGACTTGTCTGGTAATATTTAAAGATAAAGCGCTGGTATATGTTCATTACCATGGAAGACATGGCTTGTCTTGCACAATGCGGAGTGTCTTTAGGCAGTGTGTATTATAAACATTTTTTTTTAAATCTTCTCCTGCTTATAAGTGTCGTTTCATGTGTAGTGCCAAATGGTCTGACCTTGAAAAGGCACGGTCACATTTCTGACACTGGAAGGGGCGATGTCCAGTATGTTTCCTGTAGTGGCGAGTCAGTTCATCTGAGCGGGCAAACTTCCAGCCGCATCCCTCCCAATCACAGTGATAAGGCTTCTCCCCTAAAAAAAAGAAAGAAAACCCAGGCTATCAGATTTACTCTATTTTACTCTAATATATATATATATATATATATATATATATATATATATATATATATATATATATATATATATATATATATATATATATATAAATCCAGCAGTTTTGCCACTGCTGATCAGAAATGCTGAGGACTTTCCATGCATTTTCTCACATTTTCTGGTTTGTTTTACAAAACTAGTAAAAAATAGTGTTTCAGGGTCTTTTAGACAGTCAAATTGTTTGTTTCTCATTTGTAACAAAAGGAATGTTCTTTTTTTAAAATATGCAGCAATTAAAGGCTGGAGTAAATGCTTTAAAAATACACAAATATATTGTAGGTTTTGATAGTTTGGATTTCTTATCTATAACTTTTAATATATGATAATAAGTTCAGCAGTGGTACTACAAATAAACTTATTTATTACTTGGTGTTTAGTACTACTGATTACTACTGCATTCTGTAAAATGATTCTCATGCAGGGAATAAAGAAAAAGATGCTGTTTGAAACCCTTCATCTTTCGTGTCATCTACTGTTACAAAGTTTTATAATTACTATAATTATTGAACATGTTTATGTATTGCTTGCAGTACAATGGTATTCCCATACTGTTTCATAGAAAATGAGCAAGAGCTGTTAGTTTTAAAGGTTGCTATTCTATATCATTTGAAAAATATATCAGGGCATGCATTACTTTATACATAAGTGCATTATACCTTTTTGTCGCTAGCTGTATAGATATGCTAGTTCACGTTACGCAGACAAGGAAAACTGCAGCTCATTATGCTGTAAATCTTTTTTTAAATCTACTAACAGGTTATTCAGGTGGACACTGGGAGACTATGCAAATGTGAACTATAAGAAGTCTTTGTGTAATGTACTGACATTGTCTTCTCTGTCTTTACATTTGTGATGATATCCACTTACATTGCAATATAAAAACATGCACATCAACAATGTAAACTTCCCTCAATGTGATTCTTTATACCCTGATAAATGCAAAGCAAAGTGATACATGGAAGCATGGTAAAACAATCAGGTCACAGTATAGATACACATACAATACAATAATGTGGACACTGACGGAGGTTACAATGTATTGGTAAAAAAATAAATCAATAAATAAACTAAATACTAAATTACTCCAAACATTTTCAGTCTGTACTATGTAAAACAATTTATCAGAAAGAAATAGGCACATTTCCATTATTCCCATACCTAATGTCTGCAACTGATGTAAGCCATTAAGCGAAATGAAATCATGACGGTGTGGTTGTTGAAAAATAAATAGATTTAATTTTATATATTTTTTAATACATTTTGAATAAAAATAAAATAAAAAATCACTTCTTATATATTTTTGTAAAAGTTATTGCACAACAGCCTGGTATTGCATATGTATTTCTTGCGTGTTTTTCTATTGACTGAAAATAAAAAATAAAAAAAATTAGTTTTTTCTATTTTATGCGTACCTGTATGAGTTCGATGATGTGCCTTGAGATGGGAACTCTTGGTGTAAGTCTTTCCACAGCCTGCATAGTCGCACGTGTGTGTTGCTATCCTTTTCCTGGGCCAGGACCGACGACCTCTTTTTGGCTTGGGTTCTTCCGCCATGCAGCTTCCTGGAGACATGAGCTCTAAAGGTGAAGAGGGTGGAGTCAGCATCGCCCCTTCAACCAAATGTGGACTGTTTAAAGGACCTTTAAAAACATTTATATATAACTGACCTTGGTACTGGAGTGGAAGCTGTTGCTGGAAAGAAGGGTAGTTGCTAGGTGCATGGTAACCTTGTGGCAGTGGCAGTGGTGGGTGATTTAAAACCTGAGGTGAGATATGTCGTTCTCTATTCATGACTTCCTCGGGGCCAAGGGATGGTCCAGGTCTTTTGGCCACAGGCTGCCTCATGGTAAAATCAGGCTGTTCTAGTGGTGATCTTTGGCTATTTACGTGGGCCGGGTTACTTCCAAGATGGACATCCATTGGCAGTGTAACTGTGCAAGTACTGGTGTTCTCTTGTTTGATCCTGAAAGGCAATGTGCTGTCCATGCCAGTAGCGCTTTTGTTTACGTTAATGGTCTGGCTGTAGTCCCCCATGTCCATTGTTGTTTTTACCACAAACTTCCCTTGGAGGCTCGTGGGATGCAAGTATGCAGGGTCCAATTCGGGCCTCATGAGCTCAGCCACAAAGCCACCTGAGGGAGAAACATCACTAATATCTGGAATGGTGAAAGCGGACGAGGAATCCCTGCTGAACATCACATCACTGGCAGTGTCTTGTGGCGAAGGCAGTTGGTAAGTATAAGTGCCAGGGGAGGTGGCCACGTTTCTTGATGTGGAGGTCACTGGTTCCTGCTGATGCATGGTGTTTGATAATATAAAGTCATAGTCCAGTAGCTCAAGGTCCTCAGATTCCTTTTTGGTCATTGTACTCGAAAGGTCCCGGTCTTGTCTTTCATAGACTCGACCAGCGGAGACACCGGTTCTCTTCAGGTGAGACATCTCCTGTTTCCATCTCTGCAGATATAAATACATGATTTAATAAAACAATTTTCATAACTGTAGTAATGTCCTAACTTTAATACACACATAAACAGCTCCAGATTAAGACCACCCTAAGCCAGTCCATTTCAGTTTGGATTTAATATTAGTATTATTAAAATAAAACAATAATAATAATAATAATAATAATAATAATAATAATAATAATAATAATAATAATAATAAATAATAATAAGAATAATAATAATAATGTAAACGTATTAATAAGCCACATTTTACCAACTTTGAATTCAATTTAAGGTTTTGTAATACAAATGTAATTATCCTAATATAATTCATTCCTATACTCTAATATATACTTGTTTGAATTGTATTCCCCTGGTACAGGTGTAAATTGCACAACGCAGCGACCGCCCTGTTTAAACGTACCTTTCATTCTGCAGTGTGAAGGAAGTACTACCGGTATTGTATTCACCTCCTCAATAAAATATAATACAAACACACACACACACATATTACCTGAAAGACTGACGCTAACTATAATGATTTCATTGTAAACAGTTTTAAACTGGTAGTTTGGTATAGTCGCTTGCAAAGCATTTTGTCCGGAGAGGATCTCCCAGATGTTAGAGTCTCGAAAAGTTTCTAAAGCCAGCCTACGCCCTAAACTGCATTCATCGCTACAGTGAAAGGTGTGCAGCGCTGATACAGTACACTGACGACGAAAAAAGAAACTAATCGGCTACAACTGCAACACTCGCACGAAAAAGATAAGTTATTTGCATTCTATTGCTGTACATTTGATATGATAGCTATTAACACGACTGTAAGACGAGAGGAACAAAAAGAGCAGACATTGCTGTTTGTTCATCTTCGTTCACCTGTCACTTTGAACACCGTTCTTCAGTCAGGGGACATCAACACAGCCTACGTGTAAGCATTCCTAGAAAGTAATGAAAGTGTGTTCGTTTTGAATTGCAGACTTACATTGCTAGAGACTCCCTGTCCAGATGATGTATCCTTGACACTAGTGCCGGTGGCAAAGGTGGCAATGGAAGGTAGTGTCCCGCTCAGTGCCATGTCGAACTCGCTTGGTGGCTGGCTGAAAGAACAGAGGATGAGACCGTAAATCCGTTTCTTGTGATAAAGTCTCAAAAAAGCCTGTAAAAATGTGGCGAGTTTTATAGCAGGAACAGAGAAAAGCACGCACCTCATGAAAGAAAAGCAGTTGTTGATTGTTCAGCTTGCGAAGTATATTAAAAATTCTTGTGCACTCGAATTGTACAGAATAGTTTGCATTGGGATGCCAATTTCTTTCTTTTTTAGAGCAGTCTGTTAGTGTTATGAGGACTATGTCGGCAGCAGCACATACGTCCGAGGCAGCGAATGGAATGAAAAATGCAAATTGATCAATTGCGAGGTAAGACCCGGGGATTCCCTCCTTGTGCTGCCATGGAAAGACAGGATTCTGTTGCCTGAGACTGTAAGTGCAGCACCGCGCGCAGGGGCTTCCCTTCTTAACTCCTCACATCAAGACACGCCTCCCTAGCAGTTGCCCTAACAACTGTATAATCAAAACAGTATTAAAAGTCGACACGCTTGCGGGAGTGAGAGGGAATGGGTTGGGCCGTGTCGTCACAGACAGCAGCTGGCTGGCAAGCCTATTGACGTCACTGTTACTGTTTGGGACCAAAACACTAGGATGGCAACAGCACCGAGAGCTGTAGTGCGGCAGTGTTTGCTTGTATTTATTTTTAATACGAACGAGCCGGATTTACCCACAGAGCATGTAGTGTTTGGGATAAATAAAGAAACCAGCATTTGAGATTTTTTTTAAAGGTATATATATATATTGTTGGGATTTTGCAGAAGTCGACTTCATTAGACGTAATCCTGCATACTTTGTGTTGCCTTCAGATGATTTCGTCAGATCGGGTGATGCGTGTTGTCAATTGTTTACAAGTCCGGGGTGCAGTCTTAATCACAAATATGGCTTCATACCCAGGACGTTTTATTGTAAAAAACGCGCTGCGATATGTAGAGGTATGTTAGGTGTGTTGTAATGTATAATGTGTTGGCAGTTCCTGCAATGGTCATGATGTATACAGGTCATACCTGGTAGTTGTACTTTAAACTGGTCATAGATTCAGTAGTGTGTAACCCTGGTTTTGAAGCTGGTTAAAGTAGATTCAAGAAAAAAGGGAGCAGGGGAAATTCTCTCTCTCTCTCTCTCTCTCTCTCTCTCTCTCTCTCTCTCTCTCTCTCTCTATATATATATATATATATATATATATATATATATATATATAACAGAATCTTCTAAATTTACAAAACAATATTGTGTTTTATGCTGTTGATTTTAAACTGGCTTTAATTCTTAACGTCATTCTGATTTTGCTCTTAGTTTTATCATAGTGTAACAGTTCACAAACTTTTTACTCTTCAGTTATTTTAACTGTTTGTAAAGTCTGTTTTGAGGGATTAAATAAAATGTGGTTTTAATTGAACAACAATGTAGAACATTTTCATGAAAAAGAAACTCTTTAAAAAAACAAGCAGACTTCAAATAACTCCTGAGCTTTACTGCTTTGTGTCAGCATTGCTGATATCTCACGTGCAAAGCAAGCCTATTTTCAAACAATGAGAGAAGACCACTTATGTGCTGCATAGACGTGGTTTTCTAATAGTGCCTGAGTGAATGTGTATTGCACAATAGACATTTCTCAATGATACCACATGGCTCCCTGCCAATGCTGGAGGTGTGTCCAGGAAATAGAAGTTTGATCTAGTTTAACTGGCTAGAAATCTATAAAGACTGTAGTTATTGCTAACTGCATACTCATGCAAGTGCGTGCTACAGAAAGATAAAGTATGGTTTATGGCAGGTATTTATAATTTGGAAGCCTGTAAGATAATGAAAGTATATACAGTGGTTTGCAGCATGGATACAAGCAGATAAAATAGGCAAGACCGAGAGATGGCATTCAGCCTATGGCATATTGTTTAATAAAACAAATTGGTACCTGCTGGGTAGTGTTACAAGGTAATAATGAGGCTTGTTGTATAATTGAAAACAATTATACATTTTTATTAATCTTGAAGTATCTTATAGTTTCCAAAAAAAAAGAACCTGTGGCAGATCTACTAGTGTTTGGTGTTTTTTTTTTTTTTTTTTTTTTTTTTTCCATTGCTCTGAATAGTTTGATTGTAATAGGACCCAACACTTATTTTATTTTGATCCCCTGGACAAATCAAAACTGTATCCACAGTACATACATTATACAATAATGCTGAGTTAAGAAATAGCTTACTAAAATAAACTAAAATTGATGCTTGTGTTGTTTCTTACTAATTATGCAACAATACTGTTGCTTTATTTTGACAAAAGACTCCTAGAATCTACATTTCTAAACTGTGATAGTTTTAAAAATGACAACTAGGTGTGTGTAACTGTGGCAAATGTAAGTTAGCAAATGGTAAATCTCTATGCAGAAACATAATTTCAGTGAGGGCAGAAATTAGTCATTTTTGAAACCAACTAATTTCAGAAATTCAGCTTTTAGAAGACGGCCATGTGTGTGGTTAAAAAGAGACATTCTAGCTGGAATAGTTAGTGAGCATGGCAAGAAACATGATCTAAGCAGAACCACATTTAGATAATAATAAGAACCTACATATTAGGATATCAAACGGGTAAGAAATGAAATATTGTGAAAATGTAGAAGAAACACACGTGTGTGTGTGTGTGTGTGTAAAGAATAACTGCTGTGGACATGTTAAGCTGTCCTTGTCGTTTCAGTCAGTCGAGTCGAGTCCAGCTACAGTGTAGTCAATGGAGAAAGGTATCCTCAATCAGAGTTAGAACATGTTTTCCATAAGCTTTAGTTAGTTATGTGTTTAGGATGTGCATTTCTTAAAGAATGGTCTGTTTAATATAACAAGGTTTAATGTTGAAAATACATCTTGAAACTCTCCTGAATGATCAATTTCTATAACTAATTTTGCCATATTGGGAACATACGGAGAAAGAATGTCACAATCCAAAGACAAATGCTTCACTAATTTAACATCTCTCTGTACAAGCATTATATATTTGGTGACATTATACCACCTGCATATTGCTGTAAAATAGTTATTGGTTATGTAATGCAAAAAAATCATAAATTATTCCTGTTATTCATAAAATTACCCTTATGTTTGTAAGGTAATACCCAATACACACAAACTAAACATGAGTAATAAATGCAGAGAATTATTTAGTGGTAATTCTAATACGAATCTAACGTATTCACAAGGTTGTGTTGTTTAAATTTTATTTTGTATTACTTTTTTGTAGATTAAATATGTTTTAAATAGATCTATAAAAAGGTTTATTCAGGCTTTATCTTAGCTGGGGAAATCATCTTGATTGTGAATGACATATATATTTTTACAGTAATAATCGGATTATTCAAACCAACCAATTTCATGAACACCCATGGCCCCAAAACAGGTTATATATTGTATACTGTCTGTTAGAATATGTTCTCACTGGCAAAAAAAAAAAAAAAAAAAAAAAAAAACTGTGTCATCCTTGGAAGACTTCTTCAAATCTCAGCTTAAAGTTATGCTGATTTCCCATCGAACCAATGTTGGAGCCAGGTTGCCAAGCCAAGTTTAAAGTACAATGCTACAGAAAAATTCTGGTGGCAAGCATTAATGGTCTTATTTTCTTTGAAGGGCATATTATCATTGATCAGTTGACGTAAAATGTTGAGTTTTTCCCAGCAATGTAATTTTTCAAGCCAGTTATAGAGCAATTCAGGCCTTGTTAACACTTATCCTTTCCACTCGTCTGCACACTGAAAGAACAAAGGAAACATCGAGTAGACATTGAATGGACATTGTGCAGCCTCTAGCCAAATACCATTGTGACTAAGATGCATTTGTAGTTATTCATGTAATTATGTACAGCACTTAAATTTTTATTTTGTATAATTCTGTAGTTTCAATTTAGAATTGTAATCATGTTAAAACAATACATTTACCGATATATGAAAACAACTCCAATATTAAACATAATAAAAAAAATAAAATTCTCATGGTGTTTCAGTCTGGCTGTTAAGCTGGTGTTTCAGTTTTGAGAGTAACTGTTAACTCCATTCGTAGTTTTTTTCTGGCTGTGGGCCACCTTTTAAAATGCGATAACAAGTATGTTATCACAACAATCACTGCAGTTGCTCTGGTCTGATCAGTTTGAAATAGTTTATATGTGTTTCTGTTAGCAACTTGTCAGAAGGCTGCTAGTGTTGCAGTGTTACAGTGCTAATATTTACTTCTTTCACTTGGAGATTTGCTTAGCATTTGCATGAAACCCTTGAACATTTTTCTGTCAACAGAATGCAGCAAGCTTGACATGTAAAGCAGCAATGATGCCCATAAGCATGAACACCCTCTAGTAATTTTAATAAAATTGCAACGAGCCACATGCAAAACACATTTTGCAAAGTCTTTTCAGAAGCACATTTGGTAGAACAATTATTGAGCATGGCAAGTAGTGATCTAAGCAGGAACAAAAATATATCACCATACTGATCACACATAATAAGGTCTTGAGGACATGCATAACAAGCACGTATTATCCCTGCTGGTGTAACACTTTAGTTTAGCTATGTTTAGAAAACGGCTTGTCTAGTTGTGTTGAAACATGCTAAGGACCTCCTTTAGCACAAGTTATTACGTGTATAATAATCTTTGGGTAAATGGAATCTGAGGGAATATGGAAGTTTTCTGTCTGACTGCCTATCTGTAGGTCATAATTACATTTAGTTTTTTAGTTTTTTTTTTTTTTTTTTTTTTATAGCAGAGGTGGTCATCTGTATGTATGTCACTGCACACATTGTTGCACATTTCTAGATAACCGAGTCCAATTGTCACGAAACTCAGAATTAACACTATTTAGTATACACTATTGAAAATGTAAAATTCTGGGAATATAGGGGGTGTCTGTCAGTCCATACATCTGTCTATCCATATATCTGGAGACCAGTTTATCCAATTGTTATGAAACTTTGCATTAACATAATTTAGCTTACATTATTGTGAATATTTTGGTGACTAACAGATTTATATTCTGTACTATTCTGTACATGCTGTTAATATAATTTAACATTGATAGAATAAGAATTTAAGCAATTCATAATTTAATTACAGTTTGATAAGCTGTTCTCCAGATAAACAGAAAAATGTACGTGTGACATACAGATGGATTGATGAACAGACAGACACCCCCCTACATCTGCAGAATCTGATATTCTCAGGACCTGTAACTAAATAATGTCAATACAATTCATATATTTTCATGGATTAGCAGCTCGCCAGATATAAGCAAATCTCTTTGGCAGGGGATTTCATCCCCAGCAGAGTGTAATAAAGCTCAGTGAAAACATGGCAACACATTGTACAGCATGGAAAGGTAGGGTAAATCAAAATCAAAATCAAAAACAAACTAGGGGAAACTATGGTAAATGCAGAGCATTACCATGGGAAAAGCACCGGATAACTGCAAATTGACAGTGTCATGCAAAATGACTTTTATAAGGTACTGATGGGGCAACACAATTTAAAACACCACACAAGTAACAGTACTGAAGGTATATTCTGGTACTGAATGTTTTATCTGGCGAATACCCCAGGGGTTTGGAGGGTGTGCAGTATTGTTGACATGTAGAGATTTGTGATGAGTGAGTGAGGAAAAGGGTTGTGTGAAGGAGGGTTTATTTTGTTTTTATGAGATTGAGAGTGTCACAAAATAACTCAGCGGATAATTGAACATTGTACATCTAAATGCCAAAGCTATATACATCAATCCTTGTTAATATTTAACAATATCTGCATCACTTGGCTGGAAAACATCCATATCCATTGATAAAGCAACTTACATACTTACTGACTGACTGGTATGCGTTAATAGTTGTGCGGTTTATGAAATATCTGGCAAACTGACAGATTCAGCTGAAAACACAGTATGAGGAACAGATTAAGGTGCTTTTAAAAAGGTTTAATTATGGTGTAACTCTTTCCTAATATTATCTTTTGAATCAGATCTGGTCATATTTTCATGATCTGACAGGTTTGTGTGTATAATTACAAACTGTTGTAATGCTTTTTATTGTGCTTGTTATGCAAGATGCAGATTGCATTTAGACATTATTTTATTCAAATATTATTCCTGCAGTAAGTAATACCCATCATTGTATACAGTATTTTATTATAATAGATGGTTCCCTTTCTTAATATAGCAAGCTATAGCTTTTGCATAAATCTTTGTTACCATATTTCCTTCAAGCCATTTGTATTTAATTACGTATTTTATTCATCTTTTTCAATATGGCCAAACATTTTTGTAGGAATTATTTATTAAGGGTTGATTTGAGCAACCTTTACTCTGCTGGGAATCCGATAAACTACAACTCTATTTTACTGAAGCATTTTAAATACAGCTGTGACTTGTCCCAAAAGGGTTTTGGTTGAACAAGTGGAACCTTTAATATATACACAATTGAACTATGGATATTGAAACTTATGGTACATTATTGATTTATTTCTTCATTTATATCTGGCCATCTGACCATGGCTGTTATCAGTGAATAATAATAATAATAATAATAATAATAATAATAATAATAATAATAATAATAATAATAATAATAATAATAATAATATACAATTTGAACAGTTGTGGCTGATGCTCCCATCAGAATTAAATTAACTGAAAGTAATGATTCAGTTAACCTGGAAGCATTGATGAAAATGGAAAATACTGACAGAATGTGTGCTTTAAAATACCAGGTAGTTAAATAACTAAATGCTCACTGGCATATGACATCATATTCCATGCCTGAAATTGTTTGTATTGTAAACATTGCTTGGCCTAACAAGGCAGAATGCTGCTTTTTGTTAAACTGGTAAATGTTTCACTTTTAATTTAATTTTTTCTTATACGTTTTACTCACGTTAAAAAATTGAAAAAACAACATTACTCTGCTTCATGATGGTTGCTATGTATATTTATTTACCTTTGGGTCTGGCAATTACAGTAAGGCAGGATTTGAATAGGAACTCTCTTAGCAAAGAGAGCATGGGGTAAAACCCAACATGGTGAAGAGAGCTTGTCAATAGTGTGGTACTGTACCTTCAGCAACTATCCAATAAAACCATTTATATTTTATGAGGATGAGTGAAAACAGTACTCCTGCTAATAAAGTCTAGGAAAGGGATTTTGAAACCTGAGCCACTACACCTTTAATCAGACAAGTCATTTGTTAACTTAAAGAGGCACACAAGCAAACGAAAAAGACTGGACTGCAAAGTAAATAAAGAAATAAGATGTAATACATTCTGGAACACAGGTTCTGTTCTTTCCCACATATTAAGTATTCAGATGCACACCATTTTTTTCCTGTGAACACATAATAATGTCAGCACCCTGCATCTTTCAGCAAGCTCATGTTGCATATTCTTTTCAAAAAAGAAGCTGCGGGTATTAACAAAAGACACATTTAAGCAGATAGGCTTGTAAAACAAGGTGAAATATATATTTAAGAAACACTTCATTTTGTATCCAGCTGCTGTAATAATGTGATATTGTATAAAATAATTAAAGTATGTTTTATTGTTTTCTGTTTGAGAGTTATTCTTATGAGTGTACATCATTATTTACAATAGTATATGTCACTATGTTTTACAGTTGCATTAGTTACTAAAGTTGTTGACTCTAGTTGTTGACTAGAGTGAATGTAAGAATTCATTATGTATGTTACATGAAAACCTTGCCATAAACCCGCTTAGCACCTGGAAGTAATTGAGACACCACTCCTTTTGTTATGGAAGAGCCCAAGGGGCAGACCAAGAACAGAGATAGGGGAGTCTGTGGTTTACAAATGCATGTGAACCCAACGAAAGTTGAGCAATAGGGTTATATTTTTAGGTTACAGAACGAGAGTTGACGAAAAGGACATGTTATGCCTTAAGTGCTAACCCTGTTACAACTCACCCAGAGAACAAGATCAATGTATATATATATATATATTATATATCATATCTATAATATATATATATATATAATATATTATATATATATCAAAAGGAACTGATATGAATTTATGGCAATTGTACAATTATACAATTTCTTAATCTGGGTTTGTCATTTTGTCAACAATTTGCACAGCTGCAAACTATCGTAGTTCAGCTTTGTCTACAAACCCATTACTCACATTTACTTCCTTGAGTGACTAACTTTAATTCATTGTTAAATAAAGTTTGGATATTTATAGAGTTTGAGGTTCTCAGACAATAGCCAGGACAGGTAGCTGAGGACACAGCTCAGAGCATTCCTTCATGATAGCATTAAAGTCAAGTCATTCATTCTCTGCATAGTACTAGGTACATAACAAAAGATTTAGAGTGGGAAGAACATTTTTCAAAATTTTAAATTTTTTTTTTTTACTTGATTTATTATAATAACGACCAAGGCTCAGGGCAGTTCTTTTGCCTTCAGGCCAACATCTCTACCAGATGACCAATCCCCAGAAAATGAATCATGATTTCTTAAACACTTAGAAATGTGCTAGATAGTCTATGTTCAGCAGCTTGTGTGTAACAATATTTTGAGAAAACCAACCTGAACCTGAAACAAATACCAATTACGAATTGGATGGCATACTGTGGTATTTCAGACAGCCTGATGAAAATGGTACTAATTGAGTTGCATGCTAAATGTAATTATACACTGCAAGGACTCTCATAATGTCTGCATTCATTATGGTACAGTAGATGTTTAGATAGATACACGTTGAACAACAATTAATTAATTGAAAGCAGAACATTCTGAAAGTCTTCAATAAAAAAAACAGATTTTCATATTACATTAACCACAGCTAATACACAGTTAATTAACTTTTTTTTTTCAAAGCAACACTTTCTCATTTTAAATGAATCCAATATGAAAAATGTAGACATGTTGTCAATGGCCTTTTATTTTACAAGATGGATATTGGAGTGGTTGAACACCAATACAGTTTGTAGGTAACTGGCTTTGTAATTTCATAAAATGTTGTTGTGATAATAATGGTTTATGTTATGAGAAAGGGAGGGAAATGTCTCTATTGCACAAATGGTGTTGTTTCCTGCCTCATGATTGTTATTTATAGTTGTTATTTATTTATATATATATATATATATATATATATAATATATATATATATATATATATATATATATATATATATATATATGGAGAGGAGGCTCTAATAGTCGGAAACTATGGCCCCCGAGGGAAGAACTACTGTTACCAACAGGGGACTACGGTTAATAGTGGGAAACTAAGGCCCCAGAGGAAAGAACAATAGTTACTATCAGGGGACTATAATGCCTGAAGCCAATAACATGTTCTTCCTGAGGGGCCTTTAGTTTCCCACTATAAGTCAAGATCTCACTCAGTGGCCCAATTCTTTGGTAAAGGCCCTTCATTGTTCTAACAGGATGACCCTCCCTGACAAATACTTTAATCAACATAGTTTGCATTTAGTACTGTCTTAACCAATTAATATAGATCATATCCTTACCCTTGTGGATGTCATGAACTGGCCCTTTTGCCAGCTAGAGGAATTAACAAGGTGCTTGGCAACCCCACATTGGAGGCCATTACTAAGTGAGCTTACACTGAGTTCGGATCAACTATTGAGTTGCAACAACTCATTTCCAAGTGTGCAAATACAAACAATATGAAAATATAAGTTGACAATGATGTGTAAAATCTAACATGCATTAATGTTGCTTAATAAATAAATTTATGTTTGCTATATAGAAAAGTATTTCAAATGCATTTGGAATATTTAGTCAAGTATGTCCGTTTGTATTTAATTTTGGTACTGGAAGTATTTGGATTTGCATTTAGTTTTTCAATAAAAAGCAAAAACAGTTTTAATATTAATTTCTTTACAGAAAGTTACAGCAGAAATAGATGAAGTGAAGTTAATTTTCCTGTGATTTTGCTTTTTTTAAGGCTTTTGAATGAATCTTATGGGTTTGAAAAGTAAACTATACAGGTGACCATCAAAATGAGTTGACAGGTAACATCATAATTTAAATATTAATTACCAACAATTTTTTTTTTTTTTACCAAGCAATAAAATACAAATAACAAAAACCCCCCCCACACCACAAAAAATTTGTGATGGTCATTAGTGTGCTCAGGACAATAATCTTTGAATAAAAAAATAAATTTAAGTTGTATTATAAAATTGTTTTATTATAGTACTAAGAGTTTACACATTGAAAACCAGCCAGGCAGCCACAGCTGAAGAGATTTAACAGTTGCATCATGTCAGGCACATTACAGCATGTTGCGAGAGGAAAAAGCTCATGCTACAGCAGTGACTGACCAGGCACTGCTTGCTCTGGGATTCCACAGCAACTTTAAATATGCCAGTTATTTTTAACCTACTACGTAATGCAGCAGAAAGCCATCCCACTCTAATACAATGTTCCCTTCAGTCAGGAGGGGAAATGGAGAGGGGCCAGGCTTCCTGATCACATGGTGTACCAATGAGTAAAAAAAGTCTCTCTTAACAGCTCTGTCCAACTTTAACCCCCTCAGCATGGACACCGGGGGGGGGGGGGGCTGCCTGTTTTAATCAGTTCCAAGGACGTCAGGTAAAAAGCAAACATTGTGCACAGCGGCAATGATCCTGCGAGATAGAGGATATGAGGTTCTTGTACGTCACATCGGCAGATGAGGGGCAGGGTGATGTAAGCCACCGTTCCAGGATTAGAAACATCAAATCTTCAGAACTCTCAATGGGTTGTCTGTACACCACTGAGTACGGCGTGCGGAGAAAGCAAAGAGAATGGAAACTCGGGCAGCTATTTTTGTAAAAGTTGTCAATGTTTTGCTTCCTCAGCCACACCCTAAGAGAACAGATTTACATTTACAAAGAATTTCATCTTGTTTACTATTGCTTTTTATTTGCAGACAAGAGCTGTAGTTTATAGTGTGCTTCAACATTATGTGGCAGTTTATTTAGAAGTGTTAATATTTCAAATGTAACTTTACAAAGTTATTATTAAATGTGTTTGTGACACCTATATTTTGCTCAACAGAGAGAGAGAGAGAGTAAAGAAAGTTCGTGAATTAATAATGACGAAGCGGGAAACTTGCACAATGTAATTAAAAATTTAATTATCTGCACTCAAAAGTAAAACAAGCTAGACTATTTTCCTTTTCTACAAATGTCGAAATAAAAAATTTAGTGCAATCATAAAAGGTAATTGCTAGTGATGGTTCACTGAAGATGATTAATAGATTACACTATGTAACACAATTTTTGTTCCTGGGTAGTAAGCGTTATTTCCTAATTGCTTATGCCTCAAAAGTATAGAAAATGGCTATTATTCCCCACAAACTTTGCTTTTGTGACCAGGACAGTGATATTTCAAAATATCACTATTTCCAATGGGAAAATGGGAAATTTGTGTCTTTTCGTTCACATAGTCAGAAAAAAAACAACATATGAATCCAAATTAACATGTATTTATACTAAAGTAATACAAAAATGGCTACAAAAGATTTAGTAGTCATTTTTGTATTACTTTAGTATAAATACATGTTAATTTGGATACATATGTTGTTTTTTTTCTGACTTTATGTGAACGAAAAGATACACATTTGCCCGTTTTCCCATTGGAAATAGTGATATTTTGAAATATCACTGTCCTGGTCACAAAAACAAAATTTGTGGGGAATAATAGCCATTTTCTATACTTTTGAGGCATAAGCAATTAGGAAATAACATTTACTACCCAGGAACAAAAAAAAAAAAAAAAAAAAAAAATTGTTACACAGTGTTATAATACAGTTTTAAGATAAAAGAGACTTCTACAGTTCATCTTATACAGTACGTTAAACAATTATTGAAGGAACTCTGCAGTCACACTGAATCTATTAAATATAGTATTAGCCTTTACACTAATCTCAGTATTAAATGCTACCATTATGTTAACTCTATACCTAAACAGTTTGTGACCAAGATAATAAGGTTCACACATAGGTCAATTCCAATAAACTGTGCTTGGAATTTACAAGAAAGATATGAGAAAATATGTTATACTCTAGACCAGGGGTCTCCAAACCTGATCCTGGAGAGTCCCTATCCAGCAGGTTGTATAGGTGTCTTTACATCATCAATGGCTAAAGATTTGGAACACCTGTTAATCTTGACTAATTAAGACAATAATTGGTTAAATTAAGTAACTAAGAGATTGAAACAAAAACCAGCAGCCACAGTACCTCTTCAGGACCAGGGTTGGAGACTGCTGCTCTAGACAAAGACCCCGTTTACACTTACTGAGCCGGCCTTGGGCCGTCTCTGGGCCGCCTCAAATTTCCGTTCACAGTTAAGGTTTTAGGGGGCCTAAGTGCGTTCACATATGTGGCTGAAAAGGAAGCCTAAATTGTGGCGTCTCTGGGCCGCCTCAAATTTCCATTCACAGTTGAGGTTTTAGGGGGCCTAAGTGCGTTCACATATGTGGCTGAAAAGGAAGCCTAAATTGTGGCGAAGTGCTTGTCGGGAATGTAAACAGTGACGTAAACACCGCATTCCTGGAAGTGACCATAAGAGACTGAGCTGGGACGTAAATATGGAAATCTTATTTTAGAGATGCAGGACTGTCCTTTTGTGATTCAATACTTCTTAAACCTGTTTTACTCTGAAAAAAAAATATTTAAAACAGCGTGTGTGAAAATAAATTGGACCTGATGCGCTTGACAAGCGCTGAATAAATGGACCGCTAAGGGTTAATTTCTGCATCATCGCAGCTGTTACCTCTTAAAACCGACATTGTTTGATCTACTACGCTCGACCTAGTAGGGGAGTGGTTTGAGCTATGTCACCGCATCGACGCATTAAGGCCAGCCAAGGGCCTGCGTTGGGTTCACACATACAGATAGGGCGGCCCTGAGGTGGCATTGCCTACTTTAGGCCGCATCAAAAAGCTGGTCTAAATTTCACCCGGCCCAGGGCCGCCTTTTCAGTTTTCAACTGTTCACACATGAGATAAGGTGGCCCTGGGCCGGCCTAAACCACAAGTGTGAACGGGGGTCATTGAAGGCGTGTCAACCAATAAAATCATTGCTCCATTGCTAAACAGAGTTTTGCTTTTACATGACTGTACAGAAATGATGGAACGAGTGAACAAAACAATATTTCCATATTTGACAGGTACTGCTCAGTCAGTAGAGGTAAGCCTTAAATACATGTGGAGGGCTGCTATAGTGTGCCTTCAGATGTGTTACAGTTTAAAGAAAAGTTGTTAGAAGATGAAGGTTGAATTCTAATAAGGGGAGTCAATGAAGAGTGTTTTGAAGCTAATCTGGGAAAAAAAAAACAAAAAAAAAAACAGCTCTTAAATTCTTAACTGTAACTGCACTGTTATTTGAAAATGAAAAGTGAAACCATAGTAGAAAGAACTGCTATAAAAGTCCCAAATGTTTGTCTTAAAATTGTCAAGACAATATGATTCATTACAATGACACATGTAATTGACCATTTATGATTCTATAACCACAAATATTTAAAATTACTGTTTCTATAGAAACAAATTAAAATTACAGATCAAATAAATTTTGCAGATCGAAAGCTGTAAGCATCATTATCTTACCAGGATCGACATCAATTAATTGTGAATACTAAGATCATTTGAAATAATGACAGTATTTTAACATTTATACAGTAACTTGTGTTCTGTCTTCAGATCAAACCTACAAGTAAGCCATGAAAAAGGTTGTAATATTGTCATCTTTTTTGCAGACTCAACTATTGCTCAATAAAATACAAATATGAGGATAAGAGACTCTGTTTGTGTTGCTATAAAATACAAGCAGTAATGAGAATGTATCATGATTTCAAACAAAATGCAGGTTAGTTGTTGGAAAAATAAAGAAACAAGAAATATGTCTGTATCTAATTAGACGTAGCCATTGTGGCTAGGAAGCACTGGGATATATATATATATATATATATATATATATATATAATATATATATATATATATATATATATATATATATATATATATGATTATATAAAGCACTGCGATGTGAGTTAGTGTTCTCAGCTAATTGCTTTGCCAGGCATTGCCTTGCTGCCAGAAGTCTTAACTGTTAGATCTCAGGGGAAAGAGAAAGCCTTCTTTCTAAAAGGGTCTAAAATTTTATTTATGTAATACATTTAAAGTATAAAATTAAACAGTTTGAGTAGTTTGCTTTACCTTACCTGCCTTTTATTTTTAAAGGGTTGTCTTTGTTCATTATAAAACTTCTTATTAATGAATGGACTAATGTACAGAGCAGCATTGTATTGATTGTTTCTATATTTATTTATTGTTCAACATTTTTATTTTATTTTATGTTTAATTTAAAAGGCATACAAGTACAGATGAAGAAAACATAATTTGTATTAGTATTAGCTGCTGAGAATCACAGTGTAGTTATTGATTCATAGAAATAGTCCGAGCACAATTTCAAAGCTAAAATGTTATTATAAACCATACAAACCCCAAAATAACCAGCAATGGCTTAGCATTCTTATCTACATGTGTACATTCCATTTTTTCTTTTTGGCTAATATAAAAAGTTCATTCACATCCTTAAATGTGGTACCCGTTAAATGTCTTCACAATATTAAAAACCCAGCAGAAAGCCTTTTCACTGTGAAAGAATCTTTTATTGAACACAAACAATATTAAGAGATTGTGTGCAGTTACAATATTAATGGTGTTTTCTAAGTAATAAAGAACTCTGACTTTTCCTTATTAAGGGAAATGGCCCTTTTCCTCTGGAGCGTAGGTTCTAGTCCAGCCCAGGAAAGAGAAAGATTATGATCTCATTTATATCTGATAACATTTTGTTATATGAAACTGAAAAGCTTGTTGGACTAAATTACTTGAAGAATGATTTCTACTCCACATCTCAGTACAACAAACACCATTTTTTAAAATAGTCTGTATACTTTGTATGCAAGCTTTATATTCAATCTGTCAAAGTCTTTGTCAATTAACAAATGTCAAAAGTATTGGCACCCTACCCTTATTATATCATAATTCAAGGTAACAGATTTAGAACAAGCATTTAGTAAACTTCAACCATTTTAATCAAACAAACAGCAAAATACACAATTTTTAGTAATTGAACAAATAATCTGTATCAAAAAACAAACAAACTTATTTAATTTAAAGTATTCGTTCATGACAAAAGTATTGGCACACCTGCTTTAGTATTTCATGTGTCTTCCTTTTGCTTTTATTATGGATTTCAGCCGTTTCTGATAGCATATTTCCTTCAGCTTAAACAATGCTTGGCTACAACTTTTTTTCAGATCAGTCTGAAACATTTCTATTGGTTTGAGATCAGGTTGATACATGGCTGCATCATTCAATCTTCAATCACATTAATGTCTCCAATCGCTGAACTCTTAAAACACCTCTATGTTTAACTATAGGTACAAGGTTTTCTTCATTCAAGGCTGTCCCTTTTTTTCTCCAAAAATACTGTGGTTCATTTTTTGGAGAAAAAGTTATATTTTAGTCTCACTGGACCAGATAATTTTGTTGAATGCTTCAGATTCCTATTAATATTTCTTGATAAATTTTAGATGGTTTGTTTTATGAATTTTCTGTAACAGGTCTATATGCATTCTGTGTTCAGGTGTCTTTGTATAGTTCTTTTGTGCACTATTTCCCTGATGTTACTTAGATATTAATTTTTGATTTTTTAAGCTGCTCAGACTATTCTTCTATCTGCTGTACCTATCATTTTAATTGGATGTCTTATTCTTTCAAGATATTTTTCTTATTTGTTCTGTGGTACTTCTTAATTATTGCTTTGATCGTAGATTGCATATTTCTTAGATACTGTTCTGCAGTGATTCCCTTTGTTGCAGTTTGCTACCAGTGCTTTTCTCACACATGAATCCAACTCCTTGTCTTAACCGTCATCGGCTGATTTGCCAAAACAAATGTTGGAAATAATTACCTCTGTTTCTGGCTGTTGACTTTAGAATGCAGCTTACTTACTGTATAATAGTTTTCTATCAATGAATATATTTTTAAATTAATTCTATTACATTTTTACAGACTTTTAAAATAAAGGTACCAATACTATTGTCATGAATAAATATTTGAAATTCGTAAGTATTTATTTATTTTTTTAAATAAAGGTTGTTTGGTAAACTACCAGAAATTATGTATTTTGTCATATTACTTAGTGACTTTCTTGAACTATCTTATATTAATTGTATGGTGCCAATACTTTTGTCTGCGACTATTTATGATTTTAATGTATGTCTTTCGCATTGTAACTTTTTTTTCAAGCATTCTTAAGCAAAATATTCAAAAATATATCATACAAATATTTTGTTATATTCCAGCAAGGAAATTAGTAAGTCATTTATAAAATATATTTATTTAACATGTCGAGACATTCCATGTCTTAAACAAATTACACTGTGTAACAATTTTTTTATTTTTTTTTGTTCCTGGGTGGTAAGTGTTATTTCCTAATTGCTTATGCCTCAAAAGTATAGAAAATGGCTATTATTCCCCACAAACTTTGCTTTTGTGACCAGGACAGTGATATTTCAAAATATCACTATTTCCAATGGGAAAACGAGCAAATGTGTATCTTTTCGTTCACATAAAGTCAGAAAAAAACAACATATGAATCCAAATTAACATGTATTTATACTAAAGTAATACAAAAATGACTACAAAAGATTTAGAAGTGAGTAGTTTTTCGAGGTTTACGATTATACTGTATTTACTCACTTCTAAATCTTTTGTAGTCATTTTTGTATTACTTTAGTATCAAATTAAGCCTCAATTTGGGATGTGGCTACTCTGTGCTCGAGTTCCATACTAACCTCTATGCCTTGTTCTTATTTCAGGTCCCAGGCAGCGTGAAGTCTCGGCCAACTGGGGGTCTAACGAGCGCCCCTTTACGTAAGTCTCAGACGCTGGGTGCCTCTCCCTCTCTATCTCCTTTCGTGTCCCGGTCTTCCGGGACCATCTTCCTCCCGAGGGACGGCTCCCCGAGTCATAACCCTTGTATGTGTTTTCGGTTGCTGGGTCCTTTGCCCCTTGGTTGTGTTGGCATCGCCACCCTCAGTCAGTGACTACTTTCCATATCCTGTCTTCGGTTGCTGGGTCCTTCGCCCCTGAGTTGTGTCAGCATCTCCACCCTCAGTCAGTGACCATCTTTCTATCCGATTTCGGTTGCTGGGTCCTTCGCCCCTGGGTTGTGTCAGCATCGCCACCCTCAGTCAGTGACCATCTTCTATCCTAGCTTCCATGTCCAGATTCGCTGGTCTGCTACTACAGTGGGCCTCGCCTGCTCTTCTATCCTAGGTCTGGTCCTTTCTAGCCGGCACTCTGTCCTACTTACCTCTCCTTTCTGCTTCTTCTGCCCTATCCTTACATCCCCAGCTCAAGCCCCGTGAAATTACATTTGGTCACAGCGGATCTATACCTTGTAAAGATAAATATACTACACAAATTTAAAAATGGTCTCAAATAAACCATAACAAATGCAGCACATAAGAGTGTATTACAAAGACTTTTATAGCATAAATTTACAAGTACAAATTATCTGCACAGCTTACATACACCTTAACCCTTAACTCGCTAATTTCAAAGTAGATGCTTTGAATGACAGGCGCTGTAGCTGGCAAATGAAAGTGCACAGTCAGTGCGGGTCTTGATGATTGACAGTAATTTAAATGAATGAGAGGACTGTAGCACTGCTTCAGTCAATGAGATCTGTCAGAACAGGGTGAAACTGACCACTGAGATGACTGACAGCGACCCCCAGCCATTCAGAGCGTAACGGAGACGGGACAGACAGTAAGTAGAAAAACTACACAAACTAGAGAGGATTTCTAAATGATTATTTTTGGTAAGAAATTAAAAAATCTAGTGGTTTTACCAACATTTAGTCTATATAAACTTATTTCAGTCGAACTCATACTTTTTGGGAATTCGATGTTTAACAAGCTTTACCGATTGATATTGAAAAGTAGCATGCCTAGTTATAGATTCATTCATTTAAATACCTAAAGGCAGTTTCATCTGCAAGAAGTGCAAACTTCCAGCCCCCTTTAAGAATTCCTGGCATGCTGTGAGCTGAAGTTATAGATGTACAGTAGTTCAGACACCTTTTTATTTAGATTTTTTTTCTTAAAACATATTACTGTAATAACATACAGAATTAATATTTTCAATTTCGCCTGTGCTGATTTACAACAAAACAAATACAGTGGAAAATAATAGCTGTCGTTGAACTTGTAAAGGCTTGTGGAAAGCTGTGAGTAACCCATTTGTAGAGAAATGTGGCTCACAGTAAAAACCTATAACTTGTGTGGCCTATGAAAACATTTACTGTATATGTGGAGGCTGATATTTAAACGTGATTACAGCCCCTCCAGCATTATAGTGCTTTAGAGAAAGTCCATTTGCAGTTCTGGTTTTGCTACTGAAAACTGAATTGAATTTTGAAAACATAAATACAGTGTAACTGATGTGGTAAACAGTAGCATTTAAATATACTGAGTTAAAGGAAAAGTAATTGAAGCTATACTTAGATATGCCAATGTTTTGACAATACGAAAAGGCCATTAAGACTATATTAAGCAACAAATGGCATGCAACACTAATACTTTCTGATTAAACATATAATGAAATTGCTTGAAAAATATCTGTCATAGTCTACTGGTACTGTAGTACTAAATTTACAAGTCTATATATATATACACACACACACACACACACACACACACACACACACACATATATATATATATATATATATATATATATATATATATATATATATATTCTATTTTAATCAGTATTCAATTTTGTTTTTTAAATATTTATATAAATAAGTGATTTATTTATGTTCCTACATCAGAACAAATGGTCTCAGTTTATTAAGGGCAGTTGTTATTGAAATATGCTATTTGCAACTAGTTTTGCTTAATACCCCAGAGGTTAATAGGGTTATTTTCTACTTAAAAATACTGGGTATTCTGTTTGTTAAATAGAAATTAAATTGGAAACATTTTTTTTTTTATTATTTTTTTTTTTCTGTTTTATAATAGAATTAAATTGGAAAACTATTTTTTTTTATATCACAGGTTTCTTTATGCTGCAGTGTTGTGCTATAATGTTCATGTTTGCTTCATAATTTTAATTTAGCTTCTGAAATTGGGAATTTTGATTGGTCGAGAGGGATCTAATGATTTATAAATATAAAATGATATAAGCGTTCTTTGTATAGCATATTTACCTTTGTATAGCACTTTACTTTTAATTTAATAAAAAAAAGGTTTATTAAATTAAAGGTAAAATGTCAGAATATTGTAAAAATCATGCATTTAACTAGTTTCAAAACACTCTCCATTAAATACCCAGCCCTAAACGTTACCCTAATTCTAGACTAGAATAAGCCTTAAAGTTAAAAAAAAAAAAAATCAAATTATACACTGAGGAAAGACCTCTTTTTTTTTTTTTTTTTTTTTTACAGGCAGATGGATTTAATGTGCCTGAAAAATACAAGCCTTTAAAGAAACTAAATTAGTAGTTTCACATAGATTTCTTATTAAAGACAGAGGGTTCAGAGTCATTTCGACTAGAAAGCAGAACTTAAATACATCAGCGAAAAGAGATTTATTTACATGGAGATTTGAAAAGACATTTGTTACCAACACCAAATTTGCAAATTTACAGTCGATACTATACTTTAGGAAATATGTTTTTTTTTTAGCTACAGTTATTTTACTGATTTTGCATTATATAATAATATTAATTTTAAGTTGAACTGACTTTTCATTTGTTATTTCCAAATAAAAATATAATTGGCTTTTTTTTATACCTTTTGTAAGTTCTCTCAATTTAAAAATATTTCATTAAAAGGTGTTGAAAGACATATAAAATATTGTGGTGGATATTTTTTTTTATTGATCTTCTGTATATAACAACCAGACTAGTAAATTGGGCATGAACAGTATTATGTTTTCTAACCAATAATTATCAGTAAAAATAGGGCCTTTATAATAGTCTCTAATTTCAATTAGCTTTCTACAGTATAAATTGATATAGTGTATTTTGTAAATAAAAATAAAAAAGAATAAAGAAACAAAACAAACAATCCAGGAATTGTGTTTTGTTGTAATTTTGGAAATATCTAGTAAACCATCATATGTTTGTTGTAAACATATTGCAAGTCATATTGATTGTGCACACTAAACCTCTTAACATATTTGAAAAGAAACCGAGGGTGATAGGGTTTGTTTGTATGTTTGTAATGGCAATAGTTAATTACAACATATTTTCAAAATTAAAAGCTATACTCCATATGTTATATATCTAAACTGGCATTATATATATATATGTGTGTGTGTGTGTGTGTGTGTGTGTGTGTGTGTGTGTCCCCTATTATGTATTCTAAACAAAGCTTTAACTCAAAAAAGTCTGTTATTAAACAGCTGGTTTAAAAAGACTCTTGAATAACTTATTAAATGTGCCATACTATATGGTTTACTCCTATAAGAAGTGGTAAGGAAAATACAGTAAACCCAAATATCTGAAGCCTTGATACAAAACCAGGCCTACAGCATTGTTTTAAACTAAGGGAATAGCTACGTAATGCATATAGCCTCTAGAGAGTAATTAAGGTTTAAATAGTTTTGCCTTTGTATTGCAGGATCTATTCACCTAACTCTACAGTACATACAAAAACACTAGTAGAAAAAATTACACAAGGCAATAAGAATATCATAAAGGGAAAAGGAAAAATAAAAATAACTGGGTAAAGAAGATCTCCATCAAAGCAAGTAAATTTGTATAATATTTTCATATGGTAACTGACAAAACCCAGACTCTGAGAACTGGCAATCCAGTATGGCTACCGGTCACAAAAGGATGTGGGTTTTTTCCTCGACTTTGTTTAAAATCAGAATGCAGAACTTACAAGAAAAAGAAACTAAATTATTCCTTAGAAAATGAAACTCAGTTTGATCAAGCTATATCTACAGAAATCGAAGGCCAGAGAACCATTATAAGGCACTGTACTGAGACTTCACAGAACGTTCCCTTATTTGTCAGAGCAAGAAGTAAAAAAAAAAAAAAAAGACATGTATATTCCAATGATATGTCCCGTTCCCTTGGCTGCACAAATGCGGTTTGTTTTTTCGTTTTTAAACTTTTACTTTGGTTTTACTGAAAACCAATTGGATGCCAAAAATAGTGTAGGAGTTGATAAAAAACAGAAACAGGTCACAATTAACTTGCATCCTTAATGTAAGGTGACCATATCTTATAAACCAAATCCAGTGACACAGATAAAGAATTGTACTCACCAGTATCAGGAATACAGAAGCTTGCTGGATTAGCTATGGCAACTTCAATAGTGCTGTACCATCTCAATCAGGGGTCTCCAACCCTGCTCCTGGAGAGCTACAGGGTCTTCTGGTTTTCATTTCAACCGAGCTCACTGTTACTTAACTGCAACAATTACTGACTTAATTAGTCAAGATTAACAGGTGTTCCAGATCTTGAATCTTCCAGATTCCAGTATCTTGCCATTGATGATGTAAAGATACCTATAAACCTGCAGCACTGGGACTCTCCAGTGTTACAGCTAATAATAATAATAATAATATAATAATAATAATAATAATAATAATAATAATAATAATAGGAATGGTGTGGATATTTCTCTCTAATGCATTTATACATCAGGCATATTGATCAACACGAGAAATTAAAAGTAAGGGTATTCGGGGATGAGTTTTGTGAACTGGGGACTCTTTCGGGGACATTGTTTGACCAGGGATATATTACCTCATCCAGGGACTGTCCCCAGAAATTGGGGACATATGGTCACCCAACCTTAGTTGAAAGAGAACAAGATTAGGTTAGTTTTCTTAGTGTACTTTATATGTTTAAAACTTCTCTTGGGCCTATCAAGTTCCTTTATAATGAAATGTGCTTATCAATAAAACTTAATAGTGGCCAGTGTCTAGTGTGACAAATACAAACCCAGGCTGTCATTTTCATGTATCTTGACTTTGCATGGCCCCTCTTTCATCCAGGGGATGTTTGGATCCAATAAAAAGAAAAAAAATGTATAAATTGGCAAAAACTAAAAAAAAAAAAAAAAAAAAAAAGCTAAAAAAAAAAGGGAAAGGGGCCTAGAGCGTATTGAGCGACACCCAAGATTGGTAACTTATAGGAAACCATAAGGCTACTGTTCCCCAATTTGTCATGCATGAAATATTAAAATATTACATTTCCCTGGGCAAGGCCAGGTACTTCAGCTAGTAGATTTATATTTCCTTCTCCTGGACAATACAGAATTAAATCTTTGAATAGTGGGTTACTAAATGAGATGAATACAATTTTTCATTTTTATCTGAAGAAAGTCATAAAATAATTTAATATTTGATCTTGCCGCTTGTGGTTTATTTGGGAGGGCTTTGAGAAAATAATTCCTGAAAAGTTGCCACATCAGGCAAATAGTACTTTGACCCCATAAAATCACGTGGCTCATAAACCCAGTTTATTTAGAACAACGATGTGGAGTACAAATCCACAGCTGCCTTTTTATCTTTTCCAAAACAAGCCCTGGAATTCAATAACTATTGGCTTTACAGTAAAATAACTACATTATAAAAACTGTACCTTTTAAAATGCTTCCAAAGCGTTTCCCAATAGGAAAAATAATCAGGAAAATCTAAAACTTTCTTGGTACCGAAAGGTGTGAATCATACAGTATTTATTTTTTTCCAAATCAACATTTCTACATTAACTACTTTATAAAAAAATTCCTGTTTGTTATTTTGGTTGTATCTCATTACTTGTTGGGATTTTATTGGGTTTTTTTGGTTTAATGATTATTATTATTATTTTATAATGGGAGGGTTTTTGATGACTTAAGTTTCTTACATTAAAATTTATGATGTGAAGTTATGGATGAAAATATCATTTTTGATGGGCGCCTGGATTAAATCAAAATTATGGCAGTGCCATAGCCATTATAAAGTAAAGTCAATTGCACGATTTTGAAGTAGAACATTGTAGTATCTTATTGCAAGATATACTTTATCGCTTTGCATCAATCCTTACGATACCTCCTAAATGTGTTATATCAGGAGACAGATCATCATTTCACCCTGCTGCCTGCTGCTGTAGCAGGGCTTCTAATCACAGGGTTAAATTTCCTGTAACCCAGACCTCCCACTGTATCCTAAGTTAATTCTTACTCATTTGTTTTCAACAGACAGATCCTAATAATCACTAATAATGTGTTATTATTATTTTGACTTACCTGTTAGGTTTAAAGGCAAATCTGCTGATTCTGGCATCAGTTCTATTGATCAATCAATCAATTTATTTTATATAGTGCCTTTCATAGTGGATCACCATCACAAAGCGCTTTACAAGATAGTGAGGAACAATACTTAAAACATTAAATACAAGGCATTGTCCATTAAATACAAACAGTAAAAACAAACTTGAATACATTAAATACAGGAATAACACATTAAATACAAGGCTAGGATGTGAATTTTAAACATTGAGGATGTGTGGGTCATTGTAACAAAGTGCCCGCCCCTGTGTATATTATCTGTTATGTGTTGCGTGTGGTGTGTTTAAATGTTGGTGTATAGACATTGGTACACGGGATATAAACGGGTCTGTGTAACACGAGTGTTTAAAAAATGTATATGTGTATTTAGGCACGAGGATTGCACAGCACTTCACGTGCAAGTAAAATGTAGTAATATGTGAGCACGGGGAATTGCACTTTATTAATTCACGTGCTGGGATTCAAGTGAATAATTAATTGGTAATTGAATCCCAGCACAATAGTATATATAGATGCACGTTGTCACATACTGGGGTTGGGTGTTCGGTGAGCGGAGAACGGGATTGGAGACGGAGGAAATAAGCAGCAGCAGCAGCAGCAGCAGCAGCAGCAGCAGCAGCAGCAGCAGTAGTAGTAGTAATGATAAGAGGAGAAAGTATCCGCTCACCGTGTTTGTCAGTGTCTGTGCGTGCACCGTTTTGTTAAGTTTAGTCTGTTTTCGTTTGTCTATTTATTTTGGCGTAGAGTGCCGTGTCCTGTGTTTTTCGTGTTTGTGTAAACCTTTTATTTGGTATTAAACCGGCGCCAACAGGCGTCTTCATCACTTCATTTCATCCGTCCTGTGTTTTGTGTATTGCATTACCTTTCCTGGTTCTGACGCCGCCCACTTCGGCCGTCTCTGTGACAGTCATACAGAATCGTACAAATAAGATGGTGTGAAAAACCTGAAATAGCAATTTAGACAACAGCTAGTAATAGATGTCAGGCTTAAAGAGCATTTAAAGCAAGAGAGAACAAGTGGGTCTTGAGAGCTGATTTGAAGTGGGCGACTGTGGGAGCCACACACACTAAAACTGGGAGAGACTTCCAGAGAGTCTGGGCCATGAAGCTAAAATACCACTCTCCGAGTGTGGTGCACTTTTGCTTGGTTATAACAAGCAAGCCTGAATTAGAGGACCTCAGCTTGCATGCAGGGACAGCAGGTTGGAGAGATACTCTGGACCTGTGTGATGAAGTCCTTGTAGGCAAGCAGGAGAATTTTGAAAGTAATCCTGAACTTTACAGGTAGCCAGTGCAGTTGGGCAAGACAGGGTAATGTGATCATGTTTATTACATCTGGTAAGAATCCTAGCAGCAGCATTTTGAACCAGCTGCAATTGGTTTGAGTGTTGCTGTAGTCGAGTCGAGAGGAGATGACTGCATGACAAAGTATCTCTGCATCTGGGACGGAAAGGTTGGGATGGACCTTTGAGGTGTTTCGGAGGTGGCAGAAGGAGGATTTGACTACAGAGGAGATTTGGGCTTGAAAGGAGAGGTTACTATCCAGAAGTACACCAAGAAGTACTTCTTAAGGCGCTCAAGAAGAATGCTGTGATCTATGGTATCAAAAGCAACAGTTAGGTCAAGGAGAACAAGGACAGAGGGAGCAACAGCATCAGCATTAAGCAGAAGTTCATTTACAATCTGGAGCAGAGCAGTTTTGGTACTATGATGCAGCCGGAAGCCAAACTGTTATCTGTGAGATATTTCATCAGCTGGCTAGCTACAGCCCTTTCATGTGTTTTGGAGAGAAAAGGAAGATTGGATATGGGACGGAAGTTAGATAAGACAGCCGGGTCAAGGGAGGTTTTTTTGAGCACTGGCGTTACTCAGGCTTTCTTGAAGGCATCAGGAACCAGGCCTGAAACCAGAGACAGGTTGAGAGTGTGCATAATGGAAGGAGCAAGGTCAGAAGCACAGAGACGGATGAGATTTGTTGGCCAGGGGTCTAAGGGGCATGTGGCAGTAGTTTCTCCAGCCTATTTCAACAATAGGCTGGAGACATCAATAATGGAGAGAGGAGAGAAGGAAGAGTCAGTAGGAGGGGCAATCAGAGGGGAGTCAATGTGGTCAAGTACTATACTGGGTTTATGGCAGGAGAGCGTAGAATAAATGGTGTCGATTTAGTTCCGAAAGAAAGAGGAGAAATCATGGCAGGTAAGAGAGGATGATGAATGGGAGGCAGATTTATCAGTGGTTGGATGCAGGATTTAAGCAATGGTTTTGAAGAGAATATTTGGTTTACCGTGTCCCATAGATATGATTTCTGAGAAGTACGTCACCCTGGAAGCTTCAAGCGCATGTCTGTAGCTACTGAGGTGATCGGACCAGATCTCTCTGTGAACTGTTAGTCCAGATGACCTCCATTTGCACTCAGACTTGTGGCAGGTAGACTTAAGCAGTCGGAGTTCGAGGGTATATCATGGACAGTTACAATGTTTTTTCACTGATCTGAAAAAACTGTGTTGGTTATCTGAGTAAGGGTGGCATTGTAGAGGGACATCGCATCATTGATCAAAGACGGGAGAGTACCAGTCAGAGGGGAAGAGTTCCAAGAATATTATAGGATTTAGCAGATTTGTGGGACGAAAGGAAATAACAGTATCAGTAGTAACTGAAGGTACGGGAAGATTAATATTGGCAATGATTAAGAAATGGTCAGAAAGAGAGAGATCTGAGACTGACAGATTGGCGACCAAGACCCCTGGTGATGAACAGATCCAGAGTGTCCACGGGTGTGAGTGGGAACATTGACATATTGAGAATGTCCAAGACAGTCCAGGAGTGACAAAGTTGGTCAATAGAGGAGAAGACGGAAAATCAACATGGATGTTGAAATTACCTAGGAGCTGAATTTTGTCAGTTGAAGTGCAGATTAGTGAGAGGAATTGCGAGAACTCAGCAATAAAAGCAGAGTTGTTCTTAGGTGGATGATAGATAACAACAAGGATGAGGGACATGGGAGAGGGGAACTTGATAGCGAGATGCTCAAACAAAGAGAAGGCTGGCATAGAGAAAGTTGAGGTGGCAAGCACAGAGTTGCAATAACAGTGGTGTGCCCACTTCTACCCGTGAGGCATGGCTTGTCAACGAGTGAGTAGCCATTTGGGGTGGATAGATGTAGTGAGTGCTTATCATTTACAGAGTGCCAGGTTTCTGCTAGACAGAGAAGATCAAGATTAGTATCAGTTATAAGTTTGTTGAGAAGCAGAGATTTGTTAGTCAGAAAACGACAATTTAGGAAGGAGAATTTAAAGTTTGTAGCAGGCAGTACAGTGGAAAAGGGAGTTAGTAGCAGTATGTGAAGCAAGTACTTATCAGTGTTCAATCTAGGAGAGGAGAAAGAATGAGCACACTTTATCCAGTCATTAGGTGTCAGAGTAGGAATGAGGCCTCTAGTGGCCATTTGAAGTGGTTTGGAGTAAGTCCTTGCTCCACTTGTCCTCGCTCTGACTGCCACAGCTCAGACTGTTCTTGGACTCGTGGCCCCTCGACGGCTGGCACTTAGAACAACTAACGTTCTAGGACACTGTTAGCCAAGTTATACTATCCTGTAGTACTACAGCCGTATATGTAACACAATATTATAATCAACCTCAAAATTCAACACAGCCCAGCACAGTTAGGGAAAACTTAATAACATTTTTTTAAGTGCAGACTAGTTACCTTTGGCAAACAACGATGTTAACTCTCAAATTAAATTAACTGCAATTCACTTACCTATTTCGATATAGATTCAACCAGCAGCATGGATTTCAGCCAGTCAGTAGAAACACACTTGTCATTAAGTACAATTCCAAACTAAATAATTGTAGCGTTAAAGTGCAGCATGCCAAAGGAACTGACACACACACCCACTATTTAGAGGACAAAAGGCATGCTAATCGCCATTTACTTGACACAATATTATAATCAACCTCACAATTCAACACAAGATGCTATATGTGTTGTAATATTAATGTGTAAAATATTTTTTAATGTACAGTTAGTGGGCCTATTTGATAACCAATAATACGAATTCCTGATAAGACATTTTTCAGGTCCCTTGAAATCTGTATTACTGAGAATTGACAGAATGGCTGTGGTACATTTTTATTTATTTCAGCGTCTTATTTCTTTACATTTTCCTTTACAGATTCAAACCTAGGGTCCCTGTGGCATTTATTTTACTTTATGGTCCAGAACAGTGCATTGTATTTGCTTAAATTGTGCTGTCTGTGATTAGTAGATAAACATTCTGCAGACTCACATACTTCAAACTAGGGTTTTTATTGGCAAACAATTTAGTAGATACAGCACACATAAATGGAGAGCTATAGGTTAAATGTGATACACCCATGAGCATACTGAGAATTTTAGTTAAAGTGGGTTGATTGTAGCAGTGGAAAGAGGAGGGTAGACTTAAATGGGTGCTTAGAGAGTTTTTATTATTTTGGAGTGTAGAAGGTATACTTTGTGGAGTTTAAGGAGAGTTGTGAGCATGTTTTCAATCCCACTTATTGGCTTGGGGCCTTCATGGAGCACTGTATGGGCCTTTGCACTGATGGTACAGAGTTAGAGAGAAAAGTTGTCTGAGGCTTGTTTGCCCTCCTTATGCTTCATTGAAGAATTAGCTGTAATTTAGTGTGATATTACAAGTAGGCTTTAAGAAGGAAAGTATATTTACAGTTAAATCAGCCTTTAGGGTATGTAAACAAACTGCACTGTTACCAGTACATAGAAGGCCAATACATGATACCAAGGAAGTGGGTCACTTATTTAAACTGCTCAAGATCCCCCATAGGTCTTTTTTTTATAAAAAAGAGTCATCTGTCAAAGTAATCAAATTAGCTGGTGGTAGTACACCAGTTATTTTAAGCATGAATACATTTATTTTCTGTTTACAACCTACACTTTTAAGAAGCCATTATATTCATCTGTGAATGTTAACAAAGCATTACTCATCCCCTAATCCACTTGTACCCTACACGTTGCAGGCACAGACTTTCACTAAAGCCTTGACTCATTTTTGTTTACAATCAAACTTTTTCAGCAGCCATTACTGAGAATACTCATGACAGAAGCGATTCTGAAGATGACTTATTCATTACCCTGTGTAGAAGCAGTGTTTTCAAATAGGAACTTAAACTAGGGCTATTTACAGTAAAACCTGTTTTGTAAGTGCTATTAAATACTGAGTTTAGAGGGTGACTCATTCAACAGTGCCTATGCAATTTCAATGGCGAGGCTTCATTGAACTGTTCCATTACCCATCCCCCAGTCTTTGCTCAGAAATACAGCACTGCAAAAGCTTAGTCTTTTAACAAGGCAGATGCTGTAGGATGCCCCTTGTAGTTTACTTGTCTTTCCACCATATCTTGCAGTTCCAAGATTGTGAATTTGCTTATTTGGATAGGTCTGTATCACTATTAGATGTTGTTTGATATGGAAACACATGTTAGATTTATCACAGTTTTTTTTTACTATGGCAGCCCAAACCTCGATTATTTTGAGGTTTGGCAGGCTCAACTTCAACATATATGCATAGAAAATAATGACAAGTATCAAAAAAGAAACAGAAAATTGCCCAAGAGCAAGAAAGCGATAAACAATGTCAATGTATCCTTTTAAAAATGTCAGTCTGATTGTTAACTGTCCACAGAATCTTTTGTTAACTTCAGGCCACTGCATGATAACCGTGGTACAAAAAGTTATATTTAAATGGTTTCCTCTGGCAGCCAAATATATCTCAAGAGGACAAAGGCAGTAGCACATTTCAGATGATACTTAGTTACAAATCCTTGATGTGCATCACTAACAATTTGTGCATAAATGTTTTCAGATCAACAATCCTATTCTTCTATTTTAACAGGTTAATTGGTGTATCAGATAAACCATTTTGTTAAACTGTAGAAGCTGTTCTAGTTGCATAATTTGTAAATACACACAAAACTTATTAGTGTGCAGTTTAATTTGGGCAGTCTGTGTGGATCTGTTTATATAGTATTAGGATCAAATGCCAAGCCCAGTAACTAGATCCTCTTGTTCTGCTTTGTGCATGTAAAACAAGCTTTTGGTTGGTCTGGAAAAACAGTGTGGCAGGGCAGAAACCCTGCTGCTGTAAAAGGTGTGTGTGTGGGAATGTCAGGTTATTATTATTATTATTATTATTATTATTATTATTATTATTAGGCTTCCAAGCAGAGTGGCTGGAAGCCTATTGTTCTTCAAAAGATTATTATTATTATTATTTTATTTTCTTCCGCGAAGAAGGTAAATTTCAACATCTCATAAAATGAAAATGGTTGCAGGTAGAGACTCGCCATTTGGAACTTTGATAGATACCTATGGGAAGTTGACCCTGAAGCAAAATGGAGCACGTAAAAATTTTGGTCATTTTCAAAACTCTTCTCTGCTTATGCTAGAGCTCTGAAACTCACTGTACATGTTTATGAATGGTCAATCTTTACGTTATTCAAAGAAAAAGTTTTCGTCAATGGCAGCCATGTTTATGACATGAGATGTCAAAAGTTAAAGTAGTCGATAACTCCTTATAGAATGCAGATAGGGCTACTATTACAATGGAACACATATAGGAACCCATATGTGTTCTATCAAAAACAGTCATTGCCTGAGACCTATGACCTCTCTTATGATAGGATTATCAGTGTTGTTATTTCTTATCGTCTGCCCAGGACTTTAACAGCCCATAAAACAAAAAACCTTTGCACGAAATCCCTAACAGTTTGGTATGTTATTACATGACAATGGCTTGTTGACCCTGAAAAAAAATGGAGCGAATAGGTCACATGGTTTGGCAGCCATATTGGATTTTGTATTTTGGTAACTCATTTTGAAGACATAAAACAACAAAAACCATTGCTGCTATTGCCCTCAAACTTCTGACATGTGTTGAGGAGGGGTGTGCAATTACACATATCACGTGACGTGACACATAGCTGCCATTTTTGGATTCATTTTTAGCTTGAAAATGCAACTCCTCCAGAACTGCTGGACCGATTGAGCTGAAACTTTCCAGGGATCTTATTAAACATGAGAGCATCAAAAGTTATTAAAATGCTGAGTTATCGTCAAACCAGTCTTGCTTATAACTCCTTACAAAGTGCAAATAGGGTCATCGTTACTATATAAGACATATAGTAAGCCACTTATCCAACCTGATCATAAATAAATATTAAAAGTAGGCTACGAGAGTAATGACTTTGGCAACAATTGCAGCATCTGCAATGGAAACAGAAAGCAAGCGTTGCAGCAATCAGCCTTTTGGTGTGTTCCCCTTTAAGAGAGACGAGCTGTGTAGCAGTGACGATTCAATACACCAGTTAAGAAAGTGTTTTACTCTTTTTTTGTGCAATGTGTTTATATTATAGTGCGCACTGGCAAAATGTTTTTTTAGCTTTTAAATGCATTTGAATTAAACAAAGCAAGCTTCATAAATGCAATTCTCATTTGTTTAAAATTAACAATACTCAAACCAAGCTTCTTATTGTTTGTGCTGGCAATATCAAGAAAGCGTGTAGAGTACTGTGTCAGAGATATTAAGAAAGCAGAACTAGGGAGGCAGGGATTTCAAAAGTTAGGAAAGAAGACATCAGTTGCAGGTTATTGTATATTTACAGTTTGTTTAGATTTTTTATTTTTTTTTAAGCTTTGTGTGGAGATGGCTTATAGTAAACATAACAACACTGTAGTAGTAGTCTAATTAATCTTTTTTACGTTTGTTTAGTTTTGAAGCAAATAATGTCCCCGTGCTCAAAGCAGCGTGCATGTTTTCATTCACTAACATTTTTATTCACTATGTATTTATTCTATTTATGCAGCATGTGTAAATGACATTTTCTAAATGGAGGAAGAATAGAAATATTATAAAAGCTTGTCTATCTATTGACTGATTAAAAGTTTCTCTAAAAACCATGAGCATTAAGCTTAGACTCTGACAAAAACATCTTAAACATAAGACATTAAAAACTCTCCAACATAACAGCTAAAAGCTATTAATCAGCCAGAGAGAATTATATATCTCAATAGTGGTAACTTTATCTTCCATCACTAGAACTAGTGATTCCAGATTGTACCATGACTTAATGTTTGCCAGGGCTGGGGGGCCCTCTATCTAAGCATAGATTTTCAAACCGGTGGGTAAAATTAAGCCCACAATGCACTACTCCGTTATGCAAATTCTCTTTCGCGGATTTGGTTTGAATCCAGCATGGGGCCATGTCACATTGTTTTCTTTTCATTTCATTTTTTATTATTACTAAAATTGTTTAAAATATCGTATTTAAAAATCTAAACGTTTTACTGTAATTCAATTAAAATGTTTGTTAAGTTGTTATATGTAAAGGAGTCTAAATTAACAACTGTACCACATTACACTATGCAATATGCAAAACCTGCTTCCAGAGTCCCAGCATGGGAGTGTCTAAATACCACAACACCTAACCTGTATAAAGCTAAAAATACTGTTCTGTGTTATTTTGGAGGCTGGTAGCTTGGAAGCCTTATAGTTGCTGGCAATTCTGCTTATTATTATTATTATTATTATTATTATTATTATTATTATTATTATTATTATTATTATTATTATTATTAGTTTATTTAGCAGATGCCTTTCTCCAAGGCAACTTGCAGAGACTAGGGTGTGTGAACTATGCACCCGCTGCAGAGTCACTTACAACAACGTCTCATCCAAAAGATGGAGCACAAGGAGGTTAACTGACTTAATCTGTCCTTGCCAGCAATCACAGGACTGGCCATTCCCCAATTAGGTAATTTAAGCAAATTGGGGAATGGCCACATCTATAAAAGGAAGTGAAAGCCTTTGTTTGCTGGATGAGTGTGAGTTTGACTGAGAGTGAGAGTGAGAGTGATTTTTGTATTGATTAGGAACGTGGTAGTGATGGCTAATGCCCAGCCTACACATAGTAATTCTTTTGTTTATTTTTTTTATTTTTTTATTTTTTTATTTTGTTCCTGTTTTTGTGCTTGTCTTTGTTAAATAAACGTGTGCAGCAGCTCTAAAACTGCAGCTTTCTGTCCTACCCTGTCACAAAGGGGTTTTCCCATTGAGTCCCAGAGTATACAATATAGTTTAAGTTACACAGGTTACTTTTAATAGGTTTTTGTTTCTAAATTGACAAGTTTTTATAAAAAGGCCTAACTACGCTAAAATGAAAACAAACTCTGATGACATTTATCATTCTGAATTCTAAAGAAAACAACGTTATACAACAAATATGAGCTGAATCTCATATATTAGTTGGGAAAAGTAAACAGATATTGCTTTATCAACCACAGTGCTGAATGTGATTCCCTAATACTCCCACGTGTCTAACCGATGTCCTTGAGGACTCATCTATAGATGTGAGAGGCCAGGTTGTTCTGAGAGACTGCAAACACTGGTGTCAGTAGAGGAGGCTGTGTGGTCCAGTGGTTAAAGAAAAGGGATTGTAACCAGAAGGTCCCCGCTTCAAATTCTGGCTAAGCCAGTGACTCATTGTGCGACCCTGAGCAAGTCACTTAACCTCCTTGTGCTCCGTCTTTCGGGTGAGACATTGCGGTAAGTGACTCTGCAGCTGATGCACAGTTCACACACTCTAGTATCTGTAAGTCACCTTGGATAAAGGTGTCTGCTAAATAAACAAATAATAATAAAAGTTGATCCCTGTTGAATAATAATAATAATAATAATAATAATAATAATAATAATAATAATAATAATAATAACAGTAAGCTAAATGAAAGCAAACATCCACCAGAAGACATATACTGTTGCTTTTTAAGGGATCAGTTTGTTAAACCTATGTCCTTGTGGCATGTTGGCCACAGGTTAAGAAGGAAAGTACAACTTACAGCAGTTATCAATACTGGAAATCTAAAACTTGTGTCTGATACAATATTTCCTCATTATGTCTGAATAGTGTAAACAGGTTATTAAGGAAGGGGCCCTTATCCAGTGCATGTACTATACTGTCAACATGGTCTAACCATGAATTTAATTATAATCTGTGAACTATCGTACTGTACAATTTCCACACAGCAACAGAATCAACATTTTAGCAATTGTTTCTAAGTCCATTTGACCATAAGTCAATTCATTGCTTATTGCTGTATTCCAATAAAATAAAACAGCTGCAAAGTTTGTCCTTCATCACTGCTGATCTAAAGGCTTTTCTTAATTCTTGTAGGATGGCAAGAGCTTGCATACCTTGCAGGTTCTCTCTGCTATCTCTTGTATTTATAACTTATGAGATTGCTGCTATAAAAGTCAAGCTATGGGTATTAGGCTCCACTCTCAATAAAAGGCTGTTACAAATATCTCTATCATTGACAGCTCAATTGAACTGTAGCTAACTGAACCTTTATGGTACACTGATGTAACTAATTCAAAGTATATTTGGTTGCTTTTATGTTTGTTACTGAATATTTTAAATTTCACCAACCACATTAGGATACAATTCCATGGGGAATACAATATTTTACCCACAAATTATATTGATGTGCCCACACATATATGAATAAACAACTTTTATAACAAATTGTCTTTAGTAATCTTCTATTGTATCTTATCTGTAATAACAACTTTTTAAAATGCATGTTTAAAACATGATATACCTTTTGGGGATACGCTAATGCAATCTCTTTGTGGATCACAGGTTAAGAAATGTTTATTGCACCATTATAAGCCAATGAAAAACTAAAAATAAACTAATAAAAGTGCATCACCACACCTGTGATCGCGAAAAGTAAATTAGTTCTTAGGAATTACACAAAAGATGTCTGTTTATACTGTATACATTATAACAGCTGTTTATACATGCATTTATAATGTATATATTTACGCTGCAGACTGCCACTGATGAAGAAATATAAAAAAGCCAGCTGAACTGTGTAGTTCAATCAATACAATGGTTCTCTGAATCTTGCTGTTAGAATTTTTTTTGTATTACTCAGAATATTTCTAACAAATCTTATATTTTATGATATAGTAGTAATAGCATTTATATACAAAGTGCACTGATTTGAAGTTAATAATTGTAATTCTTCTTTTAAGTTTATGTCCATATTACGCCAGCACCAGTGAAGGATGGTCACGAGGCATTTGGAGAGCGGGAAGTTATTCTTCATGAAACAAAAGACATATTGATGATATGTAGTTTAAAATGTTACTTGGCCCAGTTTCAGAACAGCACATTAACAAATGTTTATGCTATTAATGAATGTTTAACAAATATTTAAACCTCTATAGTAAACCTATACTTAAACCTATACTCCAATACAATTACTGAATGTTTTTTTTTCTTCTCAGAAACGTATACCGGGCAGGGTAGGAAGTCATAAGAACAGGCAGACCTGATCTCAGGACACACACACGCACACACACACAGAACAACGACAACACAATGAGCACAGTTGCATTTGGTTACGGTGGGAGGTAGACATATTATTTTAAATATTGAATAACATACATTCAATCAGGGATCCTAACACTATAAATAATTATTCATTTGAAATAATGGGCATTTATACGTTCTAATTAGAATGATATCGTCTAAAACGTAGAATAATAGGCAGGGCGTTAATAGGTTGTGTGGTAAACTTGTGTTGTATAATAAAAATAACCAGTTTATTAATTTAGCTAAAAATGTTCACTTTATTTTTTTGCATTTTGTCAGTTATACAAATAAAAAGGACGCTTGAACACACGTATTTGTTTATTGTAACAATAATAACATTATTATTATTATTATTATTATTATTATTATTATTATTATTATTATTGATTGAAATCCTAGGTATTCTAATAATATAAATTTCACAGTTTGAAACTTCATTAATAGCGTTCGTGGTTTAATTCGCACAGAAATTTGCACAAATATGACTGACTTTGTAAGGATCAGTGTACTGTAGTTGGGATGCCTTGAAAACATTTGGCCGGGCAATATTCATCTGATAAATTTTGAGTTGAGAAGGCCCTCCTGAATTCATGAGCCTGGAATAGCCATTGAATAAGAGATAGTAAGCATGGATGCACCTGGTTCTCAAAGTCAGTTGTTGCAAAAATTAATAATTCTAATTAAGAGAGAAGCTGGTATTTGTTTCAGTGAATTTTACAGTCAGTCAGAGAAAGTATAGAGCAGGTGTAACATCTTGAACTGCCGCACTGCTTTCAACATCAAGCAAGAATATGTCAGGAGAGAAGAGAGCAACGGCTCTCCAATGAGCTCTTCACAATGTTCAAAAGAAACACCCCAGAATTTGGTCAAAATTGTGAGAAACTTAAATAATACAAAAAGGATGTAACGAGAACTGGACCAACTGGATCGGCATCGAAGAAAGAGAAAAGAGCAACACACATAGAATCAATAAATTAATGAACTGACTGGTCAAATTTACAGCAAGATTTCCTATACACTGAGTGAGACTGGGTTTTCTCTGACCAGGAATACAGACAAACTCTATTGCAAGTTGTCTCTCTGATGCAAGTGAAACTATAGAAGACATCATACACTGCATTGACTGCAAGACAGAAATTGAGTATTCCCAGTTCAACTTACAGATATTTAACAGAATCTATATGTGGGAATGTAACACACACACACACACACACACACACACACACTTATATATATAGCAGAGCGAGAGAGTTATAAAGTAACAGGGTGTGGCCATACGTCACAGTATTGTAGAAACCAGGGGCAAGTGTAATAGCAGATTTAAATAATTTCATAGTCAGACAGAGTGAAAAAAATTTAAGCAATCTGCTTAATTGAAATTGGTGCTAGAATAAATATAGAATTGTGACAGGGTGCCCACCCCTTGTGTGTTTTATTATTTATGTATGTATTCATGTGTTATTATTATTGTATTTATGTGTGGGCGGTTGAACACCGTCCGTCTTTTATTATTTACTGTTTGAGACCAGCAAAAAAGCCAGTCTTATAATGTGTAGTCTGGGGGTGGGGTTAAAACTCCTTCCCTAATACTTTTGTGGGAATGTGGCTGAAGCCTTAAAGTAATTATTGTATCAAATTAGGTAATTAAGGCTCCAGCCACAAACTATAAAAAGACACACTTCAGGCTTATTAGGTAGAGAGTGTCAGAGGAGAGACGTAAGTCTGTGGGGAAAAATGATCTAAACAACTGCTATTTATAAAAAGATAAAATAAAATAAATAAAATGGGATGGGAGGAAGAAAGCCAGCCATGGCATAATCGCCAGGAGGAGCTGTAGGATGGAGGGGCTCCATGGTGTGTCTGCTGCATGGAGTATGGGCACCTCCAGGATGTATGCCCATATGAAGACCCTCTCTTTTTGAAGGCTTTCGATCAGGGATAGGTGGAAGGCGTGGAGGAGTGGCTTTGCCTGAAGGTCCCGAGACCAGCACCCCAGTGGGAGGAGCCCGAACACCCTACACTAGAGTGGGAGGAGCCCGACCGTCCTACTCCTGAGTGGGAGGAGCTCGACCATCCTGCGTCTGAGTGGAATTAGCTAGAACGTCCTAAGCAGCCTCTGCCTCCATCACCACCACGGGGAGAGGAGCAGGAGCCGTCTCTCCCTTCACCAGAAGAAAAACCAGGACGTGATTCTTGCATTTCACAGCAGCCGCTGCATTGTCTGCTGAGAGGAGCATGACGGAAAACAGCCCGGCTGCAGCGGCCATGAAGATTGCTAGCACCACCACTGCCACAGAGGCCAACCACAGTACCACGACTAGTCCTGACTCCGTCACCTCCCGGGGATGCCTGCCTCTCTTCGCCCAAGGATGCCTTCCTCACTTCACCAAAGGATGCCTGTCTTGCATTGCCTGGGGTTGCCTGCTGCTCCGCATCGCCTGGGGTTGCCTGTTGCTCCACATTGCCTAGGGTGGCCTGCTGCTCCGCATCGCCTGTGGAGCCACTGGCTGCAGGATACGAGGGATAAATGGAGCTCACGCTGCCGCCGCTATGGCCAGGGGCTCACCTCCTGAGTTCACCTCCCGAGGGTCCGCTGCTGCCTCCTCCTCATACTATTTGTTTACTGTTTGTTTGTTTGGCCCTTCTGCTCTTTTGCTTAGTGTTTTGTATAAATATTTATTTTACTTATTATTTAATAAATGCGCTGAGTCCTCTTCCATTTCAGTTTTGCCCCGCCATACCTTGTTTTGACTGGCTTCCTGAAGCTGACATCACCACCCACACGCCACACAAAGTGTTTCGGTAGACACTGTTCTGAATTATTCTGTATTATAAATATATTATATATAATATCTCTTATATATATATATTATATTCTGATATATTTCTATATATCATATTATGCCATATGACAGGTGACTCAGTAAAGTATTTGAAGTTGCGTCATTGGTCACGCAAACCACATCATAAATTAAAAAAAAAACACATTTTTATGTGAAAAACTCTAAAATAAAATTCACTACATTTAAAAAAAATATATAAACACAAAGTTTTCGATCCAGTAAAATAAAGGGCTTTACAAAATCTCTGCAAGTAAGAAATTGCAGTGTCCAGTGTGAAAGCACAACACCAAATAATAAATTAACATCCAAAGTAGCACTATTATAAAAATGTTTAATACAAAAAAATGATGCCTGAATTACAAGCTCTTGCAGTGTCTAAAATTTCAATCAGACTGCGGAGTCTGTATCTTCTGATTAGAAACCACTGAGCTCCATGTCATAGTTATCTGGACCTAAGATAACCCGAACCCGAACGCTGAATCATTCAGTGCACAGAACGACTACTTCTATTCAGTTTTTTCTATTCACGTCAGCTGTGATATTTCCCCTCAGGCGTTATTTGTGCATGGTTATTAAAAACCATGGGTGTTATTAAAAACCGGGGTGTTGATTCGGCAGAATCAGGTACCATGCAGTTAGTAAGGTAGTTATTAAGATCTGCATAACTATTATATTATCATTATATTAGCAAATTATTGGTTTTACCTTTCTAGCCTTTAAACAGTTATAGCTACTCACTATTAAGATTAGGAGATACTAATATCTGACAGAAAACAAATAATCTGAACTATTTGAAAAAAGTAAACTTTCTTTGGGACCTATTATGCCATGGCCACACTGAACTGCTTTGACAATGCAAACATTACACTACTAATCAACTGTGGTATCATTTATTTTCTTTTAGTGAGTGTTGGAACTTCAATTTAAATGGGGTCATATCTTTTCAGCTTGTTTCCATTATAGATTTTTTTTTTGTTTATCTAAGACACATTTGGTGTGGAATAGAGAAATCTGACACAATATTTCCCTATAAAGCAGTTAAGGCTATACAATAATAATGTTGTGTTTACTTTCAAAACATTATATCCTAGTAACAAGTTAACTATGTCTGTCTAATGTCTCAAGGTCAATTATTTATCTTACTCCCATCTCAAGTTGTGTATTGATATCTAATTTGTACCACAAGGCTTGGAGTGGTTTACCATAAAACTGTCAGAAAAATGATCCGAAACCAGTAATCTTAAAACCTGGAATGACTTGTTTTTAATAAATCTGGTCAGAAGAATATATGTCAACTGATACATGCAGATTGTTTTTTAAGAGGTGAAACGTGTAACATTTTGAGTGTGCCTAAGGTAGAAAGAGAAATCCTGAAACAAAAGATAAATTCAGTACCAGAGAAGCCTTACCTGTCATGTAAGTTTACTTCATAATAAACAAACTGTTGTCATACTCTGCAACAAGACACTCAGTTTGTATTTGTATTTATTTTGTGACCATAAGATCTTAATAACATTTTCTAAAGCAGCCCAGAATTACTGTGGTTTGTGTGATGTAGCATCTACAGAGTTTAACCCTTTAACACTAGAACCACCATGTCAATCATTTGGATGGTTTGAGGTTTTCAAATTTAAATTACTCTGCATGTCTGAAAGTTATGCGGTTGTCGGTTTATGACTTTTCTTAAATACACGTATTAAATACTCTGACGACTTTTGAAGCAGGATCATTAAAATAAGGAAGAAATAATCCCGCCCACTTAGAGCTGCCAAAGCAGTCATTTTGACTGCCTTTTACAATATGTTTTTATTTTGAATATAACCTACAATATTATTTATATTATATATATATATATATATATATATATATATATATATATATATATATATATATATATATATATATATTATATACTTCTATATATATATATATATATATAGCATATTATACACAAGCCTGTGTTCGAATATATCAGTAGGAGAGATTTCATCTTTAAGCTAGCCACAGAACTTTGGCAGACAAACATTTAGATTTAGAAAACTGCAAAGGCTGCTACAGCTCAACCTAGAATCAGTGCTGCACCAGGAGAGACACACCACAAGAGAGAAAAAAAGTTACTTTAGTTTTAAATTAAAAAAATAATTTGGCTTTTTATACCGAAAATTCTATGTCATATACTTGCTTACGCACTAGTTCTTTTGCAAATGTGAAAATTTTACAAAAGCGGATTTTTTAATTTCAACCGAAAAGTATACTGTGGCGTATTTCGAAAATACAACATTCACAAGTGTTTTATTGTTCAAAATACAAACTGATTACACAAAGTAAAATTTGTTGTCACAAAACCGACCCGTCTAAACCTATACATTTGGTGTACTACTGATGACCGCGCGTCCAGGAGGATGAGATCCAAGAACCATGGTGGTTCACACAGAGCCATTTGATGACGTAAATGAAGCTCGACTCGACTACTGCAACTCTCTCTATTTTGGTCTTCCATCATGCTCCATTAACCAGTTGCAGCTGGTTCAAAATGCCACTGCTAGGATTCTTACCAGATGTAAAAAACATGATCACATTACCCCCTGTCTTGCCCAGCTGTACTGACTACCTGTAAAGTTCTGGATTACTTTCAAAATTCTCCTATTTGCCTACAAGGCCCTTCATCACACAGGTCCAGAGTATCTCTCCAACCTGCTGAACCACTTTGTCCCTGCATGCATGCTGAGGTCCTCTAACTCAGTGTTGCTTGTTATACCCAAGCAAAAGTGCACCACACTCGGAGAGCTGTCTTTTAGCTTCATGGCCCAGCTCTCTGGAACTCTCTCCCAGCTTTAGTATGTGTGGCTCCCACAGTCGCCCGCTTCAAATCATCTGTCAAGACCCACTCATTCTCTCTTGCTTTCAGTGCTCTTTAAGCCTGGTATCTGTTATTAGCTGTTGTCTAAATTGCTATTTCAGGTTTTTTACTCCATCTTATTCGTATGATTCTGTATTACACACACATCCACAATATTGAGAATTCACATCCTAGCCCTCTATTTCATTTAACATGTCTGTAGTAATGCATTTGCATTGTAATATGCCTGTATTTAACATATTTGCATTGTTTTTTACTGTTTGTATTTAATGTACTATACCCTGTATTTCACGTATTAAGCATTGGTCCTCTATGGAAGGTGCTACATTAAATAAAGATTGATTGATTGATTGATTGATTGATTAACAACCAAGCATTTTTCAGTGGGATGCTCCTCCATGACCAGGCATTTTTTGGCTGTGTCTGGCACTCTTTCTATAAAAAAATCACTAAAAATCTATTTTATACAGTATCATCTTGGAATTTCTTTCCTTCTCTTCCGAACACTCTGGAGAACATTATAAAGTCATCAAAATAAAAATGTATCTCTTTTTTCAACACTGTACAGTCATTTCTGTGTGACCTTGTGGTGAAAGAGATTTTTCCTATTGTAAACGCTCCACCTTGAAAGAGCTCTCTTCTGAACCAAATTGCTGAAATTGCCCCTCTCAAGGGGATCTCCTCTTGGCACTCTTCTGAAGGATTCCTTGTCCTATACGAAGGAGGTGAGATATGTGACCTGATCCTGCTCAGCAGCTGTGAGAGATGCATACCCCAGTTGGGGTTTTACAACAAGCAGTTGTTTTTTCGGTATCAGCCAACTCGATCACCTTTTGGAAAGGCAAGCATGGCCAAGGATCCAGGCTATATAGGGCCTCCTGTGGTCATAATGAGGAATTAGATAAGCTTCTACTTTCTGATATCCCTACCACCAATCTCATATTTCTGGCAAGCTAGCAGAATTTGACATCAGTTTCCTGGGTCCTATAGTTCATACAGTACAGCTACACAGATACTGTGACAGGCAACTGGCATAATCTGCACACAGAGGACTAGTTACACCCACATGGAGTCATTCTACTAGAAGATCAATTCATGCTCTATTTACATGCCATAGAACATGCTCCTCATCCTTACAGAGGCAGGGTTTTATTTGAATATCTTGTATTCATAAAGGAACCGTAAAGCTCCCTTTCAATTCGAAGATGACCAACAACCATACTTTTGGGATATGCCTGTCACAGGTCATGTATTCACTGAGCATTTTATATCAAAGCTGCCGATAGGCCCCTCCGTGGATTGACGTCCTCGGTCCCTCCTCCCCGAGGTAATAAATAGTCACTGCATTGTGATCTCACTCTCTTTTGCTTCTCACAACCAGTTAAGTAAGGTAGTTATAACTAACCTCTTCCAGTTATGTGATCGACTCATTTTAAAAAGAGCTCTTTCTTCGAGTTTTCTGTAGTTCCCTGGCAAATTTATTGCTGGAAGTCAGCTTGTCACTTCCCCGGAATTAGGACTCGACAGCTGAAGCCTGAGCTAATGCTATGCAACGGCTCCATTTTAAAATATAAAAACGATATATTACCAACAGCCTACATCGCCTGTCGATTGCAGTCTGCTTTCATTAACCTTGCAGCTTGCTGTCTGTGTTTTCTGTTTTCTCTGCCTCGAGCAGCTTTTGGAAAAAAAAAATAGAATCAGAGAGAGACGCTATCCTCCAGTGAGACCCAGCTTTGCTGCACCCGCTGTGGAGTCAAGGACTCTGGGCTACCTCAGTGTGCACACTCGCTGTGCTCAGCCTAATCTGCCCCTAGAGGTTGCTGATTACTATTATACTGCTTCCAAAAAAAACCCAAATAACCCTTACTCCAGTTTGTTGAGTGTCTGTGTGTGTTACTGCATTGCAGTTTAAAAAAATAAAAAAATAAAAAAAATAACAACCGTGTGCTTCATCCATTAGGCCTGGTATTACCTGGTCTTACTGTTTAGTAGACCCAAGCACATTCAAACCACTCACCCATAAAAGCGGTGCGTAGATATAAAAAAGTAGTTTTTCCTTTCTCACTCTGTCTGTCTGCTTGTCTTCTTTTTTCCACGTCTGACTGTACGAGAACAGTTGGGTTGCAACGCATTTCAGAACACTTTGGGGAAGCCCAAGTCAATCTCTTTTTCACAGCAGAAACGACCCATTGCCCCCTGTGGTTCTCCCTCCGCTGCTGCGGAGGTCTACTATGCATAGACACCTTATCCTATGAGTGGCCCAAGGTGCTTTTGTACTCTTTCCCGCTGGTAGCGCTGCTCCCTGCCTTCCTCGAGAGGGTCAGGAGAGACAAGGCAACAGTTCTCCTGGTAGCCCCCAGATCACCCAGGAAAATCTGGTTTTCAAGCCTCTGCCAGTTGCTGCAGGGCCAGCCTTGGGAGATTTTGCTACGCATGGATCTCCTCAGTTAGGTAAAAGGCACCCTTTGTCACCCAGAGCCAGGCAGACTCCAACTGTGGGTCTGGCTCTTGAAGGGGACGTCTGTCCGTCTTAGGGCTCTCAGATGCAGTCATTAGTACACTGCAGAAAGCTAGGGCTTCTTCTGCAAGAGTGTTGTATGCCTACAATTAGAAGTATTTCCAAAATTGGTGCATGATCAGAGGTCATGATCCCATCTATTTCCCTATAGCAATTATGTTACAGTTTCTGCAAGATCTGTTAGAGGCAGGTAAATCCTTGTCTACGTTGAAAGTGTATCTAGCAGCCATATCTGCATGCCATGTCCCCATTGACTCAGTATCCCCGGGCGCTCATATACTAGCGACCTGTTTTCTAAAGGGTGCTCGGAGGTTATGTCCTGCTACAAAGGACGTCTTCCCCAAATGGAGTCTAGATGTGGTATTGAAGGCTCTCACTAAGGCCCCATTTGAACCTATACATTTCGTAGAGTTGAAATATCTCTCTATGAAGACAGCCTTTCTGGTAGCTATCACCTCCGCTAAGCAGGTCAGTGAGCTACAGGCACTGTCAGTGCATGGTTCCTGTATCTGTATTTGGGACAATGGAAACAGGGTATCGTTGTGGACGAACTGTGCTTTCCTCCCTAAGGTGAATATAGCTTTTCACTTGAATCAATCAGTAGAACTAAAGGCTTTCCATCCCCCTTCCCTTGCAGAGGAGTCAGATAGGAGATTAAATTCCCTCTACCCTGTTTGGGCATTGAGAGGTTATGTGGCTAGAATGAGAGCGCTGCGTCAGTCTACCAGCTCTTAGTCTGTCATGGTGAAAGGACCTGAGGCTAAGCCCTCTCTAAGCAGCGGCTGTCCCATTGGATTGTGGACACAGACTCAACCTCATATACTAATGCCTGCCTACCCCCACCTGGGGGAAGTGGCCGCACACTCTACCAAAGGTGTGGTTACATCATGGGCCATCTTTAGAGGTGCGTCATTGACTGATATTTATACTGTGGCTACTCTGCATACATTCACCAGGTTCCATTGACTTAATGTTGTAGATATTTTTGTGCCGTCATTAGGCACAAGGGTCCTTGAGGTTGTACGCTCACACCACCAACACTAGATGGCGGTAGTGAGATGTCCCTCAGATGCTGTCCGCTCATACTCCCTCGTGATGGCTTTCGTATCCCAAAAGTATGGTTGTTGGTTAGCTTCGAATTGAAAGGGAATGTTAGGTCCCTGAAAGAGAAGATGACCAACAAACCGTGTGAGGTCGCATTATTCGCATTCGAGATTCGATGCAAAAGAGACTGAGATTTCCGCGCAGTGATTATTTATTGTGAGTTGGGACCGAGGACATCACCACAGAGGGGCAGCTTTGATATAAAATGCTCAGTGAATACCTGACCTGTGGGAGACATATCCCAAAAGTATGGTTGTTGATCATCTTCTCTTTCAGGGAACCAGGGTTACATCTGTAACCTAAAGTTCTGACCTATTTCAGACCGCAGGGGTCTGAACACTTACATTCTTTTGGAAAAATTCAAGATGGTTTCCCCTCTGGCATCATCAAGGCAGTCCAACCAGGGGACTGTCCGATTTCAATAGAGCTGAATGATGGCTCCACATACGCAAGGTCTGTGCTAAATACCTCTGTTTCTCCACCAGGGACCGTCACTACCAATTTAACGGGTTTCCTTTCATCTCTCTCTTGTCTTCCTGAGGTCTCACTTCAACACACTCTCGGGAGAGGGTGGCCACAATCCATCAGTGGTCAGGTCACTTCTAGACAGTGGCCAGGCCAACAAAACCAAACATGAGACAAAATAAGTTTTAAATGACAATAAGTGCATTTGCATGGTGACAGATGTTGGCAAATGACATGATGTATCTTTACTATAGGCTTTCCTACTGTTTTGTAGTTTGTGCATTTTATTTTATCCACCTCACTGGAAATTTGACAAATCACGCCCTACTACCATGACACAACTCTGACTTTTTGATTTCCTGGTTTGTTTGCATTCTCCAGCAATGGATTCAGCTGTAGAGATAAAAAAACTGCTTGCCACTAAATCATTATGTGAGCCAAAAAATCAAACTCATGCTGCAACCTTCAGCATTAATACATTTTATCTGTGAGGCCAGTTATAAATCAAGAGTGAAACAGAAAAAAAAAAAAAAAAAAAAAAAAAAAAGATTCACCTAGGTCTATGTTGTTTGTCAATCCCAGTTGTTTTAGCTTTATAAAAACTTTTGTGAAGTGGTTTTACATTATTACTCCAGGTCACTATTTTAATAATTTATGGCTCCATTTATTTAAACTAGATCTTATCTTTTGGCTGAAACACTCAACGTTTGTTTAGATTAATCCCTTTTTACAGTTCTCAGTTGTTCAGTTATCCATTCCAATCAAATGTGCTAAATTAAATTATTTTAAAATATTATAATAATACAAATCTTCAGTACAGTATAAGTAAAAAAAAAAAAAAAAAAACTGGTATGATTCAATCATTCCTGTCTTAGTCCAAAGGAAACCAAAACTTCTATTTTAGCATTCGGACAGAAAATTGCACATTTTGAATTCAGTGCCATTTTAAACTGCTTCGCACACACATTTAACCCAAAAGAGATCGAGAGAACAAAATTAAAAGTACATACTTTTCCAAGACTACCTTTTGTGTGTGGAGGTTTTATAAATTCAAGAAAATGACCTACAGCTAGTGATTTAACTTTCCTAAAGATACAGATTAAACTTTCTGGCATACTTCAATTTGCTAAATTTGTGTTTTATGTGACTGTCTCTGGAGACACACTGTAAAAAGCCCCTTTAAGCATTTATGTTTTTTTTTCTGCAAAAATAAGGTAAAAGGAAAGGTTCTGTGCTGTGTTTAGACTGTGGGTAGATATTGTCTGTTTCTTTTTTAGACTAATGTTTAGAAAAAAAAGTTTCTGAGATTTTTAAATGGTTCTTTTTTCTAACAATCACTGACAAATTAACTGCAATCAGTACATTTTGACTAGTGTGTGTGTGTGTGTGTGTGTGTGTGTGTGTGTATGTGTATATATATATATATATATATATATATATATATATATATATATATATATATATATATATACACACAGTACCAGTCAAAAGTTTGAGTACACCTGCTTGAAACCAGATTTTTCATGATTATCTATGCTTTTAACTGTATAAACTTGTCTATAAACACTTAATATTTCATTATATGGTATGTGTACTTATATAAGCTGATAATCATAAGTGAATTGCATTCAAAAATTTGATTTTTAAATGAAAATTTAAATCTTGTCAATTTCAATGAAATGGTCGCCCAAAGCAAGGGGATTTCAGTCTGAAGCCCAAGTCAGTTAAAAGTCTGAAATGTATATAACAAGGTGTTAGAACACTGGCCTAAGTATAAAAGTGTCTTTGTTAGATGTTCTCTGAGTTAACTAGCATGTTACCTAATTAACCTTTTGTCACCAATTATTGTTAACAGGTGAGGGTCCATGATTACTATAAATACAGGTAGCACAAGTTTGTCATTCCTGAATGTAAGGGAGCAGAAAATGGCAAAATACGCTCAGTTAAGCAAAGAAAAAAGAAAAGCAAAGAAAAAAGTCTGTAATTACTTTAAGAAATGAAGGTCAAGCTTTAAGACAAATCGCAAGAACTTTGCAAATGTCTGTAACTGCTGTGGCCAAGACCATCAAACGATTTGAAGAAACTGGCACTCATGAGGACCGAACAAGATCAGGCATGCCAAGGGTGACCTCAGAATCAGAGAACAAGTTTATTCGAGTCACAAGTCTGTGTAACCGGCAATCAACTGCCCCTGAAATACAAGCTCAGCTAAATGCTACTAGACGTACTGATGTTTCAACTTCAACTGTTCAGAGGAGATTGTGTGAAGCTGGCCTAACTGGAAGAATTGCTGCAAAGAAACCATTGTTAAGAGTGCAGAATAAGAGGAAGAGACTTGCCTGGGCTAAAAAACACAGAAACTGGATGTTTGATGAGTGGAAGTTGGTCTTATGGACCGATGAGTCAAAATTTGAAATATTTGGGTCCAACCGCTGAGTATTTATAAGACGCAGAGAGGGTGAGTGCATGAGTTCTGCATGTGTGGTTCTCACTGTCAAGCAAGTGTCATGATATGGGGTTGCTTTGGTGGTGACAGAGTTGGTGATCTTTACCAAGTCCATGGCAAGCTCAACCAGCATGGCTATCATAGCATACTTCAGAGGCATGCCATTCCATCAGGATTATGGCTAGTTGGGCAGTCCTTCATTCTTCAGCAAGATAATGACACGAAACACACCTCAAATTTGTGCAAGAACTATCTGGTGAAGAAGGAAAGTGAAGGACAACTCAATCTAATGACCTGGCCTGCCCAGTCTCCAGACTTAAATGCCATAGAACTTATATGGGACGAACTGGACAGAATTGTCAAAGCAATGCTACCCACAAGTGCCCTACATCTCTGGGAATTGCTGCAGAAGAGCTGGGAAGACATGTCGGGTGATTTCCTACTGAAACTTATTAACCGAATGGCTTGTGTTTGTGAGGCTGTTATAAAGGCAAAGGGTGGCTATTTTGAGGAATCCAAGATTCAGAGACAATTTTTAATTTTCATGAACATTGCTTTGATACTCCTTATGTTTTGTTTTGTATATTGTAACATGTGTTTTCATTTTCAAGTATTTACAGAAACGTATACGACATAAAGCATGGTCAATTATGAAAAAAAAAAAAAAAAGTTTCCAGCAAGTGTACTCAAACTTTTGACTGGTACGGTATATAGGTCAAAATTAACCGCAGTTAAAGAAACATATCATATCACATTTTGCTTTACACAAAGTTGTCAAATGTACTTCACTCAGGTTTTGGGTTGAAGCAACAAGTATCACAAATCTCTAGTGGATTTAGCACAAGGTGTGTTTGCCAATCGTGTGTACACACAAACGGTTTCACATGAAGTTATATATATATATATATATATATATATATATATATATATAATATATTTGTGTGTGTGTGTGTGTGTGTGTGGTGTATATATATATATATATATATATATATATATATATATATATATATATATATATATATATATATATATATATATACCACCTCTTCTACCTACTAATACTTTTTCAATGCCCACACATCTTAAGGAATCTATGTTGTGTTTTAAAGTCATCCAAATGTTTAGCAACCAGAGATTTATGATCCTTACGTCGTATTGAGCTTTTGTGCTCGCTAAGACAAACTTTCAATTGCAGAGATGTTTTGCCAACATACCCATTACCACATGGACATAATAATAAATAAACAACACGTGTGCTATTACATGCAATGTGATTTTTAATTGAAAATATTTTTCCAGAAGTTGGATGTGCAGATGTTGTTGTTTTCAATATATTACTGCACAAAGCACATTGTTGACATGGAAAACAGCCAGGGGGAATGGGAAAGAGTGGCTCTGGATGAGTAAAACCATCCGCTCGTACCAAAGAGTCTCTCAAGATGCACCCCCTTTAAGAAAAAAAGGGGGAGGGGGGGATTTTGAAAAGAACCTGCCAGAGAGTTATCCAATTCCAAAATATGTTTACTAACAATAGAGAATATATCTACTAAGTACACCAAATGTAAAAAAAAAAAAAAAACACAGAAAATGTTTTCTTATTTTTTGGTTTTGGTTTTAAAAGATTATTTCTGTCCTCTTTTTTTTTACTTTCAGTAAAGCTGATTGTAACCATTTTTCAGGATAACCATGATTATATCATCTCAATGGTATTACTTTCAAAATCCTCTTCCATGTCACAAATTCTCCGCACCCGGTGTAAATTGACTTAGCGGCAGTGGAATAGTATGTCAGCTGTTAGCAGGCAGTAATGTGTTTCTATCTGTAGATTTTTTGAATATGGTTATATGTATTTTACCATCATTAAATAAAGTTACATCCAAAAAATGAACAGTTGTTTTACTCTTTGTTACAGTACATTTTAAACTCTCTAAACAACTATTAAGAAATAATCCAAATCCTTTATATGAGAGGGAAGTTGTTCAACAAATATTTTTATGAGATAATCTACAAACCTAGAGATATTCTCAGTAAGTGATCCAATACCCGCTACAAGCGGTTGCCTTGGAGGATTTAAGAGATTTGTGAATCAAAATGCCTCAAAATGTCTCTCCTATATACCTCAGAATCTTCTATTAATACCCCTCCCTTGTCAGCAGGTTTGATAACGATGCTGTTATCCCTCCTCAAATTTTTAATGCCTGTTGTTCTTCAATATTCAAATTTCAGTGTATCTTATAACTCCTTGGACATTTTAACTTTGATTTTAGGATAACTTCATCAACATCTTTTTCTACAAGTCTGCAATGTGTTAACAGAGGAATTCATATCTTGGAGCGTAAATGTACTTTTCACTTTGAAACTATGACTTTTGTAATCTGTAGTTGCTGTAGTACTTGTATTTGTTGCATGGAAACATTTCAGTTTTATATTACAAAAAACTTAAAAAGTTAAATTTTAGCAACAAAAGGATCTTACTTGACAAATTATATATCACATTTTCTGATGAGAAGTGTATCTCTGCTTTCTTGTTCATACCCCTTCGCTTTCCTCTTCTGGTCTTGTTCTCTGGGAAGACTATTTCACTTCCCTTCGGTCCCCTAAAAAAGTGGGTGATATATATTATTACATATATTACTTTACCAATGTCTAGTTTTACAATATACTGAGGGACAAAATGGTTATCATATGACTTAGGATTATGTGTTGTAATTAGTTTCCTTTTGACTATTTAAATAATCCTGCATAACAACCCAGTTAGTTAAGAATTTTCTCTACAGTTACAGGACACTATAACGTCATCTAAGAAAGGCCTCAATTCACATAGTTAAAGCATTAATCGATTTCAATGAAAGCTGAGAGTTTGTGTTGGCCTATAGCAAGCCCATTACAACTCTTTTTTTTTTCTTTTAGAAATGCATTGTGTTTTTGTTTTATTTGTAGGCCCTCACCTTTTGTCATATATCTAAAATGTACTTTCTGTAAAACCTTTTTTTGTGAATTAAAGCCAAGATCTGTACAGATGCAGCATTGTTTTCACATTTAAGGAGTATGGATTTAACCAATCGTAATCTCTGTCAGACAATTTCCCCTGTTTCTGTCTATCTCTCTTTCAATGTTGTATTCATACAGCAGTACTGTGCTGCTAAATGTTTAAGATGGACATGCATTTGCTGGCACACAAATTCTTTATGAATAGGGGCCTTCTGTTTCTCCGCTACCCTATCTGTGTGTGGAAAAATATAATCTGGCATACACTCTATGATGTGATAATCGCCTACAAATCTGAAACATGTATTTAATTATTTTTTTCCAGCAATTTGTACTTTTGAAAACGTATAAAGAAATTAGTGACTTGACCAAATGATTCACCTTACATTTGTGGAGCATATTATTCCTCAAATGATTTAATTATTGTTTAATCTTTTAGGTTGTTGTATAATAACACTGGGGTGAGTGTTAGATTGCATAATGTTTAGAGTGGGAGTGAGGGATCCAATCTCAGGTCAATCATGTGTTTACTGGGTGCCCAAAAGTAATGTCACTTTAGCTCCAAGAGAGAGCAGACCTTCATATCTAGAAAAATTCCCTCCCTCTCCCAATTAAATTTGACTCTAGAACTCAACCAGCCCCACCTGTCCCAACACAACCTTCAGTAGAGGCTATATGTCACACAAAAATCATACGACTTAAACTTTAAAACACTTTCGCTGTGTTCTGTTTTTAAAAGAAAGAGATATTACCCACAAAAGCTGCTGAAGTGAATTACAAGTCAATAAAACAACCTCAGAGTTTCATATTACTTTATTTGGATTTGAATGACGCCATCTAAAACCCCTTAATTGTATTACTGGCTTGTAATACACCCGAGCCAGCTGTTATACTATATTTAGTGAAGTACAGCACCACCACCCAGCTACCACTGCCACAGCAGAGAAGAACCGATCCAATCCCAAGAGTTGCCATTGCTAAGATTTGAGCTGACCACCCCCAAGCAATTAAAGTGTATTTGAAGATTAAATAAATGTTAACTTTAGTGAAAGTATGGGGGTGATCCAAGGCTTCGCTTCTTCCCAATTTCACCTGTCTATCATTATTAGCTCTATTTAAACCCAGTCACAGCTCAACTCGTTCTCTTGCTTTTTGCATACGCTGCTGCTCGTTCTCTGTCCAAAAAAATAAAAATAAAAAATACACTCTTGATTTTCAGCAGACCTGCTGCCCCGGCACTACGGAGGTGAAAACGCCCCACCAGCAGGTTCAGCCTCTGGAGCAGCTATTTTATAAGGATCGACAACAATTCCAGCTGGAACACAGCATATGGCGTTGTTCAATTATAATTGTACCTTTATATCTGCTACACCAGGGGTGTCAAAATTTAACTTTTGATTCGCGGGCCTCAAAATGTACACCTTTTACATATACACGTGCGTTTTAAAAGGTGATGTAGAAAACACACGTTTATATTCACAGTTTTTAATACATGCACATGTATTTTATAGATGACTAATTAATTTAAAACACATGTTATCTATCTTACCTAGTTGCTGCCCTGTGCATTCTCATTTACTGAAGAAATCTGGCACCTTTTTCGTGAGACAAGCTTGTCAATATCGGGATTCATGTTTTGTGCTGAAATGATCTTTAGAACAAAGTGTAGATTCTTGTCATTCAGGTGAAATCTTTGAGCGGATTTATTATTCTTCATCAGTGAAAACAGCTGTTTGCAGAAGTACGTACTGCCAAACATTGCATGATGCGTGCAGCCTGAATGCGGAGCTGTGGGAATGTGACTGGAAGGAACGGGCAACACTGCTCAGCCGAGACAGAATCAAACTTAGCCTTCAGTGTGCTATTGCACTGCAATTCAATAAATTCCATCTGGATGTTTTTTGGTGCAGTTTCCACATCTACGCCAAATGGGTTTGAAAAAAGCTGAAACTAGAACTGCTCCTTGTGAAAATCTGAAAAACGGCGCTCAAATTCCACACGCAACATGTTTAGTTTTGCAGCAAACGCACTACCAGGAAAAGTCAAATCCGCCACAGAATCACATACAGCTTGGCATGTTAGGAAATGGCAAAGGTTTCCTTGCTGCTTGTGTTTTTCCGCCACATGTAACTTTAGAGGAAGCGCCTTAACACCATCTTACATTTCAGTTATTACTTGTTTACAGCCTTGCAGTTTCACATTTAAATTATTGAGCTTTTCGGTTATATCACAGAGAAACCCCAAATCACACAACCATTTTGCATCTGAAAGCTCTCTAATTTCTTTCCCTTTATTGTGCATTAAAATGTCTATTCCCTGATGCAATTCAAAGAACCTTGTAAGTACTGCACTGCAACTAAGTCATCGAACTTCAGTGAGGTGCGGCAAATCACCATATTGAGCATTAAACTCGTCAAGCAACTTTTGGAATTGCTGGTGATTCAAACCTTTCGCCCTGATGAAATGTATCGTTTTCACAGCCGTGACCATTAGGTGATCCATTTTCAGAATGTTCCCACACAGCGCTTGCTGGTGTAGAATACAATGGCATGTTATAAGTGTTGTTGGACAATTCATGTCCTGTAGTTTTTTGCACACCAAAGCAACAAACCCATTTTTTTCACCACACATGGGAGGTGCTCTGTCTGTTGTTGTCAATCCAACTAATTTCTCCCACTGTAATTTCATGTTGCGCACACACTTCTCAAGCTGCTGAAATATATGGTTTGCTGTGATAGTGAGGTGCATAGCTGCAGCATCCAAAAGCTCTTGGGTGATAGTGCAGATAAATAAAAATAGATAACACAATGGTATCAGTAATATCTGTGCTCTTGTCAACAGCAAGAGAAAAGGCTCTGAAATCGCTTGCTTTTTCAGTGAGCTCTCTTGAAAATCAGTAGCCAGATCATCTGCTCTTTCATCTGTGGTATTTCTTGAAACACTTACATTGGAAAACACACGCTTTTTCTCCAGACAGACTATTTCTGTGACTTTAAGCATGCAGTCTTTTACAAAAGCACCCCCAGAAAAGGGCTTTGACAACTTTGCGATTAGCTCTGACAGAAGGTAACTTGCCTTTACTGCCACATCACTTTCACTTTTTGCTTTTTTAAACACGTTCTGCTGTAAATCAAGGGTTCTTTTTAAATCGGCCAGCTTTTCTTGCCTTTGCTTTCCTTCAAACTCGCTATATTTTTCTTTATGTTTTCTCATAATGTCACCTTAAATTGAATTATTTCATCACCGCAATACTTCCCTTACATACCAAGCAAATGGAGTTTTCTTGCTGCTCTACAAATTATTCAAACTCCTACCTTTCCTGAAACAATCTACCTTCCTTATCGATCTTTCTTTTCTTGGACATTTTGAGAGTTGTATTACTGTTTTTGATAGCCAGTAGGCTACAGCGTCTAACGGAAAACATGCCTTAAGCACCAAGCACGAGATATGATTGGCCGTCTTCTGTTTGTTTAGCTGTGAGCTTCCTGCTACTTTCCTGATGGCTGATGGGATTTGGAGTTCTTACGTGTAATAACTCAATAGCCTTAAACTGGGCCGGGCCAAATTACACTGTAATGAATGAACTTTGTGGGGGGGTCAGAAAAAGTACTCCCCAATTCCACAGCACACACTCCTTTAAGATTGCCGCAGGCTCTTCAGCAACCAGAGCCCGCATCAGCCATCACTTGTTCAAGACCATCAGGCATTAGTCATCCTCAGCAGTCAAAATCTAAATCTAACCACTGCTATTCAATATCACTACAGCACACCAGTCGATAGCTAGCATGCCCGGAGTGGGAGTGCACTCTCCTCCAGGACCACCAGAGGTTTTCCACCTAGCAGAGGGTTATTTTTCCTCTCCGATTCATATAGCTTGTTCCACTAACCATCTATTTTTAGCTATTTTTCTGTCATTGTTTGTCTCTTCTTGCTTTATGTTATACATTGGCATGCAGTTTTTGTTTGTCTTCACAGGTGCAGTTCAGTGGGGAGCCAGTGCTCCATCTTTTGGGGGGATAGTGAATCTAACTTCCCTGACCTAGAGTTCCAATAACTCTGCAGATTCTTCGTGTGGTCAGAGGGGACCACCGGCCACACTATTCTTTCACAGCTCATGCGCTATACCTTGCCTCAAGAAAGAAGACTTTATCTTACTTCCTTCTTTATCTTCCTGGGAGGTGGTCCTCATACTCTTAGTGCTCGAGTCCCATACTAACAATTATTTGTTAGTATGGGAATTTCAGATTCAAGGTTTTGTATGAGCCGTTCCGTTCTCTGAGGGTCGAACCCGGTTGGTAACTGGAACCCAGTCACGAGGCAATGTCTATAACGACTCTTTGAGAAGTCAGAGGACTGTGTTTTTAGGGGCCCAAAGGCCATTAGGGCTAGCCTCAACTCCATAGAGAAGGCTATCTTGGTATGATTCCAGCCTGTTCTTTTCTTTCTCCATTGTCGTCTAGAGGCCAAGCCTCCAATTTTAAGCCCTGGCTCCTGCCCCATGAATTGATCATTCAATTTAAAAATGACTTACAGGCTATGAAAACAAACCTCACTGGTGATACTTCTTTGTCAGCCTGCAGTATTCCATTGCTTTGTTGAATGTAAAATGTGGTAATGTGAACACACTACTGAATAAAATAAAACAAGCATTATACACAAAATATAGCTATTTATAAGGGGGTGCAAAGTACTTGGATCATATCAGTATGTATTACGATTATGTAATTGTTTTAAGTAAAAAGACTATTAAAAATGTATTTTAAAAAAAAAAAAAAACCTTGTGTGGCGAGTGGATAGAGGCCCAGAGACAGTCTGTAGTTCAAAAAAATACTAATTTTATCATAAATAACACAAAACAAAAGTGCACAATGGCAAAATAAAGGGATTTAAACACAAAAAAAAACCCAATACAAAAACAAACTTACAAAAACAAGGTTTCCAGGCTGGGCAATGCCTTCACTGGATTCAAATTTACCAAACCAAACAAACACCAACCTGCTTCCTCAGCTCCCTCCTCCCAAATGAGAAGCAGAGGCCTCCTTTTATGTCAGGTGGCTGGGCGCCGATTGATCATTAATTAACCTAATCAACTAATCAACCCCAGCCACCTGAAAATAATAAACCCAGGCAGGTAGGGGAAATTAACCCCATCCTTGCTAATTTAAAAAGGGCAGAGCTTTGCTCTGCCACACACCTCCCCCCATGTACAACGTACACCGGCCGTCTGGGCATCTCCCATGTCTAACACCAGGTAATTAACCACCATGAGGGCAACCTCTGGGAAGGACGCTGGGTGGTGTTGTTCCTCCCATTGTCCCACTGCCACACCTTGTCTTGTTGTTTTCTAAATAAACAATAATGTACTCATGTACCAGATTTAAATCCAGATTTTAAGAGAGTAATGGAATATTCATAAAAGCCTGTTAATGGATCTTAGTGATCTCATGTGTTGTAATTAGTCATTAGTCAATTATGCTTTTGGTAATTTCAATAAAAAAGGAATAGTTTATAGTGACTTCTAGCAAGCTGAAATGCTATACTTTTAACCAGTATATTTTTAAAAATAGCTATCAGTAGTTATTCTTGAAAGGCCTGAGATGCCTTGAGTTGCATCACTTGTATAACGTGAACGAACCTCTTGAGCACTACCATATCAAAAACATCATAGCTTACTATCTACTCTATAAATAACCTAAAACATGGTGGCTGAACCCATGGTAGCTGATGCAGAACCCTGTGAGAAAGAGAAAGATACAAATCACTTCTAGGGGGTCAGAGGCATGCTCTCATCATTTATAAAATGCCAACAAACTGGTCGTAGTTATTCATAAAGAAAGCTTAGTAGCTTGTGACAGGTGTGGGTATTCACTGTATTCAAGAGCCAGACACAGAAGGTTTTCTTTGAAATGCCACTCAGACATCCATGTTTTATTTTAGCACAGAACTTGCAAGTGTGAGTGTAAATACCGGCACTGTGGTAGTGCCTAGGGCGAAGTGAAACAGCAGGAAAACCATGTGACTGTAACAACAGTGGTAGGGCCCCGGTCACAGACACAAACAGGAGTGTAAACAAGAAGTGGGGACTAACAGCAACAAAAGATGCATAACTAATACTGAAAACAAAGCTATGAAAATAAAAGGTGGCCAAAACAGTAGCCGATTGCTACATCCGCTAGAAGGAGGTTCACTATGAGCCAGCCCCCGGCACGAGACTCCCTGCTCAATCAGTTGACTGGCAACGAGTCCCAGTTGCTTCTGCAGTGGCACACATATGCCGAGGAACCAGCGACAGAGCACACCCTATCACAGTGGGTCACAAAGACTTTGACATAACTAAGATATGACTTTGAATTACAACTTATGTTTTATATTACTTAATTTGAAGCCTATATTACTAAGCTTCAAAATATTTCAATTTCAAATATCTTTCACAGTTTTGTCATTTTATTGGTGGAAACAGTCTTTATTAGAGAACTTCCATGATATTCCATTTCTCAAACTACCTAGCAAAATATTAGAAACTGATTTATCTTATTACTATCATCTTAAAATAAATAGCATCATTTACTGCTTCGGTTTCAGTCCTGTTATTAGGCAATAGCTTTGTTGCCAAGTATATTATGTCCCCTCCTTGTATTGGTTGTGACATGTCTTCAAGTTTTACCAAAATATTGCAATGTGAGACACATTCAACTATATGGGTTGTTGATATTTGACCTGTTCGTTGCACTAGAGCAGAGGTGCTCTATTCAAGTACAGGAGGATCATTCCACTCCATATTTAAAATGTAAAATAATAAAAAAAATCAATTTGAACCCTTTGCAGTCCATTTATTCAGTGCTTGTCAGGCGCGTCAGGTCCAATTTATTTTCACATGTGCTGTTTATTTTACACACGCTGTTTAAAAGATTTTTTTTTTCCAGAGTAAAAATGATTTAAAATGCATTGCATCGCAAAACAACACCAGTATTGCATCTCCAGCTAAGCCCCACCCCTTGTTCGCTGTATTTTTCACATACCTCTTTATAAACGTGCATACTGATAAATCCTCTCCTGATCACTCGTTTTATCACCAAACCTTAATAATTATTTTATTACTGTAACATCTCAAAAAGCTCTGCAAATCTCTGTGATATTCTTTGAGCACTGGATGCGGAAGCAGCTATCTCTTTGTTTGTGTCCATCATTATCACTGTGGTGCACCTGCTAGCTCTATTGCTCACATGCATCCTTTTTTTTCGGCTCCTATCAGTCTCTCTCAGCCATTGAAAGGGAAAATCAGAATGTTGGACCTGGTCCGACATAGGACCGCAAAGGGCTAAGGCCCGGGTGGTAGCACAAAGATCTGGAGGCCAAATTTGCTCTTCCTAGCACTAGAATGAATAATTATAATGAGGCCCTGTGGCAAAGTGGCAGGTGTAGAGTTGGTGCAGCGCAGGAGTAATCACAGACAATTGTAATCCGGTTTGGAAATCATTTTTTATTTATAATCCAGGTCTGGTGACCAAATAATAAATCCCGGCAATACACAACAATGTGTATTGCACCGAGATGAAAACAGGGTTACAGTCCCAAACAATAATCACAAATTATCTGCCCCACAATAATACTAGACATGGTCACCATTCCTGGGTGTGTGTAGTCGTGCTCATGGTGGGTGATAAAAACAAGGTTATTTTGTGACTTTTGGTGCAGTGTTGATCCGTCTTGTGCTGGCCCAAGATGACAGCTCCAGATATATGTTAGCTGTCTGGTGGTTTAAGAAACACAGACAGTTACTAACAGACAATACAAATGAACACAACACTTATGAATATTCTTTTCAGTTCTCTTTTTATTTCTCCGGCAGTCATTACTGCAGCTCTCTGAGTCCTTAGATTAATGATTCTCCGGCGCCTTTATGCTATCACGCATGACCCCTTGGTGAACGATTGCAGCTGCTACCTCGTTTACCTTCTAGGTCAATACGTTCCTTGCAACGGTCTCGCCTTCATCCAGGTTGACCGACTTCCGATCCTGGAAATGAACTGTCAGGCCAGCCTGTCCAAAGACTTTCCCTTTTGCTATTTCGTGCCCTGTGACGGAAAGATGAGTTCTGGTGATGAATCTTCCTCCCAACCTGTGAGGGCGCTAAAGAACGGGAGGAGAAGCATCTGGAAGGGCTGGCCTGACAGTTCGTTTCCGGGTCAGGGAAGTGGGTCAGCCTGGAGGGAAGCGCGACTCTGTTGTAAGACCGTATTGATTTGAGAGGTAAACGAGAGGCAGCTGCAAGTAATAAGGCAGCTGCAACCGTTTATCTCGATATCATGCGGGATTACATATAGGGGCCAGGGTAACGCTGGTCTTCTCCTTCGTTTGGGTTAAAACGCATGGAGTGAGAAGGATCGAGAGAAGAGCTCTCGTTGTAAAGAGGAAATGCGTGTTGTGTTTGTTTTGTAATTGGCTGCGTTTTGAACCACCAGACAGTTAACTCACCTATCCGGAGCTGTCGACCAGGGTCAGCACAATCCGGATCACCACTGCACGGAACCGTCACGAAATACAGTGTCTTCACCCACCACAAGCACGTCTGCACTCACCCAGGACTGGTGACCGTGTGTTCGTTTTGTTCGGGACTGTGTCCTATTATTGCTATCCCCGTGCTTTACACATTGTTGTGTATAGCCGGGGATTTATTATTTAACGGTCACCAGACCTGGATTATAAATAAAAGCACCTTTTCACTGGAAACTGTTGTCTGCCTGTCACTCCTGCATCGCATCACCGCTATACCTGTTCCCCTCCACTAGCCACTTTGCCACATGCCCTCACAGGTCAGGAGGGAGGTTTCCAACCAGAACTCATTATATCTCCGTCACAGGCCCTCATTATCAACTTATCAACTACCCACATCCCAGACAAGACTGATCTATATTTTTAAATTTGAAGTAGTACTCTTTAACTTGGTACTTAAAAAACGAAACAAAACAAACAAACAAAAAACATTGTAAGACTAGAAGTCCCATAACTAAACTCCACCACCATGGAAATGAGATTTACTCAGTTCTCATTCAGGTTATTCAATTATTCTGAATATTTTAAACTAAATAAATAAATAAAAATAAACATATTATATCACTTTTGGATGTCTGCTTGCATGTTCTGTGTGTGTGTGTTTTGAGGGGATAAGTGTCACTAGCTGCCTCATAGTTAAAATATATTGCAAAGAAGTTTAATCACCCTCATATTTTCAGAAATCTTAAAAAGTAAATGTGCTCAAATGTTTACCTTAGATTTAATGATTTTTACAGCATTCTAGTAAAGTCTGTATTATAGTACATGCTCGCTACTCTGAACCCCTGTAGTTCTAATTAACCTATAACCCTACCCACTATATCATAATGAAATGCAGCTGCAGAACAGTGAACTATCCATGTAGAGTAGGTCATCATATGACAAATAATATACACTGAACAGGGTAAAGTCCCAACTGGCTGGGTATAGAGAGAGAGTCTACTGTACTGAAATAGAAACTCAGTTTTCCGTCCTTACACAAAATATAGTGTAAATAAATATAACTGCACCTAGAACTTATGTATAAATGTCCACTCTAGATGCCAGCATAGTATTCGAAGATATCTGTACTGAGCAATCCAGACTGTGGAAGATTGAGAATTACAAGCTACTGTTCCACAAGTTAAAACATTTAACATACAAGGCTTGATATTAGGTCTCTTTTATTTTCAACTCTTTGTCCCACTTCCTTACATGCCTCAGCTGAAGGTTTAAAAAATAGATTTTAATCATATCAAATGCCTATAGTGTATATATTTCACCTGCTTTTTTTGAACTTTCTCCACGGCAGGGGGATTCAGAATTAAAGACATTTAAGAGGTCTAAATTTAGGATAGACACCAGGGTTTAGACAGTGAGTTATAGTTTCTACAGCCTTGTAATTTGCTAACAGCTTGCTGGAAACTACCAATATTGTATATTTTTGACCAGTGACTTTTTAAATTTTGTGCCTGTTTAATTTCAGTCTGATTCACTGGAAAATCCCTGAGCTTCACTGAAGTTTGCTTCCCTCTTCAGAACATTATTCACGTTGACAATTAAGCAACCATAGCTACGTCCTTACCCCCATCTGGGATACCAATGCAAACTGAATAGGCCATCCGGATGTACTGAGGTATCTTACAGACTGTGATTAATGATGATTCGCATGTGTTCCCTATTTTGTGTTCAGACAACCCAAAATAAGATTTGATTTCCAAACTGATGTTCCTCTTTTTATGTCTGTCCGATACCATATGAGTTTTAAAGGGAAAAAAAATTATTTGCAGCAACAGTTATCTGGTTAGAATATAGATAATAAAATGTAAGGAAATAAAAAGGGATACATTTAGTAACAGACAACTCCATTCCATTTAAATGGTGTTCACAAAATGAGTTTTGCACAAACTGATTTACCATTTGTCTTAAATGTAAATACCATAAATATGCACTACACACTTGTAGTCCAGTATAAAATGGCTCATTATTATTTTTGGATCTGTAATTTTACTGATCTGAACCATGGTTGTAGTCTTTTAACCATATGGCACTGGAATGTTAGCAGCCAACCGGAATGCATTCAAATTGCTAGTGCTGTCCAGTTAAAATGAAGAGTTTTTGTTATATGTTTCGTTATGGTGAATCTAGTATACCTAGTTCTGTATTCCTCAGTTGAAGCTAATCCACCTTGATATTTTTGTAACTTTCTGGAGCTTCGTTCTGTAAGTCTTGCAGGAAGCTGATATTAAGCCCAGTATTTGTCTTTTTGAACAAATTTGTGGAATCACATCAATAATGTAGGAGACCACTGTCACAAATTCCCAGTTATGCTAATTTAATACATTCTGGGGTAAAATATGCCATGATAGATGAAAATAAGGCTAGTGTAACATGAATTGCATTTTACTGCTAAGGGACAGAAAAGTCTAGGCTTAAAGCAATCAGCTATCCAATAAACAAACATGCAGATAGCAAAAGCATAAAGAATAAAACATTTGCAAAGGGCTTTGTTATTTATTTATTCATGTATAAATGTATTGCAAAGGGCTGCATTTTGTTTTACTTTGTAGTAGCTTCAGTATTTCTTTTCATATCCTTGCTTGCTTAAAAAACAACTAAACTATAAAGCACTATCATTTTGAGTCACCTCAATGATGCAAATCTTTTTTTACAAATCCATTTTACTTCCCATTACAATATGCCCATGGGAATGCATTGTTGTTTTTCACAAACCTCTTGTCTGTTGTGTATAACTGAGAAAAGATCATATGGGTGGTTTTGGACCGCTCCATTTGCCAATTAGTATAATAAAGCCAATGCTTCTGTACAATGTATATATCATGTATAGCTATGGTACTGCCGCAGACTTTGATGCAATTCAGGCAACTTTATTTTAATGTATATAATTCCTGGACATGAGATAGTTTAGCTGATACATCAGTGTGATTCAATTGTGCTTCCAGACTCACTTCAGCTACTTCCCTAGTGCACAACAGCTTTGTGGCTGGTGCAAAAAAAACTGAATATGAATTTAAACTGATATTGTTTAAAAAAAATATATATATATATATATATATATATATATATATATATATATATATATATATATATATATATATATACAATGCCTTGCAAAAGTATTCAGACCCCTGACCAATTCTCTCATATTACTGAATTACAAATGGTACATTGAAATTTCGTTCTGTTTGATATTTTTTTTAAAAACACTGAAACTCAAAATCAATTATTGTAAGGTGACATTGGTTTTATGTTGGGAAATATTTTTAAGAAAAATAAAATAACTGAAATATCTTGCTTGCATCAGTATTCAACCCCCACACATTAATATTTGGTAGAGCCACCTTTCGATGCAATAACAGCTTTAAGTCTTTTGGGGTAAGTATGTATCAGCTTTGCACACAGTGTCGGAGTGATTTTGGCCCATTCTTCTTGGCAGATTTGCTCCAGGTTGTTCAGGTTGGTTGGATGACGCTTGTGGACCGCAGTTTTCAAATAGTGCCACAGATTCTCAATGGGATTGAGACCAGGACTTTGACTGGGCCACAGTAGGACATTCACCTTTTTGTTCTTGAGCCACTCCAATGTTGCTTTGGCCTTGTGCTTGGGATCATTGTCCTGCTGAAAGGTGAATTTCCTCCCAAGCTTCAGTTTTTCAGTGGACTGAAGCAGATTCTCTTGCAGTATTTTCCTGTATTTTGCTCCATCCATTCTTCCTTCAATTGTAACAAGATGCCCAGTCCCTGCTGATGAGAAGCATCCCCACAGCATGATGCTGCCACCACCATACTTCACTGTAGGGATGGTGTGTCTTGAGGCATGGGCAGTGTTAGGTTTGCGTCACACATAGCGCTTTGCCAAAAAGCTCTATCTTGGTCTAACCACAAAACCTTTTCCCAGATCGCAGCTGGGTCATTCTCATGCTTTCTGGCAAACTCCAGATGTGCTTTCAGATGGTACTTTTTGAGTAACAGCTTCTTTCTTGCCACCCTCCCATACAGGCCAGTGTTATGCAGAGCTCTTGACTTGTTCACCATTACTCCACTACCAGCCATTGAACTCTGTAGCGCCTTCAAAGTGATTGTTGGCCTCTCTGTGGCTTCTCTCACAAGTCTCCTTCTTGTTTGAGCATTGCGTTTTGAGGGACGGCCTTTTCTTGGCAGTGCCTGCGTGGTGTGATGCAACTTCCACTTCCTGATTATTGATCCAACTGTGCTCACTGTGATATCCAAACACTTAGATATTATTTTGCACCCTTTCCGTAATCTATGCATTTGTATTACTTTAACTTCTGTAGACTGCTCTTTCGTCTTCATTTTCCTTCAGATTCACAGCCTTACCAATGATCCTTCAACATGGGGGGTTTTATCCAGAAAATGTGACAGCAACTTTAATGGTTCGCAGGTGGAGGCCAATGGTAAGGTAATTGTGTCCTCGTTAGGGCAATTTCTTTCATCGGTGCAAACTGGGAGCTTCCACAGCACAGGGGTTGAATACTTATGCAAGCAAGATATTTCAGTTTTTTATTTTTCTTAAAAATATTTGCCCATAACTGCCCATGCCTCAAGACACACCATCCCTACAGTGAAGTATGGTGGTGGCAGCATCATGCTGTGGGGATGCTTCTCATCAGCAGGGACTGGGCATCTTGTTATAATTGAAGGAAGAATGGATGGAGCAAAATACAGGAAAATACTGCAAGAGAATCTGCTTCAGTCCACTGAAAAACTGAAGCTTGGGAGGAAATTCACCTTTCAGCAGGACAATGATCCCAAGCACAAGGCCAAAGCAACACTGGAATGGCTCAAGAACAAAAAGGTGAATGTCCTACAGTGGCCCAGTCAAAGTCTGGTCTCAATCCCATTGAGAATCTGTGGCACTATTTGAAAATTGCGGTCCACAAGCGTCATCCAATCAACCTGAACAACCTGGAGCAAATCTGCCAAGAAGAATGGGCCAAAATCACTCTGACACTGTGTGCAAAGCTGGTACATACTTACCCCAAAAGACTTAAAGCTGTTATTGCATCGAAAGGTGGCTCTACCAAATATTAATGTGTGGGGGTTGAATACTGATGCAAGCAAGATATTTCAGTTATTTTATTTTTCTTAAAAATATTTCCAAACATAAAACCAATGTCACCTTACAATAATTGATTTTGAGTTTCAGTGTTTTAAAAAAAAAATATCAAACAGAACAAAATTTCAATGTACCATTTGTAATTCAATAATATGAGAGAATTGGTCAGGGGTCTGAATACTTTTGCAAGGCACTGTGTGTGTGTGTGTGTATATATATATATATATATATATATATATATATATATATATATATATATATATATATATATATAAAAATATGTTAGGCATTGGAGTTAAAAAACAGTGAGCTCTAAAATGTACTGTAAATGTACAGCTTTACCATGGTGATTTTACACACCTACTGTGCCTTGCACTATTGATCAATATGCTTTTGCCATTGTTTTATAAGTGCTATACTGTCTCCAAGTAAATTGATATAAGAGATCATGACATGTTTCCAAGTTAATGAGTTCTTATGACTTATAACTTAGTAGCGACAGAGTTTTTGGACACCAGGACATTTTTTAAATATTTTTTTATTAATGATAGACTTTTTTGAGAACATATCCATTTAAACGTGATCTAGGGAATGCAGACAACAGAGAGCGCAATGTTGCAACATTCAATTCAAAGGTTATCATTAGAATTAAAGAAAACTAAAATAATTGATTGTTGAATAAATGTAGTTTAGAAATATTTTATGACCGACTGCAGATTTTAAGACTGAGGGTGCTTCATATATATATATATATATATATATATATATATATATATATATATATATATATATATATATATACACAGGACTTTCACCTTAAACAAATATATTCTTTTTCTGTTTAATGGTGTTTGTTTCTGCAATGATATACTGTATATAATTAAATAGACATGAGTGAAGATAGAATATTGAACATATCATTATCCAAATAACTTTACTAGGTAATATAAAGCAAATGACCTTCAGTGAGCAGTTAGCTTGTCACTACAGGCATCCATAACAATCAGACACCCAACCTCCTCTAACCGTTCTGTTGGGCTGCTTTTCTCTCTAAAGATAAGCTTGGCAGTACTGAATTTAATGCTTATACAGACACGTTAAATACCCATCTCTCTCACTACCCAACCAGTACCATTCACTAATATTCTCCTGGGCTGAAACAAATAAGAACACATACTTTAAAGTATGACATTTTTCAAAGCTTTTCCAGCAAGTAAACTTAAAACTCTTGTTTTTACCTCTAAATCCAGAGACCCATATCTCTAAGCTATAATAACTGGTATTAACTGGAATTTATTACAACAGTCTCAGCCCAAAAATTCTTTAAGGGAGTAATCCGGGAAAAGAAAAACAGAAAATGAGACAACAAATTATAATCATGAAGCACAGAAGATAACCAGCTGCTCTATAACACGGGCAGCTGTAGTTCCTACATGGAAGTGGGGGATAGGCCATTTTACATGGTATGCTGGGGTATGAAACAAAAAAGAGTGCTTATTTAAAGTCAAATAAATAATGTTGCTGCATAATAGAGTTTTTCAAGGATGGAAACAGATGAGAGTCAGTACTCCATTTATTAAGTGACTCTGACCCAAATGTTCCAACTTAAAAAATAATTGATTGTGTTATGTCTAAGCTTGCTACTATTCGATTTTTATTTATTTATTTTGCCAAATCGATGATTAAGATCGATGTTTATTTTTGGAAGAATTTACCTTTTTTTCAGTCTTTATTTTTCAATTTAAGCAGAGAATAGGTGAAATCAACCTTTATGCTTAAACAAATAAATAAATAAATAAAAATAACGCCAGACTTGTTATGCCATTGAGAAACGTCTCATTTAGCGAAACCCCTTTATCATATTCAACATGCAACAAAACCAAAGTTACCAACATTCTAGTTAAAACAACGTTTGGTCCCAGCGGAGCCATCTTGTATAGATAAAGATCCTACACAAATTTAAAAATGGTCTCATAAGCTGTAGAAAATGCAATATAAAAATGTATTACACAGACTTTTATAGCATAGATTTACAAGTAAAAATAGTGTGCACAGAACAAAATATTAAACAGCTGAACAGAACTAATTTCCACTTATTATCCAGAGGGCCTCATTCACTAAACGATGGTAAATGACCAAAATTACTGGGTGGAAGGGGGAAGCCACGCGTGCAAAAATTAAATCAGCTGTAGCTCTATTCACTAAGCTAATTACACACACAAATAAAGCACGCTAATTGATTCATTCGCAAATTGTCACAACATGCGGAATTCAGCACGCAGAATTCAACATGAGGTTTACATACAGTGTCTTATATATACAGTTCTGTGTTTGTCACAGTGACAACAACCAAGGAGGAATTTAAAGTTTACAGACCAATTATGAAAAGGAAAGAGAAATATGAAAAGCTTTTTTGCACTGAATCAGCGAGAACATTAACTTCAATTAAACAGTAAGGACAAAATAAATGCGCTCCGTAGGAGGAGGGCGGGGGTCTTGTCCCAAATCACACCATCTTGTGAGACAGTCAAAGCAGTGACTGTCATTGTTAATGGAACATTTATGTTTAACTGTGCAAATCAAATAAATATTTGTTTGTTCAACCTGATCTCCCTCTGAATATTAATGAAAAGTCAATAAAGCACTCGCTCAGTCAATTAAAAGTTCACTTTTTACATTACAAAAGGTGTTTGGTGAAACGTCACTTTTTTAACATTAGATGCTTTTTGATTGCTTGTATTTATGACTGCACCTCAACTCGCACTCTGTACATTTATTTATTGGACATTTACAGTTTCTCTTGTGCATTTTAAAACTAGTTTAAGCATAGCCTACTTAAATAACACAAGTACATGGTGACTATATCAATATATTAACATAGCCGAAAGTGTTGCATATACACCTGCCTCGTAATTTTCATATATCTCAAACCGTCTGAGGATGTACGACTACATTGTAACATTGGAACTCCTGCCGCTATTGAAACAATCTTTAAAAATGAAACAAACTTTTGATGGAAATGAGAGTCATTTAAAATGGACTGTGTTGGCTGCAAAAAAAAGTAATAAGCAGACAAAACATATTTTTTAAAAACAACCTTGAATGACAAATTCAGCAACATTTTCGAGTTCTGTAAACCTTTAAAATGTATGTTGACACATTAAGTACAATGACTGTGTAATTCCCATAGACTATTTGGCTGCTTTTAATCTCAAAATATTAAACTCATCAGTGTCCTTGTCGCGTACAATGCAAACAGACTCAGAATCGTTCATTTTTACATTTGAATATTCTTTGTGTGCTGCATACAGATACTTTCGTCTGAGTGTGTCACTGTTTGGCACGGCTCCACAATTCGGGATTTTCTTCAATAAAAATAATTGGTAATATTTCATTGACCAGCCATTGTATTGGTATGTTCACTGCACTAAAGGCTTCCACTAATTCAAATGAGTTGACATTACGTGCTGCTCCACTTTCTGTGGTCTTTCTAAACAGTCCTGTGATTGTGACCAGCTTGTTCGGTAATTGTTTAGCCTGAACTGCAAGTTTGATTTTCTTGTTTTTGTGCACTGCGCTGTCGAAATGCTTCTCAATAGTACCTTTTCTTAGATGATCCAAAGGCACATTACAAGTTGAGCAAAACAGAATCCCACAATCTGCATGCAACGCTCCCTTTTCGTAACTCTGAACACGATCTTCTTTAGCCTTTTTTGATTTGTCAGCTGTCTGCATTTCAAACTAATAAACCAACAATATCTATTTGTGATATTGTGAAGTTGCTAGGGCCCTACATATAAGGCTACTATGATCTATGCTCAGTTTGTATCTAGTTATGACCTCCTCCTCCTCACACAGCCCTTGAAACATCTGCCTGGTCCGAAACACTCTCCCTGACTCTTCTTCTCACTCTCCTGTGCAACTCTTCAGCTGGTTCTGTGACACTGCCTGGGTTCAATAAGTACTTTTAACATACGCTGAGGCACCTAGTAAAGTTAGCGCCCTTAAGTGAATATGGTTTGCATATCAAATGCCTTCCTCACAGTATTTTATGAAGTGATTTACATAAATTTCCACACTTTAACTTTATTGGTAACACTTTATATTAAAGTTCTGCTTATTAATATTCTATAAATGTTTTATAACTGTATAATATATGCTTAATTAACTATGTTAATACAGCATTGTAGATGGTTTATAACCATGTAATAGCAATAGACAGAATTACAGTTTTCTAAAGGGGACAGTTTCTGTCTACCTATTCTACTTTGGGATGTTTAGACATGCATTAGCCATAGACGGATTTACGTTTTTATAAAGGGGATAGTTTTTTGCCACCTATTGTACTTTGGGGTGTTTAAATGTAATTCCGTCTATGGCTTTTGCATGGTTATAAACCATCTATAATGCTTTATTTACACTATATAACATAGTTATTACATATCCATTATATATTTATAAAACATTAATAAGCAGTACATTAACATACAGTGTTACCACATTATTCATTATATATAAATGACTCGGACGCAGTACTTTTTCCATGCACTAGGTTGCCTGTGGTTAGTGAATATTGCATGCAGTAAAGGGGTTTACTGCGTGCAAAACACGTTACCACTATTTAGTGAATGAGGCCCAGAGTCTAAGCTCCATCCCTCTCCTGCTTCAGCACAGCTGGAGTCACTGAAGGCAAGGCAGAAGGGCCCGCTTCGTCCTGACGCAGCGACTTCAGCTGTCGTTCAGTGTACTGTGCATAATACTCATTAATTGTTTTCCTCTTGAGCCCTATATTCAAATCAAACTAGTATCTGTTACCATATATACCGATAGCAAAGTAGTACTGATTGTCTGAAATTTAACTGTAGTTTTTCTGTCATGCATGGTTGACATAAAACAAAGATGTACTGAAGAATTGTGGAATAACTGCAAATTACCTGTAAAACAACTGCAGTCAGGTAATGCACACATGTATCCTGGCCTTTACTACCTGCTCTAGCAGTGCAATGGTTATGTACCAAAGGACACAGTGGTAACATTTGTATTTATTGACTATCAATAGGATGGCAATGGTATGAACAAATGCCACTCTAGTAATCCAGAAAAAGATGGGGTCCAGCTTGACTCAGAAGAACAACCGCACATTGAACTTTTTATAAACACAAAAGGGGCCTGCGTGCTGTCCAAATAACAGTTTCTCTGAGAGTAATGACACATTGAACTTTTTGTGAACTGATACAATGAGAGTGTGAGATTACTAGTGAATTAACTTTCTATTAACTGAAAACCATGGTGTTACTTGACTATTGCGGTCTGGTGATGCTCTTGTGAAGAATTACCACAAAATCGATTTTTGCTTAATGTGACATTTTCAGGATCTGGTCAGGATGTTTAACTAAGATGTCGGCCTGCTAAAACTATTGTTCTTGTTACAATGTTTTTGAATTGAGAGTGTGTATTCTTAACAAAGAGGGTGTGTATTATTGTTTTTGTATTTGGTTCCCTTAAAAGGTTTATCAGGTTGTTTAAGCTCATTTCACACAAGCCTTGAGCACAAATATATAATTCACTAGTCCACCAGGAGAAATTACCCTCCTGTGTCTACCCCTATAAGGCACGAACATGACAGCATTGTGTAATGGGAGTAATAATATTAGTTACTTCCCGCAAAAGATAAACAAGCTTGTCTTGCTACCTTTTCTCAGTTGTACATCTACTTTGGTGGCTTTTTCTTTTTTAAAAACAAAAGTACATTTCAGTTCAGTTGTAACCGTAAATATGAACTGCACCTTATTGTGTTTTCAGTCAGCATGACACGCCGTCAAACCGGAAACACTAACAACTCAGCCTTACAGCATTCCCTAAAGACATAACTGCTATTTTCCCTAAACACATGGAAACCCTGAAACACAGCAGCTCTCACTGCATGTGTGCGCTCATCAGGAGTAGCTAGTTTGAGTACATAGCTTAATAAAGTCACAACACAGATACTGACAGGTAGATACACAGATTCTTCTTCAGTAGCCTAAGCTCTTTTAGATGTGATATAAAACATTTAAGATAGTTTGACAATGTATGCTTTGAAGAACTCAAAAATGGCATGCATATGAAAAATGTATGTAATGTATCACAGTATAATTGATGCATAGTATGTATCTACAAAATAGATGTGTACCTATTATTTTTAGTAATTTATCCAACACAACCAACGCTCGCTATTCTCTTATAAAAAAACCTTTATGTAACTTAAGTTTATTTTATTTTTTTTTATTTTCACTCCTTATAACTTGCGCAGTCACATGTATTGCAATGATTACAATTTACTATTTGCTATATCCAGTACATTATTAAGAGTTGTTTATTTGTTATACTACAACAATTTTACAAACCTGTTTGACACATTTAATAAATTAATTACCAGACATAGTTAAATAGTAAACAATAGCCACAACTGTTTCGCAGGACAAGACAAGAGAAAGAAATATAATGAGTAATATAATGAGTAATATAATGCGCTACCTTTTTATTATTAAGTAATAAGTAAGGACATTATAGTGTTTTTATCTGAAGAACCGAGTAATGAGTAATTAGTTACTTTTTTCAGTAACTTGCCCAACACTGCAAGTAAACACATTTTATTGAGGTGTCCATTTCTAGACAGGTGTTGACACCACAAAGACTTCATGATTATTCTTGTTCTTCAAACCATTTGTAGTATGAATTATTCTGAATTATGGCTAAAGAAAAAAATAGCATATTTATGCTGTGTAATAATGTGGTTCAGATGCTTCCTGTTCTTAACCCAAGCCTGTCTGGGTGACATCAGTCAGTGATGTCATCAGGAGACCACAGGAGATATGTCAGTGTTTGACATCACCCTGGCAGTGAAAGGATTTTTATAGGGAAGCAGCTGCAGTGTAACAAGTTGATCTTACTCAAACAACGGTCACATTTTTTATGACTTAAGAGTGGAAAAATATGCATTATCCACATATTTAACCTTTTGATGTGACCAGGTGGAAACAAGTCTTTTTGACATGATACAAATCAAACCCCAGGTATAGTCGTTAATGGATCTCTAAACCACCCACAAAGAGAAGCTTGTACAGTTTTACAGCAGCTACTGTAGTATTTCAAACTGAGACGGTATTTTTTAAAACAGCTTCTAATACGAATATTTAGGGGGAAACAAACTTAAGACAGATTTGCAAAGATTTTGCTCCAGTGCCAAATAACATCACAGTTCTAGAAGAAAAAAACAAACAGGATTATCTTTTTATTAATTTCAATGCACAATCTGACAACAATGCATGGTTTGAAAAAGGAAATAATCACCAGGTTGCAATGTAAAGTGTGAATGAGTGCCTTAGGATCTGGACCGTCAAGATATATATACACACACACACACAGTGCTCGCTCACTATAACGTGGGTCTTGGGGGACACACAATATATGCGTTATAACCAAAGAGTATTATAAACTGGTGAGGGGGCGGGGGGCGCCACGGGGCACTTAACAACACACATCTGACTACAGTACAAAATAAATTATCTCCCTCACTATAATGTACATATAATGAAGAAAAAATGTAACTTTCTGTGAATTAACCATGCATAAAGCACCATGTAATCAATGCTATATTTTTTACAAACAAAAGGTAACATTCCCACTCCAGGATCATTTTAATTAGCAGTTTTTAAACTATAAATGGCCTGGCTAAACATGGTCGGGAGTTTAGTTCAAAGCAACAGACAAGCAAACCAAGTGCGAGAAGGAGAGCGGATCAGGAGAAGGGAAGAGGGAATGGGCTCGCCCGGGTTTGGCTACCAGAGCGGGGCTGAAGCTAAACTGAAGCGTCTCTTCACCTGGAGAAAGTCGCAGCTCCTCTCGCAGCAAATAATTAAATACATTAGGAAAGATAACCACCTAATAGACCTAATAGTGATAAAATGAATGCTGAATAAAATGTCTGTCTTAGAAAGTGCCAGAGCAGCTTTTCTTCAGTTCAGATACTGTATCAAAAGGGAGAGACAGAAATGGAAGTTAGACTGAGAAGTTGTTTACAGTTTGAACAACTTTAAACACTTGCTTTGTGCTGAGCAAGGTTGCCCCAATGGTTTCTTGATACTTGGCTTGTTTTTTTGATATGTCCACATTAAATGGCTGAGCACTTTTGATAACTTGACGTTTTCTCACATTTACAATGTGTTTTTGTTTCAGATAACTTATGTCTGTAACCATTCTGGTAGACGTGGTTATTCTCTAGTTGTTTACACTTGTGGAACCTCCTGTAAGCAATTAAGACAACTTTGGATGACTTTTATATTGTTGACAATTCCCATCTGTGCAATGAAATATTCTAAAGGCTGATGATCTCATCGATCAGAAAAGTTTGAAATCCATCATGTATGTGACCTTATATTTTTATCTATATATATATATATGCATATATATATATATATCATATATAATATAGATAATATATATATATCTACGGATATGCTCCCCTTTATGAGGTGGCCCGTTATACTGTGAAAAAGTTTATAAGGTGGTACGGTCATTTAATGCAAAATATTTGGCCATAGCTGTACATTCAGATCATTGTTGTATTAATTGCAGGGGCAGGACAGTATTTATTTATGTAAGTTCATACCAGAGTAACTGACTAAGGTTTTGGGACTTTATTTTATTCATACTTTATTTTATTTATAAATTCACTGACATGTATTGTGATCAACAAAATGAAGATTCATAAAGTCACTAACTAGCCTCTGATAACAAATATATCTAGCCACCTTCTCCAAATTAAGTTTTGTGAAAATTCTTATATTTTTTTATAGAATGACTTCCTTGATTGCACATGGATCAATATTAACTGTAATGGCTCCAAGACAAATTAGACAGCGGTTAAGTAAGGAGGACATGAACAAAGGGAAAAATGTGGCAACTCAATGTCATGCTCCTTGATTATTGAATGTGTCTCTAAGTGTGGTCTCTGTATGTGGAGTCAATACCAGACCAGTGGCAATATCGGGAGACAACACGGTTGGAGGCATCGAAGAGTCACAACTTAAATATCGAAGTTGTGTCATTAACAGTTTCAATTCAAATTTTCCTCAGCAACACAGTGTGACTGTACACAGGGAACATCCAGACAATATTTCAACTTCAGATCGTTCAGAAACTAATAGGAGATGGTATTTGTGATCGAATTCGACTTTCCAACTCAACAGTGTGTAAACAATTGTGCAAGTATTGTGTTAGAAATGCAACTAAATACGAAGGATGAAAAGAACAAAGTCAGATCATCCTCAAAGATCTCATTCCAAAAGGAAACACATTGTTTCTGAATCTCATTTGCTAGTGTATTTGATGCATATTCAGCAAACATTTCGAATCAGCTGAAGCTATATCTAAGACATCGGGGACGTATATTGAAATAACGCAATGCTGCTATGATTGTGGGCAGGTCCCTTCATTAGTTGGAAATGAGAACAACTCTGTCTTGGATTTTCTTTTCCCCACAACCACTTACACAGCACAGACCTTTTTTTTTATTATTATTGAATGCAACATTATCATAATAATACATCAAAATATAACATGGGAAGGAAACATGTACAGTGTGAAGGATGTCTACTACACAAAACAATGGAACATGTTTGTCACACAGAGTAGTGTGTTTCCACACTGAGGTAATGTAGCTAATACAATGCTTCATTAGGCATGCACCGGTACGTTTCAGGGTACATGTGACGTTATATGCAGAAGTCATTTTTTTTGGCTCAGACTGATGCTCGAGAACAGTGATTTTGGACATAGCAGTGCGGCATTATGCAGATGTTTGGGCGAGTACAGATTATTATACAATGACCAAATACATTCGGAACAGGAAGGTGGGATAGTTTATGCCTTATCTTTCATGTAGTACTGATGTACCCTTTAACCTGCATACCTCTGACAACCGACACATCCAAGAAAATTTGAGCTAGGCTAGGGGATCAAGTAAGGTGAAACATCAATGGTTGGTCTACACTGACAAATCCAGATCCTGTCTTGATTATACTGACAGCTGTACCAAGATCTCATAAGAATTATGCAACCACCTTCAAATCTGTAACCTAGTAAATACTATACATATTTAAAAGAAGCAAAACCATACAATGACAATCTTTGAGTTGTTGTTTTTTTTAGCCTGCAGACTGCAGTCCCACCACCCTGCTATTTAAAAATGTAAATTAGCCATGTGTGCACTCAACACTCACTCACTGTCAACAGCCCCTATGTGGTCTACATTGGAGTATTTCTGTGTATTCCCATTAGAATACAGTCATTTCCCTCCTTGTGCACTGTTACTATTCTGTCTAGATTGTATACATGATGTTATTATTTATTTAGCTGCGGTTACTTAGAATCTGTCTGCACAGAATCCAGCATTAATGTATTAGTTATAATTGAGCTGCTCTCAAGCAACAGCAATATCAAACAAAGTTTATTTGGTTTATCTTTCACCAGAATCACACAGGTAAATGTGGTAGAGGGTATGTCAGTAAAAAATAAACAATAAAACAATATGAAAAGTAACTTTTTGCTTTTTACCTCTTAGGCAAATGCACACATTGTAAGTAACAATCAGTTCTTTTTTTAGGGGAGTCGAAGGTTCTTAACCAGCTGTGAACTTAAAACATATTAAAAGGGCTTGAGTGCTAATTAGAGAATGGCCACATGTATATAAGGGGAGACAATCCTTTGTTTGGTGGAGGGGCTTGGTAAATGTAACTGTGTTTTTGTAACCTGGCTGTGAAGGTGAATGCCCAGCCTACAAGTGTTTATTCTTTTTTGTTTGAAACTTTTATTTTGTCCCTGTTTGTTTGTTTTTGTAATATGTTTAATAAAATTCTGCAAACAGGCTTCACTGCAGATTTCTGTCTCTGAGTCTCTAATTCCAGTCGGTAACACTTCAGGATGTGATGCTATGCTGCTACATAAGCATTTCAACATTAGAAGCTATAGTCAACTTTCTTTTTGGTCTGTAGTGATGTGCAAAAGTCTATTTTGAAGAAATAACATAGTCTTGTGAAGAAGAAAGAAAATAACAATCTCATGATGATCATTGCCCTGAGGTCTGGCCTTTTGACTTTTGAAGAAATAACACAGACTTGTGAAGAAACAATTAATACAAATCCTGCAATAATCGTTGCTCCATTGTCTGGCATGGAGGGTTGTAAAGAGAAACCCAGAGTCGTGCTGCAGAGTTGTGCCGGCAGCACTTCAAAGTCTTTTCCTCCTGGTATTAATAAAGCATTTTAGCATGTCCCCAATCAAGAGTTCCTGATCTTACACAACAAGTTTCAAGCAGTCGGCAAGTAGAGTTTCCCGGTATTTTTGAAGTAAAGATGTTGGTTCCCATGGTAATGTAGATAATAAATGGTGACCTTTCAGTGTCCTGTATACGAACTTCAAGATCCACCATCATCTTCTCAAGATGCACAGCTTTTATTACCAGCAGAATGTGGGAGGGCACGTGGCTCAGTCAATCATATAAACATGTTATAATCATTTTTTTTTTTTTTTTTTTACAAAATACTTTTTTCTTTTGTTCTGTGTCCAGCCCCTGAATTGAAACAAAGGCAATTAGGACCTGGCAAAATTAATGTTTCCAGTCTGAGTCAGTGGGCCATCAGAGATGCAACATTTGCAACAAGATAAACATCTCGGCACAACTCTCTCTTACTTGTGAGGTTATCCCTGTGGTTTGCATTAGAGCAATAAACTGGTTTTAAGAAATCCACATTTGATCAATATAGATGGAGGCAAAGTGCCAAACCAAGTCATTACTTCTTATTAACTTTGGCACAAGTTTATTCTATTCTAAATTAACGTTTACCAAACAAGCTGCTCTTGTTGGTTAATTAGTTCAGTGGTTTTATGAATTTGTAGTGACATTCCTAACATGATTTATATATAGTTTGTGAGTTCATATTCCCAATTTGTTCTTTTGAGATGCATAAGAGACAATGCATCAACAGGACTGTTTGAGTGGCTTATTACATGAAGTAAAAGTTAAGATTTTCAATGAGAATGTTTGACCAAGCCCCTACATACAAAAAAATTGGGATTTCTTCTGTCAACAGAATAGGTTTTAGTATCAGTCTTTCGGGTTTGCGCTTTATTTTCCAAAATGTAAAATAACTGGGACTGTTCACTGGTGTATTAGAGCTTCTTTTGTTATGTAAATGTATTTGTTCATTATTTGCTTAGATCAGTGATTCTCAAACTTTTTTGTTTGCGGACCACCTGCATTCTTTCTGATCTCAGTGGACCACACAATGAACTATATAGCTTACTGAAAAATAAATACATAAAAAATCCCTACAATATTAAGAATAACCATAGACCTTTCTTTGATTTAATGTGATAGGTGAGCATGTTTCCGTGAGCAAAACACTTTTAAAATTTGAGTTTTAAAGAACATTTCTAGTTTAATTTTCATTAACACAAATTTACCGACAGGAAGAAAATTGTATTTTTTTTTTATTACAGCAGAAATTGATTTATGTTAATTAACAAGCTGTGAAGTTACACCCATGAGGTACCAGCACAGTTGGAGCTATGAATCTCCAGCTATATCTTTATTTATAAAACAGAATGTTTGGATGCTGCATGCTGATTGGCTGTTGAGAATTTTTACCATGCAGTTAAATAGTACAATGTACGGCTGAACTTATTTTTGCCGAAGCACAGTTCGATTAATAAATTATCAATACATGACATATTAAACTTGCAATAAATATTGCTGTGAGAGGTATTTTAAAGTTTTAAAAAATGAGTGACATTCCTTTCATCACATCTGATATTTTCCGAGGCATGACAGTAGACAAGTGGTTAGAATTGCAAGAGACAAAAAGATCTAACAAGTCAACAACTTAGTGAAATCGAAGAAAACAAAAATGCTTGGTCAGCTGGTGCTTATATTGATTGGATGAAACATAAAGAAATTCTAATCAACTTAAAACCAGTTTGTCTTGAAAATGTAAACAGTCTGTTAAGAGAAGTCTATGCTTCAGTTTGTAATTGACTGGTCAAGAAGAGTACTCATTTTCTAGCTTTATTATGTTATCCTCCATGCTGGTCTCAATTGCTCAGTAAACATTGCTGATATGTACTGCAGTGATAGCCTGTTATTGACCAAGCATTTAAAAATGCCAATAATGTATTTTTCTGCTCTGCGGTAGTAATGCATGGATAGTGAACTTTGTCTTTGCCTCAATTTCTGTATCTTTTCATTACCAACAAAAAAACATGATTGGCATTTTTAAATGCCTGGTCTCTAACAAAGCTAACATTGATGGCTATGTCAGCTCTGTTCACGGAGTGATTGAGACCAGCACAGATGCTTCATTCATTTTAATTAATTACAATTAATGGAAATGTTGAAAACCTCCAGTTGAATGTTTAGAACCTTGTTTGAATGACTATTTTTTCTTCAAAGTTGAAGGATATTGTGATGGGGTACACCCCACCCCTGTGTGTATATGTATTATTTTGTATTTGTGTTGTGTTATTATTATTTAAATGTATGGTATGGTGTGTTAAAACACAATGTTTTGTTATTGTTATTTTGCAGCATGGGTGGGGTTAAAATTCCCCCCATCCATGCCAAACTCGTACAGAATGTGACCATCTCCAAGACTGATTAATTCATTGCTAATCTGGAGAAGGTCATCGGTATAAAAACTCACAGATTTGGCTGAACGAAGTTAATGAACCTGAGTAAAGAGAACTGAAATAAAGAAATGACAATTGCTAGGCATGCTGGTTATACAGCAGCACGATACTTGTTTGTTTTGTTCCGTGTCTGTTTCGTCTGTCTGTTTTGGCCAACCTGCCATTTTCTTTGTTTAAATGTTTTATTTTATTATTAAACGTGCGCATCAGTGCTTTCATACTTCAGTATTGTTGCCTGTGTATTTCTTGGTCTGATGTCACCCACAAGCCTATCCGTAACATTTTATATATAATAAAATTGTTTGTTTTCTAAGTGGAATAACACACTCCAGGACTTGTACTTTGTGTTGCATTAACATACATGCCTCAGTCCAGCCGTATGCTAATGCAACACAGCGCACACCCTCTCGTGTGTTATCCCTTACTTTACAAGCTGATGTGTTGAGTGCAGGTGAGCGCAATACAAGAAAAATCCCTAGTAAAGAATACATCTTAGACACTGTTTTATAGTGATTCAAGCAGTTTATTAAAAGTAGAATTGTTTCATTGAATCCATACATTCTGCTCTATGAAATACAATATAATATCGCCAACACTACCACTATTAGAGTCCTAATTGAAACAAGCTGTTTTCCCTGTAGGCAATCCTTGGAAAGCAGCCCACAGAGAAGTGATGTCAGAATTTTTTCCCCAAACACTGGGGTGTGTCACACAATTGTTACTGCACATTTGAGCTTTCACAGCATGACTCTCATTTGTGTGCTTATAACTTATTTTACATGTAGGATTGTGACAGAGATAGAATAAATCTTGGTTATAAATCTCCCTCCCAACTTGTGAGGTTGCTGTGTAAAGGGAACAGGCTGCCCCCGACTGGATGGTCAGACAATTAATTTCAAGGGTTAGGTGAAAGTCGGCCACCTAGAAAGGGGATGGAGCTCTGGTACACCGTCATCGCTGCAGAGGGAAAGTGATGTGGGAACAGCGGATTCGAAGAAAAACGGTTGCACTCGCTAACAAAGGGGATGTGACTGATGGTAGAAAAGGGGACGTAGCTTTGAAATGGTTAAGAGAGAACCGCTGAAGGATGAGTGTAAAACAACCATGAGTGTTTTGTTTGTTTGTGTCGTCTAATTGTACTGTTTGTTATTTATTAGACGGCTAACACAATCTGAAGCTGTCTCTGCAGGCTAGCACAAAACCAAACAACATTTCACCACTGTACACGAGTAAATAGTATTTCAATTATTCATTACATTATTATTTGATCAGTAACCAGACCTGACCAGGGTCCGCGGACTCCTCTGCCTGCCCAGACTGCCACCCCCCCAACCATATTTGGTCACCAGTTGACGGTTGTGTATCACTCCTATCCATACACCTTCGCTCAGGCAAAAAGCTTACCTCCAATAATGTTGGGCTTCCCAGTATAGGCGACACACTGTCAGCTGATGGTGTCTGTCATGCTTGGGGTGTAGCCAAAAGGCACTGAGCAACGGTTGGGTGGCTGATGAGGCTATGGCCATCAGACCCAGTACTTTTAACACAACGCTAATTGTACTGTGAACCCTTGTTGAACAGCGCCAGACAGTTGTGAATGGCAGCTACTCATTGTCTCAAGCAGACCATACTTTGCACCAGTATTAATTAGCTCTGTCATCGTTAATTGTGATACCCAGCCTCAACAGGTGCTTTGTCATAATCTCTGTATGGGCCACTGCTCCTTCCTGCGACTTGGACAGAACAACCAGTCGTCCAGGTAGTTCATCACCCTGATCCCATGCGGCCGCAAGGGAGCTAGGATGGCATTGATGCACTTTGAAAACGTGCGGGGGGCTAAGGAGATGCTGGTTCGGAAGCATTTAAACTAGAAAGGAAGGGGGGAGAAATCAACAAAAACAGAAGGGAGACCGCATCAAAACAAGAACAACAACTCAGGTAAGACAACCATTAAATGTATTTATCTAAATGCTAGAAGTATCAGAAACAAAATTCTAGAACTTGAAGCTACTGCACTAACAGGTAACTATGATGTGATAGGTGTTACAGAAACGTGGTTATCTGAGAGTGATGGGGACGAATATAATATTTGTGGGTATACACTGTATAGGAAAGACAGGCAGGACAGAAGAGGAGGAGGGGTAGCGCTATACATAAGAAACAGTCTTGAAGCCCAGGTGTTAAACCTGGACAAAGAAAATAAAACCGAATCAATATGGGTCAGAATAACAGACAAAAATTCAAAAGGCATAATAATAGGAGCATGCTATAGACCGCCAGATTCAGACGGTGAGCACAATAATCTGTTATACAATGACATTAGAAATGTGTGTAACAAAGGAGAAGCCATACTAATGGGGGATTTCAACTTCCCCCAAATAAAATGGGAAAACCCGGTGTGTAGCGCGAAGGATGAAATAGAAATGGTGGAAATGACAAATGACTGCTTCCTAACACAATTTGTGAAGGCACCCACTAGAGGGGAGGCATGCCTTGATTTATTCTTTAGTCTTCACAACATGGTCTCATTTGAAGTGTTTTTTAAATCCCCAAAAGTAAAGACTAAAGCTAAGGTTTACAATTTTAGAAAAGCAAACTATGAAGGTATGAAACAGAGACTAACAGAAGTAGATTTGAGTAAAATAGAGAAAACACCCACAGAAGAAGGATGGTTGTTCTTCAAAAATGTAGTACTAGAGGCGCAAAACAATTATATCCCTAAAGTAGACAAATCTAAATGTAAAACTAAATTGCCAAAATGGTTTAATAGATCAATTAAAAAAAATATTCAGCGAAAAAAGGCACTTTACAGAGCATTAAAAAAGGACCAAAAAGAAAGTACGCAGAAAGAGTACACAGAACTGCAAACGCAAGTCAAAAAGGAAGTTAGAAAGGCCAAGAGAGAAATAGAAATAAACATTGCTAAGGGAGCTAAAACCAATTCCAAAATGTTTTTCCAATATTACAACAGCAAGAGAACATTCAAAGAGGAGATTAAATGTTTAAGAGATACAAATGGCAAAATCGTAGAGGAAGAAAAAAAAAATAGCAAATATGTTAAATGATTACTTTTCACAAGTTTTTACAAAGGAAGATACTGACAACATGCCCCACATGTCATCCAGTTCCTATCCAGTTTTAAATAACTTTAGCACAACTGAGGCAGAAGTGTTAAAGGGACTAGGAGCTCTTAAAATAAACAAATCCCCTGGGCCGGATGAGATCCTCCCAGTAGTACTCAAAGAAATGAAAGAAGTAATTTACAAACCGCTAACCAAGATCATGCAGCAGTCTCTTGACACAGGGGTGGTACCGACAGACTGGAAAATTGCAAACGTAATACCGATCCACAAAAAGGGAAACAAAACTGAACCAGGTAACTACAGACCAGTAAGCCTGACTTCTATTATATGCAAACTTATGGAAACTATAATAAGATCCAAAATGGAAAATTACCTATATGGTAACAGGGTACTGGGAGACAGTCAACATGGTTTTAGGAAAGGGAGATCGTGTCTAACTAACTTGCTTGATTTTTTTGAGGATGCAACATCGATAATGGATAATTGCAAAGCATATGACATGGTTTATTTAGATTTCCAGAAAGCTTTTGACAAAGTCCCGCACAAAAGATTAATTCTCAAACTGAACGCAGTTGGGATTCAAGGAAACACATGTACATGGATTAGGGAGTGGTTAACATGTAGAAAACAGAAAGTACTGATTAGAGGAAAAACCTCAGAATGGAGTGTGGTAACCAGCGGTGTACCACAGGGATCAGTATTAGGTCCTCTGCTATTCCTAATCTACATTAATGATTTAGATTCTGGTATAGTAAGCAAACTTGTTAAATTTGCAGACGACACAAAAGTAGGAGGAGTGGCAAACACTGTTGCAGCAGCAAAGGTCATTCAAAATGATCTAGACAAGATTCAGAACTGGGCAGACACATGGCAAATGACATTTAATAGAGAAAAGTGTAAGATACTGCACGCAGGAAATAAAAATGTACATTATAAATATCATATGGGAGATATAATCTATGAAAAAGACCTAGGAGTTTTTGTTGACTCAGAAATGTCTTCATCTAGACAATGTGGGGAAGCTATAAAAAAGGCTAACAAGATGCTCGGATACATTGTGAAAAGTGTCGAATTTAAATCAAGGGAAGTAATGTTAAAACTGTACAATGCACTAGTAAGACCTCATCTTGAATATTGTGTTCAGTTCTGGTCACCTCGCTATAAAAAAGATATTGCTGCTCTAGAAAGAGTGCAAAGAAGAGCGACCAGAATTATTCCGGGCTTAAAAGGCATGTCATATGCAGACAGGCTAAAAGAATTGAATCTGTTCAGTCTTGAACAAAGAAGACTACGTGGCGACCTAATTCAAGCATTCAAAATTCTAAAAGGTATTGACAGTGTCGACCCAAGGGACTTTTTCAGCCTGAAAAAAGAAACAAGGACCAGGGGTCACAAATGGAGTTTAGAAAAAGGGGCATTCAGAACAGAAAATAGGAGACACTTTTTTACACAGAGAATTGTGAGGGTCTGGAATCAACTCCCCAGTAATGTTGTTGAAGCTGACACCCTGGGATCCTTCAAGAAGCTGCTTGATGAGATTTTGGGATCAATAAGCTACTAACAACCAAACGAGCAAGATGGGCCGAATGGCTTCCTCTCGTTTGTAAACTTTCTTATGTTCTTATGTTCTTATGAATGGCAGAACTGAAAACTCAAAGACGTTCCCCTGAAAGGAGAAGCATAGATACTCCCTGTGCGCTGGACCAATAGGGCCGTGGAATAAACGTCGTTTTGGTCCGCTGTTACAGACTTGGGTCAATCCTGCATGTATGGGCTACACATTCCAAAAGAAAATTAATGGCACACAAAGACCTCAGCCTGGTACTAGCCATGGTGATGAGGATGCTCAGAAGCCTAAGCTGAAATTTACCAGTATGGAATTGGTGATTTTGGTACAAGCAGTACTTCAAGTAATTTACAAACTGACTTGATCAGAAGGGCTAAAAAATTAGCTCCTTGCAAAATGTTATAAAATGTTTCTTTGTCCTTAAAAACGATGTCTCCTCCTTTCTGCAGACAAGTCTCAAACATCACCTTGCCTATTATATAGCCTACTGTCTGACTGTGACAAATTAATGCCTGGTTTTCAGAGTTCTTAAAATAATTATGCAAATATGAGGCTTGCAATTACTGGCAGCTTTAGTAAATTAGATCGAATATTTAAAAGACTTAATTTGCAAAATCCCTTTCCAATTTTAGTGGTTTTGTTCAGATATACCTCAAACTTACATATGCATACACAGAATTACATATGCATCAAGGGCTAAAACGCACAGAGACATTGCCCCCGCAAATCATGTGATAATTGCGTGTTTATGCCATTGCGTGTGTTTTATAAATACCATCGAAAAATTCAGACCCCTCAGTGCCCGTTTTACGGTTGTAAAACATGTGCAGTCCTTTTATAAATCTGGGCCTCAGTGAGGTAGAATACAATACTGGTGAACCGAAGAATTGGAGCACCGAATGCTTTTATTATTGACATGCTGGTGTGCTAAGCAGATAGGCATGGATCGTCTAAGCACCGAGAGCGCTGAAGCACCGAGAGGCGCCTAGACTTAACCGTGTGTAGTCAACACAACCTGGGGTAGCACATAGCTCAAGAGTAATAGGAATGTGGCATAGCACTGTTTGCCTCTGTGAGACCCAGTAGAGTTTATATATCAAAATATATCAGGTCAGACACTGGGTATAAGCAGTGTAGAATGCACATGGAAAATGTGAAGCTTTTCTTGACCCTGTTGCCACCTAGACAGATCAATAAACTACACATCATGGGGAATATGTCAAAAATCTGTTAAAACACATTTACATTTTTAAACATTTTGATCAAGAATTTCCTTTCTTTTCCCTAATTGGATAATCCTTAATATCCCAGGAATAGAGAAAGATCCTAAAATGAAATTTAGAACAAAATTAGACCCCTATTAGGGCTCCCTTGTGTGTAAATCTCATTGATCGTGTTCCGTGCTGTGCTGTCTATTTGTTTATTTTCGTGAGTTTTTGTAAAGACTAATTTACCCTGGTTGCAAAAAGGTTGAGAAATCCTAGACAGCTGATTATTCTCATTTTGTCATTTGATAAAATTGATTTTACAAAAAGGAAGAAATTGTCACACATACCACTGTCAATCCAAATGGTTTATTAGCACAGCGGTCATGTTATGAAATTACTAATAGCAGCTCTTAAACATCAGAATTGTACAGTGCTTATGTTATTTCTTAGAAACCTTTTTTTTTTTTTGTCCATATCTTGTTTCATCTCTGTAAATTAGTTTTTAAGGGCTGACAAGGTTTTTATGCATTCTATAATACTTCTTAAAGTAACTCTTTTAAAATTAAACATAACAATGATAATAGCTACAAAGTAAATAACACCATAAAACATTTAAACACAGTTAGTATAATTCATATTAAACAGATTAGAATAAGTTAAATTCACTTTTTAAGTCAACATCTAAAGTGCTGTGTAATTGCTTCATCTTTAAATGTCTCCTCTGAAAAAGATTAACTGTGTCATTTCATGTCAGGGTTGATCAATTATAACCAGGACTGAATCATCCCTGAGGTACCCATAATACATTTTGGCAATCTATAAGTCACCCCACAATTAAGAGTTCCACAGCTCTGTAAAGCTTTCCACAAAGATCACGTCTCACCGCAATCTACATTTGATCAACCATAAACAGCTGTTGTTGCCAAGCAGAAGACTTTATGTTTGTAACAGCCATAACTAATAGGGAATTGATATCAAATTCACCTCTTGTAACATCTTTCCTGGAACATTTACTTCAGATAGGGTTTCATATTTTGATTTAAAACATTGACAGATGTAAATATAGGGAAAACATGTGCAAGTTAGAATCTTATTTGGAAATCTCGTAAATAAAAACACACACACACACACACACACACACACACATATATATATATATATATATATATATATATATATATATATATATATATATATATATATAATCTCACACACACACACAGTAGCCTCCATGTATAGGAAAAGGGGGCACATTAACTTCAAGTCTGTTTCAAAAACCATGGTTTCACATAGCAGGGCTGCGATGTTTATAATGAGCCCATTTAATCACTTTGATTGGTCTGCTGTTAGGTTAGGAGGTTCCTAGGTCTATTCAAACAGGAAGATATTCCATGATAATGTTTGAGCTGATGGTACAATTAAAGTCAGATTCGGTGAAGAATTGTAGAGCTTTGATATAAAGAGTCATCTCATTTTGTTGTTTGACTTTGTCTGGGAGTTATTAGATTGAAATATTGTTTTATATTAAAATCTAATCAAATTGTACTATAAATTTTTTTGGAAATCAAAGTCTTTGCCAAACAAATAAGAGTTAATTTCAAAATGAATGACCCGGTTTTTTTTTTAGGTTAGTTTTATCGTATTCGCTGAATGTGCAGCTTTTTTTAATAGTCCACTAAAACCCAACTAAGGCTGCAGTTTACAACTTTTCTTTTACAGTTCGTAACAGAGGCTATTTCGGTGGCTTGTTTTGTAATGTTGTCATAAATTAGTTGTGGTAGATCACAGGCTGCCATTTCAGGTTACTGGCAATCTTCAAACATGAACGAGAGAACCAATTGTTAGATAGGTTTCATAGAAGAGTCTCATTTTTTGTGCAAAAGACAAAACATCTGTTTATCCAAAGTTTGTTTCAGAGTGGCTAAGTACCAGTCTTATCCAGTCCAATGAAAGTGCAAGGGGAGTGCAGGAGACTAAGTGATTAATTAAATGCATTTTGGTAAGCATTGATTTTTGTTTATCTTTTAATTCAATAATACAGACAGTATTGTGAAATGAAAATATTAGGAGTCTCCTGTTCATGCTTACTAAAAAAAGTGATCATTTCTTACTTCAAAATAATGTTTCATTAGATTCATTAATAATACTAATAATCATTCAGTAATTTTTCAGCAATGTAAAGATTCCAGCCACTGTTAACCACACTGGTTCAAGGCTAAAAAGGTACAGAGGTGGGTGGGCAAAGGTCTTGTACCAGTGGCCATGATCAGATCATACTACTTTCCAGACCCAGAAGATAAGCTTATGACCCAGGGAATGGGGTTTAAGGAAAGGGAAATTTTAGCCTAACTTCAGGTTTATGTGATAGGGTTACCTCATGCTGATCATCATTTGCAGGCTGTCTAATTCTCACTTAGCAAACAAAAAGATACCGGATCTGACATCTGGTGTGATCCGGCACAAATTAACTGCTGTGTATACTATTATAAAAGCAATTTGTTTTAAACATTGTTGCTTTAGTAATGCTCAACAAACATTTCAGCAAAAGTATAACTTACAACTTTCACATAGATCTCTATGATATATATATATATATATATATATATATATATATATATATATATATATATATATATATATATATATATATACATCATCCCGTCTTTGATAATTTTTGTACTTAATAGGAATAAACGCAGAATTTGATAAGTCCTAGAAAAATTTCTTACTATTCACGGACTTGTTTAAAAAATTTGCCCTGTGAATGAATATGTTGTTGAACATTTCACATATTGTAAATATTGTTACTATTACTCTATTTGTGAAAGTTTGGTTTATTTATTCATAAAAAAAAAAAAAATAATAATTTCAAAGAAAAACTATGTAGATTATGTACCTTATTTTACTTAAATGAGTCCTAACCAATGCTTTTAAAATGACTTTTCTTACCACTTCTTCACTTCTTATGTATGTTAATTCAGGATATGCAAACACAATAAATAAACTGCTGCATCCTGTTAGTCACACAGTCTGACTGTGCTAGACAAATAGAGTGACTTTGAACATAAAGTGGCAAGAGGCAGCATAAACGTTTTGAAATCTGTCTATCTATCTATCTACAGTATCTATCTATTGTTTAGTTTTACATTGATTTAAACTTTAGAGATATAAAATCTCATGTCAGATAGTAATATCTCCTGTTGAGCTTCTAACTCAGTTACCTACCTGTGTATGTGAGAAGCTAGTTTTTTTTTTTTTTTTTTTTGGATTCACTTAAATATGCACACTTTAAATTAAAATAGATACATTAACCTGACATTTAACTGCATACATCTAGTAAAGTTATCAACCCCAAAAAAAAAAAAAAACATAGTTGCTGAGGTATTAGGAGATTTAAAAAACTCATGTTATGTTATTTATACAATTGATTTTTTAAATTTGTTTTATTATATTGGGTAAGTATCTGTTATTACACAAAATGATCTATAGTAGTAGAGAAAACAATATAGTAAAGCCAGACAAACAAGATGAGGCAATGAATTAAGTGAGGATTTATCTTCAAAAACTGAAAGAAGGCAGCCACGGGAAACTGAACATGTCTTTCAGGTTTCGATTTCACCATCAGCTAAATTCAACTTCTGTAATGATCTTTGCTTGGAACGTTTTATTTAAACAAACTGATCATGTATAATTGTTAGAGATGCAGTTCTTGAAATCATACTCTATGCTATACATGAGACAGTGAAGTACATGTTCATAATAAAATCACAGACAGGGTTAACTGAAAATCAATTATTGACATTCCTAAAACTAAATTTAGGCCTTTCAGAATTAAAGTAAAACAACAGTTCGCAAAGTATATATTTTGTTGTATGTACTAAGAGAAAATATGCATTAATGAAAAGAACCACAATATATTAATTTAAATATTTGTTGTGTCATCTTAGCGAGATCTCTAGCATTGCAAGAGTTGTGCAATATTGTTTCGAATAAATAGCAGGAGTTGAGTTGTGGTTTACTGCAGCAGAGAATGTCAGAAGGATAACATCTATACATGCAAGGATGCAAGAATAAAAATAACATGGATTTTGTTAAATGTAAAACTCATCTGTACACTGCATTCTGTTCTGTCTTCATTTTCAGTTTAATCCCACCGTGTTCTATAGTGGAGCCCCCACCTTCACCCCCAAATAAAAAAAAAATGTTTCTATCAAAAAGCTTTTCTAATCATACAGTAGCCCCTCGCTAAACACAATATGTTTGTCTGACATAAGGAGGTGTCAGGTTTAAAAACAATATAATAAAATTGCACACACATACATTTATAGTGCTCAATGTGTTTAAAATGTAAATCATTGCGCTGAAATAACACTAATGTGTTTTGGGTAGGCGACACAATATAAATCTGTACAGTCGGCCTATACAGTATACAGTGTAGTAGTAAAATCAAATGAATACCTATCGCACTTTATTTTGACTTTAGCGTGTAAGCTACTGGTAACACAAAATAAATCATGTTGCTGCATTGTACACGTTGGTGTACAATGCGAATACAATTTTTTTTAAAATTGAAAATAAATTATTTTAGTTTTTTTTTTAATTAGTTATTATTTTTAACTTGGACTACTTAGTAGCACAGACAATTAACACAAAATCCTATACAGATGCTCAGAATGAGCTGGAGGGGTTAGCAGCACAACACATTTATTAACATCAACAATTAAAAGTGTCATGGAAACTCCGAGGGTTCATGAGGGTTTTACCAAAGTACATGCCAAAATGGTTAAAACTATCTGGAAATTAGTTGCATTAGCTTTTTATAATAATATATATATATATATATATATATATATATATATATATATATATATATATATATATATACATACACACACACACACACACACAAAAACAAAAATAAATTGTAATTTGCCAATCTTGAGACATCTTGTGATCTCAATTTCAAAAAAATAAATGTTTCCTTTTCCTCAGTGTGCCACAGTAGAATACAGCTCATTGGCTTGATAAAGAGGCTTCTCTGTCCCAATAGAAACTACAGCCTTCCTTTCAGTAAACACTGGCATGCCATGGCGTCAGTGTACTGACAGTAGTTGAATGCTGCCTGCGTTCAAGCACTTTGAGCATTTCATATACAAATGCATGCTTCAGTTTAAGCACAAGGCTCATTATAATCATTTAACCAAAATAAAATTCTTGTGGCACTATAATCATTCACAGAGCACATTTTTGGTTTTCAAAAGGGAGAGCGAGAAAATATGGTTACAATAAAATAATTGTACGCAGCTACTTTGAAATGATTTTGACATTTTGAACCACATCAAAAACTGACTCTTCCACTTAACATGTCTATTAGCAGGAGTATTTAGAAGCAGTGTGTGGTGATTTGCAGATGGTTATAACATTTGTATTTTAAATACATTTTTTTTTTTAATCAATTGGTACTAAACCCTAAGATAGCATTCCACTGTATTGCTATAATTCCCACAGAACTAACTGAACTGTAAATATTCCAGAAAACGTCCTGATAATTCCACAAAACGTCCAATATATCCAAATGTTGTCACCCAAACAAAATATATTGTATAGTTTTTTTAATATATATATATATATATATATATATATATATATATATATATATATATATATATATATATATATATATATATATATATCACTTGCGTTTTCTGTTTTTATTTATTTATTTATTTTTAAATTACAGGTTTGATATACAAAGCCTTCAGCATATTTATATACCATAGTAAAATAAACTTGAAATCTAATTGTAACTCTTCTTGCTATATTGACTACCACACCTGGAGTATGTTATACCCAAATTGTGAGTTTCTAAAGAAGAGTGCTCAAGGTCAAAATGGATGTACCATTTAGGTAAAGGCACAGATACTGTAACGTATGCAGGCATTGCAAAGGACTCCTGCGTTGCTGCTTCCTGCATTGTGCTTGATAGTTTCCTCTCTCTAGTGCTGTAAATTAGTTTCAAATGACTTGCCCATAGAAAACTCCAATTAACCTTCCAGTAACTTCTTTCTTAATCAACCTTTTTAATTGTATTGCAGATGGCTTATATTCAACCAATGCATTCCTGCTGTATCGGTTTGGGTATGTATTATGATTCTCCTACTGCTTTCCTATATAATATGTTAATGTCTATTATTGGCTTTCTCCAATATACAGTATATTACAGTTCTACTGACTTGATTTAGTTTGTGTTGGTTTGTGTTGGATGGCCATTCTCTATGTTGTTTGGTTGATAATTACTAGAATGAGACTTTTCTGAGATTTCAGGGTAGTATAAAATTCTTACCAAAATTAAGTGTTGGTGTTCACTCAATGTTTTGGCTAGAGGACTACTAGTAATACATTTAATTAATACAGAATATACAATACTATTGACAAGACTCTCTGCAACATATTAGTATTCAGTCAAAGAAATGTCAATGGCTATAATATACAGGTTTTGTTTGTTGTCTATCAAGGTTATTTTTATGCACAGAGAGGAAAACCTGCATTTTTTACATATTTGTTCTTGCATTGCACTGATGCACATTCACACACACTGGATTCCTTTACAAATAAAAAACAAAACAAAAGGCATGCAATCAATAATAAAAATTGTTTGGTATGTTGACATGTGATATGATACTTTGTAAAGTATGATGACAGAATAACACAGGTTTAGGAACATTTCAAATTCACCATATATTCAGTATCTTCAACCACAAGCTCTGCACCTGAACTGAAAATATTAATTTTACATCCACTGCATTCTTTTTTTTTTTTAATTACACAACCTACAATCAATATTCACTTTATTTTCTTATATGTGAGCATAAGTTGCTATTGAAACCATTGTAAGTTTATATGGGATTGCGTAATGTCATGTTACAAATACACAACTACAACTATGGAAGCCTATTTGTAGTTCAGGTACACATAACTATAAAGAATAGAAAATTCAGGATTACATGTTCAGGTTGAGGAATTAATGTTGAGAAGTTCTGTTAGCATCTATGGCTACTTACAATGGGTGGAACTTCCACTACCTCTACTAATAGATGAACAGGTGCTCCTTACAATCCAGCATCACTTCCCCAGGTGTCAGATCAATCCAAGATGATAATGCTGTCCACCTGAGACCCAATCTGCTTCTAACGTGTTTTAACAGGAATACACATTTCACACCCCTAGCGTCCAGCTCTAAACCCTTTACCTCAGCCTGTTATTTTGGAGAGTGACTCTAGAAATTACAAAACACAACTCAACAAATACTGCAGCAGTTTGTGGTCCACTCAGTTTATGGCCCGTCATATCAGTGGCTGCCTTGACCAATATGTGAACCAAGAGTCTCCCGGGTGTTCCTGGAATGGAAACATTTTTGGTCACAAGCTGGTCAAAGGAGATTTCCAGTAAAATACCATCAATACAGTATATTTGGAAAGGGCTCATACATTTCTATTGTGATATGTTGATATGTTGCAGGACTCAAAACATAAGATCACTGAATTTCATATCAGTTAAAAGATCGTCCATTCTCATAGCTGTTCTCAAATACTTTTTTCTATCATTGCTGGTAAAATTATTATTTCCTTGCATTTTAAAAATCGCCCAATGTATTCAATGTTACATTACGTTTGTATTATGTAATCAAAACACTAGTTTAGTTATTACTAAACTTCTTAAATGTGCAACAGTTCTGTCAATTGACCACTTTTATTTAGGCTTGCAAAATCAGTCACGTCTGGATCTTCATACGAATATAATCAAACTTTAAACAAATGAAATAAACTTTGACTCTGTGTAAAATATAGTTAATGTATTTTATCCCTTATGGAATAGACATATTTTTAATATATGATAGAAAAGTATGATCCTTATACTTTTCATATATAGAAATTGCCTCCTTTTTTATATATTTAATATACATGGGATATTTATTTAAAATATATTTTAGGCTGTAATCCATATATTTACAGACTAAAATAGGTTTGAAATATATCCCATATGTTTTAAATATATACAAGGGGCCTATTTCTATATATGAAAATTATAAGAATACATTTCTACCATATATTAAAAAATGTTTTTTTCCAAAATGGATGTTAGCTTAGAAAATGCATCACACGAGTTGTTATGAATAACACTCACTATCTTCTAACGTTTTAAGACGGCATCAAATCAAAACCTGCACTTTCAAACTGTGTTGCTATTTTATTTGTAACGTAATGCATTGTTTATTCGGCGTCATTGATTAAATTCTGTGTTACACTATCAGAAGCTCTCACAACCTTTTCAGGAAGCCTGTATATTTTAATATTACAGTTTTAGTGGCGCCTCCTGGTTACATATCAGCCATGCTCTGACAGCACATTTGCAGGAATGTGACTATCCACGTGGTTCCTGTGTATGTTGCAAACTCAAAAATGCACCCAATTAAAAAAAAAAAAAACATATATTACACACTTCGATGCATTCCACACACCTCTCCTTATTATCCTCAATGATATGTAAATTGGAGTGCTTTATACTTTGAAAACTACTATAATACATAGATTTGATGTTAGCATATCAACAGGTGAAGTCTGTACTTTGCTAGTTGATCTTTTTTCTTCTGAGGAAATTTGACAGTAAACACCTGAGAGTTGTTAAGTTTTAGAATGCTGTTAAAAACTGAACTCATCAAAGTTCCCCTTTATCACATGCTAACATCTGCAGGTGGCTTTGGCAGGTTTTTGTTCCCAATGGTGATTATGAAGGACAAAGTTATGTTAGGTAGGTGGTGTTTGGCTTGAAGGCAAACAGCTATTTTTTGAGAAAATAACTTTGTTAAGTTGAACTAAACTGCCAGCTGTTTCTGAGGACTAACAAATACAAAAAACAGAGAGCATTGGAAACTTCTCCAGCAACACAAGTCCTTGTTATCATCTCTTTCAACCACCTCCAGGAGGAACATTTATATCATCTATTGAGGTGATGTATATGTCCTTGACTTATTTACTTTAAAATAGCTTGTGGGAGGGTAAGCCCTAAATCTAAAGAATGTGCGAGTTTTCGGAATATAGGGTTGGCAGAGAGGAGGTTAAAATCCTCCCTGCTATAAAAAATGTAAAAATGTGGCTGGAACCTTATTTTAATGATTAATGGTTAATTAGGCTCCAGCCACACAGTATTCAAGGAGGAGAAAATCCTTTGTTTGGAGGTTGGTGTGTAGGTGAGTGGAACCTGTGCTGTGCTGTGGATATTCTATTGGTCAGTGAAGTCAACTGCCCAGACTGACAGGGTGTATTTAGTATTCTTTTGTTTAAACCTTTTATTTTGGCCACCGTGCCTCTGTTTGTTTCTTTAATAAACGTGCACACCAGTGCTTCAAACTGCAGTTTTCTAGGCTCTGTCTTATTATTGAAGCTACCCTGTTGCATAACTCTTATCAAGTTTTGACAATACTTGTGTAAGTGCTTTCCTGGCAAAGTTACATGATTGGATTATATATCTACTTTGCTATATCTACTTTGTTCACATGCCTTGGTATTGTTTTTTTTTAAAGCCATTTGAATATGGAACAGTTTTACCATATAGAGTGCCTAAATATAAGCCTCCTGGTTAATGATGAATTGTCCCTTACCATTTCACAAATATTTATTAAATAGTAATCGGTCATATACAACATTTACTGTAGCATTCAGTCGTAGAAGCTTGCTACATAAACCTTTACCGTTAAGGAAGTAGCTTATGTGCACAAATTGGAAAGCCAAAAAAGGTTTATTTTTTGTGAAGCTGACTGCACAGAATGGTGGAATTATTTAGTTAACAGTCACCCATGATAGCATAGTTGGGATTCCAGATCAATACAGACTACCAGTTTTTGGATTAGAAAGTCTATTGTACTTTCATAAGAGAGAAGGATCTCATAATTCAACAAATCAAGAAATTTAAATGAAAATACATATTTACCAATGTTCTTTAGCCAGATTTGGAGATTTGCTATTATCTTTACAGCTGCTTTTGTTTTTATGTGCAAGTCCCAAAACCTCAATGGCAACACGCCAGCTATTGGCGAGTGCACTTTCGCAGTGTGCGACTATCATTTCATCGTCTCATTTGTGCATAGTAAACAACAGCTTAACATCTGAATGTTGTGACGTGACTCGCAAATGCATTACCATGTCTGGTAATGTGCCTAAGGGGATACATAAAGCATTTAAAGACTGCAGGTTTGCAGTCATTTATGGGCAGACATCAAATAGTATGTTTGCTCAGCAGAGCCTTTTCTGAGCGAGTTCATAAATTCAGTTGCTGTCTGTCAACTGAAAAATATTGGAAGTGACTTCAGGCATTCGTTCATTAGATTAGCTTGCCATGCATCCAGCAATTAAAAAATATATAATCTGTTTAATAAAATTAATCCTGACTGAACCCATTGCTTAACTATAGGCAATGCACATTATCTAGCAAGGTACAATACAATTATTAAACTGTGTAGGTAGGCACGGAATTCTATGTGAAACTTAGTAAACCTAGGGAGCACACTGTTGCTTGTTACCAGCATAGTATTTACACACAGTAAGGTACACAATTAGATAGTTCAAATAGGGACATACATGTATAGATTTTGAATGTTTAAGCCAGTTTGGAGCATACATAATACTACATGTATTCAAGGATAGTACCTGCAAAACCCATTATTCATATCAGTTTTTTTTTGGATAATCAAGAAACTCTTTAGTGTTTTTTGCCTATTTAACACCAATAAAGAGAAGTTCCATGTGCAGTATAAACACGTTTTATTCAGTTCATAAAAAGTCACTTACTTGAATAACTGAGTAACTCATGAGTTCAAGTTTGGGAATGTAGCATCAATGGTATGTTTATGTTCTTCAAGTTGGGTACTACATTTGTCATTTACAGGGCTAAGAGCATTTTTATAACATGGCTTATCTGCAAACCTCTACATAGTTGTTTTTTATTGGCCAAAAAGGGTATAGTCAGTATTTCTCCTTCAAGCTTTCTTGAGGTGGTGGGCTGTCGACGAAACATTGAAGATGGGAGGTGGCCACCCGACGACCCCGACCCAGGCCATTATAAATGGTTGCCATGCCATGATCTCTGGAGCCAGCATTGCCACCGTTGGTCGCACCGGACCAATAGGAAGTCCATGTTACCTGGTAGAGGAAAAGCACTGGAGGCTCATATCGTATTTCAATGTGTGCAGATAAAGCGACATCCTGGTTGGTCTCCACCACTATTATCTCATTTTATCTTGGCGAAAACCAAGTTCCATATTAGCATGAAGTAAAAGAGAGCTACTCTTGTTTTTTTTACCATTTCGATGACATTAAATATCAAAACCATGGTACACTTCTATCAAGGCTCATAGTGCAGATTGACTACATTGGCATAATAAAGGAGATTTGGGTCTTTGTATTTTTTATTTTATATTCTTAAAGCCCAAATCTTGAAGCAGCCTAACAATGAAGTTATAAAAACCTTTTGTCATCATTTCAAATACCATTAGGGTTTATTTTTCTTTAATTTTGCTTGGCTTGCAGATTTGCATGTTACGTACATTTATGTACATATATATTTTGCCAGAACAATCACTTGTACTTTAATAGACTGTTAGTCCCACTCAGAAAACAAACAAAATAAAAACATATCTGCCTTTTTCCTTACAAAACTCCAAAATCAGCCTGTTGAACTGAGTCAGTGAGTATTTTGAGGGTAGTTTAGTTTTTGTGCTGTTTACTTTTGGGATTCCAAGTGGAGTAAAACCACCAACTTGTGAGTCACAAAATAATTTCCTTTGTCCTCTTCAATCAAAAAAGGCAAACAGAAAGAGTGATGGAAGGGGAAATCCACTGTGACTATAAGAAGAGATGTGCACATTGTAATTGCAACAGTCAAGGTTATATCAATAACATATTTAAACAGATGGATAAAGCAGGGTTTTGTAAGCATTATTTTCCAAAAACACATTACAAATGGAATAAGGCATGTATTGTATGACAGAAGTTGGTATGGCATCAGGAGAGGGCAGACAAGCTGCTCTGCCCTTGAGTGGTGTTATACCAGTTTTTTATTCAGTCATCATTTTACTCCTTACTACTTTTCATTTGTCACTGACTGGCCTTTACTGTCCACTCTTTGAATACTATTTGAATCAATATTGGTATGCCATTTTCACATGATACAGGCAATAGCATTATATTTATACCACTAGTCATTACACAGTACACTTTAAAGCTCTGATTTGATTGCATTTCTCTGAAAACTACCACTTCAGACTTTTTTACTTGGTTACTATTAGTTTATTTCTGAGGAGCATAACCACCCTTTTCAGTAATACAAATGGTACTGGTTTTATTTTCTTCTATTTTAGACCTGCCTGTTTTTCAAAACTTTCCAATAAAGACAATATTACAAGTCTTTCTGGTTCAGAAACAGCTATCAAATTCCAGTAAGTAGCTGAGCTACTACAACTTGTTACACAATTAACAGAATTTAACGACTGTAATAATTAATTAAGGCCCCAACAGTACATGTTGTCACTTTAGTTTGTTTCTATCTATAAAATTGTAATGATTTAAATAACAGTGAACAGCTCTGTCGCTGTTTAAATCAGTTGAACATATCTCAAAGAGTTAGATGCTTAGTCTAAAGTTTGATGTCAAAGAACAATTTTCTTTATTTTTCTATAGACCAGTTGTGTAAGAAACAGCTTTAGCCGTTTGGGCAAGCAAAGGGATTAACAACATTAAAAATGGTCTACTGGGTTACAGAAAAGTAAAGTATAGAATAATGTAAACATTATCACATGACATGCTTTAAACCAATTCATATTGTAGGCTGCAATTAACAAAACTATTAATTATGTAATTATATAAATTTCTGTACCTATAGTTTTAAATTGTTTTAATTTCATTTTGCTGAGAAATACATTTTTAAACCACAGCTAAACAGAAATTAAATATAATGTACAGCTGTGCATACATAATTGCTTAATTCCCAGAAGCTTTTACAAATATGGCAAATAAACCTGTCAACAATCATATGGACTACTTTCTGGAAACTGTATATATGTACACTGGGATTAAAGAGTAACTAGATACAGGTAAGAGATATCACTGTTATCTTAACAAACTTATTCTTCATGTTCTTTAGATTCAAATTGTAAATTATTTTCTGTTTCACGTAACTTTTTTCTAAAAATTTAAAATGCACAGCTGCAGCTTTCAAGTGTCTAATCTTCAAATACAGTTGAGTGTCACCATTACCTTGTCCCCCTGCAACACTGCACATTTGAACTTTTTCTTACATTCTACTTGGAGCATAGAGATTCAGACGGACCAGTTAAGGGTTACACCCCAGCTGTACATGGTGATTAGACATGCTTGAGAGCTCTGTTGAAACCACAGGGGTGATTTAAAGGATGTGATGATGAGACATAAATTGATATTCAGAATGAATCTAAACAATAAGAAGAATACATTAGTTAAGATAGCCGTGATATTTCATACTGTACCAAGTTGCTCTTTACCATTTCTTTAGATGTGCTCCAGTAGGTCAGCCAACTAAAACTGTACATGCAGCTCTGTTAATTTCAATCTTCCTGAGCCAATAAAATAATTGACTGATTCAATATGTTCATGCAATTCATAGGCAGGAAATTAACAGCTTAAATCAGCTAGCCTGCGTGCAGTCAGAGGTGACCCTTTTTCCATTTTCACTGTGTTGCAGTTGAACATTATTACAGTATATGTAATTGTAATCATTATTTATTTTATACTTTTGATGGTGATAATGAGTTTTCCAGTTGTATTGAAAGCTCAGATGAACCCACACATGTATTTTCATCCAGCTACATCAATAAGCAAAATAGTTACCAAGCTACAGTATCCATAACATACTGTACATACCATTCGCACTCTCAACACTCAAACAAATGTGATGTATTTAGGGCCTGATTTTAAAAACTTATGTATTAAATATCTGGAACAATAAAAGCAAATCGCATGTTTACGTAATGGTAAAAGGACATTACATTAAGTGAAATACAAAAGAAAAACAGATTTACACTGAAGCAATACCTGTAATGTTTTTATTTGTACGGTAGTACTGAGAAGCAAGGGAGAAAAACCGTAACTCCTGACAGTAAGTTATTTCAGATATTTGTATATCATATTTGATCAGATTTTTTTTTTTTCTCTCAAGTACCTAAGTGGTTTTATAATGCATTGCAACTTAAACGTCTGCATTGTATGCAAAGGGGCATATTTTAGGTGAAAAGCCTTTTGGTTTGTGGCCTCAGGCCTATCAGTAGCCCAGGTATGCCATGATGTGAGCAGAAGTAAACACATTTTTGTTATTTTAACGTTTACAGTAATTTATAAACACAGTACTGGTGCTAGACATTTCAGATTTTGCAGACGTCAAGTTCGATACCACCATATTAAAACACACACGTTTACCTTGTCTCACACTTTCACACTCATCTTTTAAAATCGAATGCAACATGCATCTATTCAATTCACTTAATATGAACAATTATGTTAGTGCAATAGATTTTAGATTAGGTTAAAACGACCTTCCATCCAGAGTGGTTGTCTTCTGTACCACAATGGCAATGCATATAGTGCACAAAAATGCAAATGGTCCACCCAATTCTACATGACCGATTATACTATCTTAAAAATAAGTTACTATAGTATTTAAAGGAATGTAATTCAGGTAGCTGTTTTATAAATGAACCTGCTGTTGACTTGGATTAGCTTCACTGATGTCTGCTTCTGTGTATGTGGCTACTTATTTGGATCTCTGATGCAATGTTGTTGCTGCTGCTTCTTTTGTATTTGTGATTGGAGTAAATTGTGAATTACTATGTATGAGAAAATATGCTGCTGTACCTATGGGTCAAAGATCAAGAATACTTGCCTTGCCCTGGCCTGTATTTTCCATGTAGTGAATTTCTGAAAAGCAAAATACTTTAAGAATATCCATGATAGCCATACCGTGTACTTACTAATTTACTAGAACAAGCATTTCAATGGACCATTAGCAATGCCAGCTGTTAGACACATCAATGTATCTAATGTTAAAGTAATACCATTTCATACAGTATATTCCGTGTGTGTGTGTGTGTGTGTGATATATATATATATATATATATATATATATATATATATATATATATATATATATATATATATATATATATATATATAGATAGATAGATAGATAGATAGATAGATAGATAGATATTTCAATATACTTCCATAAAGCATCATAAACAAAAAATTCAACCAATAAACAACTACATTTGATTTATAATGCAGAACTAATGATATGTGTTTGCTACAATGCATGATGAATCTGTACAGCATCTGGTTACAAAATCAATAACATTCAGTAAATGACATAATACAATTGCATCGAATGTCCATGCTGTTATAATCTCTTTCCAGTACTAATAGGGAAGGTGTCAAAAAGCATTTTACTAGGCGTCTGTGTAAGGCAATTGATTAAAACTTGGCTTCAAACTTTATTCATCATTGGCGTAATGATCTATTATTTAAAATGATTAACTTTTTTTTCCCCTTTGAAACTTTATCAAATAAGAATAGCATGTACAGTAACTTGCAAAGGATTTACCCCAGTCTCTGAAGACAAACTCCTGTTAATTATGTCAAAGTAATGAAATATAATATCTCCTTTGCACTTGCAATTTGTTTGTTTCTCATTTGGAAACATAAAACATGGATTTGTGTCCTTTAAAAAAAATAGAAGTACATTGAAGATACAAGTATGTTAACCTGTAGGTCCTCATAGACACCATACCCATTCAGTATTAAGGGAAAAAACAGTACAGTCTATGTTTGTTTAATGCTGCATGATATATATATATATATATATATATATATATATATATATATATATATATATATATGTACCAAACTAAAAGTATGCTTTCAAAGTGGGCTGGAAATACTCACTGGGATTATTGTTGTGGTGTTTGCTACCTAGTGACTTCAAAGGTTGGTAATAGCTAAAAGGAAAACAGGTGATTTTTACTTTTTAATGTTCCGACAGGTTTCAGGTTTATTTGATCTATTATCAGCTTCATTTTAATTTTCAAAGTACATAAACTATGGTATTTAGAACAATGTGTAGGGTCAGTAGATCAATATAGCTTTTTAATCCATTTGTGGATACCTATAAGTAACGACTATATGCATTGTTTCCAACTTTCCATTATTATTCCCAAGATACAAGGCTGTAAAATGTGTATATACTGTACATGCCACTAAAATAATCTAATAAAATATACAGTGCTTTATTGGTAACTCTACACACGGAAATGTCTGTTATGTTGCACCCTAAAACACCTGCATACGACAAGATAGGTGCTTTTTGAATTTCTGAATTGTGGATGAATGTTGCATACAAAAAGATTTGGTCACAAGTGCCACACACATCAATAGAATAAATGTACATTGATAAACACTGATTTACCCTAAAGGAATTGTTCTCCACATCTATATTTGTTTGGGATAGTGACTTTTGGGTAATTTCTCAAAAGACAGTACGAAAGAAGGAGTGAGGCTAAATTCTCAATCTGATCACCACAGAGGTAATTTGGAGTTAATAGTTTTGAGAATTTAGCCCATTGTATTCTAATTGGTCACCACTATGCTGAACAAACCTCAGATTGTAGGGATTAATTCACTTGTGTATCATGAATATGACCCTACACTATTAGATTTTTTTTTTTTTAATCTCCCACTAGGCTTCAGATAATCCAGCTGTTGAAATATGGTGAATATTTTTGTTAACCGTAAGACACATCCGGGTGTAGTGAGTTTGTGGGGTCAGTGACTGAAGATATTGTTTACAGTTGATGATTAAGGGGATCAGATGACAGATAAACAACAACCATAAATGAAAACCTCAGTTCATAAGGCCAGGCTGGAAAATCCTGCAAGATTAGAAACGTGCTGTTGGTTTGGCAGTGCTAAAACCAGAATTCAAAGTAATATAAAATTAAAGAAAGTGCACATTTTTGTTTTTCTGCCCAGAAAGCATTTCTGCACTAAAATTCAATAAGCATTAGCTTACTTTAGAATAATGTCAGTTCCAACATTGCTAATACAAAACAGGAAGGTTAATGTACTTTTAACCAGAAAATGATAAGCTTTCAATTCATGTAAGTATATATAAATGTCTTTTTTTTTTTTTCTTTTCTGAATAAAGTGTCTGAGGACTCTTGAGGCAGGGCTAAATTATTGTTTAATTTCTATTTGGTTTATTTTTCTTTCGTGCTTTGTATTGTGTACATTATTGTAAATAATTTGAGAGCTAAACGTTCCATCTGAGATGCGCTGCAGGCGACTTTATTTACAGGGAATCACAGCCAAAAGATTAGGAATAGCAGAGGACCTAATACTGATCCCTGTGGTACACCACTGGTTACATCTCTCCATTTTGAGGTTTCTCGTCTAATCAGTACTTTCTGTTTTCTACATGTTAACTACTCCCTAATCCATGTGGATGCATTTCTTGAATCCCTACTGCTTTCAGTTTGAGAATTAATCTTTTATGCAGGATTTTGTCAAGCGCTTACTGGAAATCTAAATAAACCATGTCATATGCTTTGCTATTATCCATTGTCGATGTTGCATCCTCAAAAAAGTCAAGCAGGTTAGTTAGACACAATCTCCCTTTCCTAAAACCATGTTGACTGTCTCCAAGGATACTGTTACCATATAGATAATTTTCCATTTATTATAGTTTCCATAAGTTTGCATATAATAGAAGTCAGGCTTACTTGTTTGTAGTTACCTGGTTCAGTTTTGTTTCCCTTTTTGTGGATCGGTATTACGTTTGCAATTTTCCAGTCTGTCAGTACAACCCCTGTGTCAAGAGACTGTTGCATGATCTTGGTTAGCGGTTTGTAAATAACTTCTTTCATTTCTTTGAGTACTATTGGGAGGATCTCATCTGGCCCAGGGGATTTGTTTATTTTAGAGCTCCTAATCCCTTTAACACTTCTGCCTTGGTTATTCTAAAGTTATTTAAAACTGGATAGGAACAGGTTGACATGTGGGGCATGTTGTCTGTATCCTCCTTTATAAAAACTTAAAGTAATCATTTAATATATTTGCTTATTTTTTTCTTCATCTATGATTTTGCCATTTATATCTCTTAGACATTTAACCTCCTCTCTGAATGTTCTCTTGCTGTTATAATATTGGAAAAAAAAATTGGAATTGGTTTTAGCCCCCTTAGCAATGTTCATTTCTATCTCTCTCCTGGCCTTTCTAACTTCCTTTTTGACTTGCGTTTGCAGTTCCTAATACTCTTTCTGTGTACATTGTTTTTGGTCCCTTTTAAATGCTCTGTAAAGTGCCTTTTTTTGCTGAATTTTTAAATTTTTTTTAATTGATCTATTAAACGATTTTGGCAATTTTGCTTTAGATTTCGATCTGTCTATTTTTGGGATGTAATTGTTTTGCGCCTCTAGCACTACATTGAAAAAAGAAAACAGCCATCCTTTTTCTGTGGATGTTTTCTCTATTTTACTCCAATCTACTTCTATTAGTCTCTGTTTCATTCCTTCATAGTTTGCCTTTCTAAAATTGTAAACTTTAGCTTTAGTCATTACTTTTTTAGTTTTAAAAAGCACTTCAAATGAGAGCATGTTGTGGTCTGAGTTTGCCAATGGTTCTCTGACCTCTGTTTTAGTTATTCTGTCTTTGTTATTTTAAAAGACTAAATCAAGGCATGCCTCCCCGTTAGTCAGTGCGTTGACAAATTGTGTTACGAAGCAGTCATTTGTCATTTCCATCATTTCATATTTGTCTGTCATGCTCCCCATAGGGTTTTCACATTTTATATGGGGGAAGTTGAAATTAGTATTGCTTCTCCTTTGCTACATGCTTTTCTAATGTCATTGTATAACAGATTATTTTGCTCAGCGTCTGAATTTAGCGGGCTATAGCATGATTCTATTATTATGCCCTTTGAATTTTTGTCCATTATTCTGACGCATATTGATTCGGCATGGTTTTCTTTGTCCAGATTTAACACCTGGGCTTCAAGTCTGTTTCTTATGTATAGTGCTATCCCTCTGCCTCTTCTGTCCTGCCTGTCTTTCCTATATAGTGTATACCCACTAATATTATATTCGTCTCCATCACTCTCAGACAACCAAGTTTCCATAACACCTATCACATCATAGTTACCTGTCAGTGCAGTAGCTTCAAGTTCTAACATTTTATTTCTGATACTTCTAGCATTTAGATAAATACACTGAATGGCTGTCTTACTTGAGTTGTTGCTCTTGTTTTGATGTGGTCTCCCTTCAGTTTTTTTGTTGATTTCTCCCCCCCTTCCTTCGTAGTTTAAATGATTCTGAACCTCCTCAAGGGTCTTTTCTTTGAGTGGATTGATTCCCTTTTTATTTAAGTACAGTCCGTCCCGCTTATATAGATAGTCCAGGCTATGAGCCAACTGGGAGCAGGACCATCCACGCTACCCTAGATGCTAACGGCGCTATTTTGACTGGCCTCCCCTTTTTTATTTTCTGTTACATGTGCATGTCTTTGTGCACTGTTCTTTTTTTGATGAAAGACTGAAGCTGTTTTTTCACATTGAAGCACAAATATTTGTTGACAAAATGTTTTTCGTTAAATGTTAAATTTGTAAGTACATTATGTTTGTGGCATTTACTGTTGATAGCACTTTTTAAAAATAAATATATTAAAATATATTTTTGAAATGCTTAGCATTTCAAATCAACATTTATTCAGGACATAACAGTTTAAATATAAACTGGTTTTGTGTCATTCTTTTGCTTTAAATGATAAGTTAGCTGTATTTATGCATGTGGGGTACATTTGCACCCCTTTCCACCTTCCATATGAGCCCAATTATTGCCGCTGATTGAGGATTACATTAAAATTAAAACACCTAATTGCCACTTTCTGAGTAAAAATCAGGGCCTGAGATACATTTTAACTTCTGGTTTTAGTCCCACCCACTTCCAGTGACATCATCTGACTAAACTCAGTTTTAGTCCCACCCACTTCCAGTGACATCATCTAAGTAAACTTGAATATGAGTATTCGCACAAGCATTGGTTTCCGAAAATGATCACCTGGTAGGCTATGCCATGCATTTGTAACTAAAAAAAACTGCTTAAACCTTCTGTTCGAAACTTACTTTTACTCATCTTTCACTTATTCCCTCTTGTTCTTTTCTCTGTGCTAAATTTGTAGTGTTTTGGTTCATTTATATACCATTCATGATTTTCAAGACTTCAGTCAAGTCCCCCTTTCTCTCTTCTTATAGGCTGAAGAGATTTCATTCTTTTAACCTGTCCTCTTAGCTCATGTCATCAAGTCCTGGGATCAGAATATGCCCTTCTCTATACCTTATTGAGTGCAATTAAGTTTCTTTGTAGTGCCTCGTGCTGACAGGTAGAGACATAAAAAGGGGGAAATTCAGATGCTTAATAATGTTCTGTGTGTTCAAAGAGTAATAAACATAGATAATCCCGTAAGACCTAATTTCCGTGTTTTTTCAAGATGGTGTTGTCTTATATTAATGTATTTGTGCATAATTTTGGTCTTTACTTGGCCAGCATTTATTGATGCTACTGCATGAGATTAGTACCTTGAGATTTACTCCTCAACTAGATGTATTTAATTTATTTTTTGGTAGATGATTTAAAGGAGTGAACAAAAAAAAAGGTTAGTGGTTTCAGTTTGGGATACAGTTCGAGGAAATCTCATTTAGAATGGTTTAAAGGATTTAGGAACAATGTTTGATATTTAAATGTTTTTTAATATAAGTAGATATATTTTTTGAAGTTAATTGTACTGAAAACAATATTTTAATGAATACAATTTAAGTGCAGATCAAGGGATCTCCAAAAGTAATGAGGTTTGAACATGTGATGTGACTTAATTGAAGTTGAATTGCTGTCGTTCAACCCACAGAATGCTTTATAGTAGAGTCTTAAATACAGTATTTTTCCATAATCAGTTGTAAACTTTTATCTTGAAAGCTAAACCATTTCAGAGCAATTTTCATAAATTAAAAAGTTTTTCTTCAGGTAGAGGTTGCTATTGTTGTAGGGAGACCAAATGTCCTAGTTTGACAGGGACCATCCCCTTTTCCCATCAGCTGTCCCGGTGTCCAGACATTTTCCCCCAAAACTTAAAGTCCCAGTTTGCAATGGCACTATATAGCATTCCTTACGTTAAATAACTGACAATCATATTCAAATATGGTTACAGAATAATATTATACTATATTACTATAGTTTACTGTATTAAATTAAGGGTAAACATACTTAGTTATAATACCAAGTTAAACATGGCCATGGATCGGAAAGGGAAGGTGCAGTGGTTATGCAGCAGTTAGACGTTGTTGTTTTTTGCTATTTTAATATATGTAAACAGTAACAGTGAAAAAAAACACTAGTCACAAGAAGCATTCTTTTTTTTAAAAAAAAGTTTAAAACGATTTGTAATCTATATCTGAATCTGAGCTTTGGAAATCTGGTTACTCTATATTTTTGTTTAAGTATAATTTCTAATTGGAATATCTTTTTAACCACACAAAAAAACGGAAGTGGTGAGATTTAACCATGTCTTCAGGATTATTTTAAAACTCCTTGTTAACATGATGTTATGCAAAGGTCAAACTTGTATCACGTCTGTGCAGTTCCTATTTATAATTCAATGAATGTATATATTCAGTACTTCAATGATAGCAGGAAGGGCTGCGCCGAGAACCCATTACTTATACTCGGATGACCAGAAGTGGGCAGGGTTATAACCGGAGGTGTAGTTAAATGCATCTCTGGCCCTGATCAGACAGAGTAACCTTACAGTGTTTTAATGTTTATTTAACCTTCTGCAGTGGCAGTAATTGAGCTCAAATGGAAGACTGAAATGGGTTAAAAAAGCCCTGTCATGAAACTTAGAATTTAAAGCAAAAGAACGACACAGAACTTGTTCATATTTAAACAGTTCTGTATTGAATAGACATTGTTTTGAAGTGCTAAGCACGTTTAAAAATATGCTATTTATTTATTTATTCATTCAAAAAACAAAATTGTGCTATCAACAGTGTATTACATGCACTAGTAAAAAATGGGCATACCTGGACTCAGATACATCCCTAATGATATGATTAATTGACATTCTTCTGTTCTGCATGCAGTAATTTTATTTTAAAGCAGGTTCTTGGTATTCAAAGCAAGTTTGAGAGATTGAGTTCTGCCAGCCAACAATCCTAACTATGACAGACAAAATTCAAATACAAAACAGGTTTATCTTAATCTGCTGTCAATAGAAATGATTTGCACTTTAAATCAACATGCACAATTGCCTTTATTTGTCTGTATAAAAAAGTTTATTTTATAAAAAGTTTCAAAGATTACCTTTGGTAATAAAACTGTGTAGAGTAGAATGCTTTCCATTTTTTTGTAAAACAATTGACTCCCTGAGATTTTATAGACATTGTAAACCAAATATAAAAGCTGACCAACACAATTATTTCATATTCCAGTACCGGATTCATGCTGGGAAGACCATATAGTCAGATATGTGGTTTCAAAGCCCTTTAGTAATTGATAGTTTTATTGCTTTTCAGACAAAAGCCATCCCTACAGCTACCCTCCACCAATGCCTGTTCCTGATCAATGGCAAAGACCATAGCTCCTGAAATGAGTGGTTCTGGTTTTGTTTTGTTTTTCTCATCCTAAGGGCCAATTTTTGCTACTTCTTTTGGGAATGTAAAATTTCAGATTCCAATCCTACTATCAGAGAATGCAGGTAACATTGATTCTTTAACCATGACAATCACTTTTTTTACCATGAAAAGTCAGCCTATCAGAATAGACTAGTCTAAACAGTGAGCTGTTTCACACTGATGTAATGCTGTTATGGTCGGTTACAATAAAAAGAACCACGCTACTTCCTCTTGCAAAGCTGTCACTTTGTCACACAAAGCAATTATTAATTTCATACAAAATATGACAAGCCAGTTTAATACTCACAAGTCACTGTAATGTAAGAAATATACCCCTTGACGCAGAAACTAATAACTCACTAGTACTGCAATATATTACCTATGTGTGTTGGCCAATATTAGGTGTTGTTAGTACTATTGTTCCCTTTTACAAGAAAAAAAATCTTATTACAACTAACCATGTATACAACTGTAACACAAACTAAAAATGAGGGATAATATTGCTTTTACTGAAAGTAATACAATTACCCTATTCTGTTCCAGAGACATTATACAAGAGTTTGATAGAGGCATAGGCTTTACTTTAGCTGGTGTGTGTGTGTGTGTGTGTGTGTGTGTGTGTGTATATATAATTTAATTGGAGTTTTGGGAGGTCATTGTAACCTAAAACCCTGAATTCAGTGTAGTCGTTGCTTGTTTATGCAGTTGAATACAAAATAATCCTATAATGCTATTTTCCTCTGGCACTAGAGACACTTGATAATGTAAAATTAATGGCAACACACTTTTTTTGGCACACCTGCAAGATAGGCTCGCTTTCTCTGTGTTACTGTATCTGCTTTTTTATTTAAATGTATTTATTTATTTATTTATTTTGGCCTGAGCATTTGCCATGTGTTAAACAGCAAAGAATGTTTTGTGTCTGGTGTGATTAAGCCTCCTTGCGTGCCAACATCTAGCACCTTGATGTCATCCTCACATCCTACTAGAATATCTTTCTTTTGTTTTTCTTACAGAGAACATGTGATACAGTGCCTATAGTGTTACATTGCTGATGACAACACTAAAGATATAATTACAAAACATTGAGAAGAGGTTCTCCAAAAAATAGTATGCGTTTGCATAACAGGATTGGGGCCTTTTTGTGAGTCATTAAACAACTAGAAGGCACAGTTTACTGTGTTTCACTATTGTGAAAGTATACATTGTATATGGCAGGTAGACATAAGAATATCATGGTAAATCACACATATAGAAAGCAACCAGACTAATCTCAGTGCTTTCAGGAATGAGAAACATATTTACAAAGAGAGCGGGGATAGTATGGAATGGGTTACCTAGTCATGTTGTTGATGCTAAATCACTTGGATCCTTTAATACACTGTATTTAAGAAGAAAGGTTGTCTATAGTAAATGCAAAGCATAAACATGGGAAATGCAGGACAAATTGCTAAAGGAACATGGAAATTTGTAGTGTCATTGGGGTCCACCTGTCCTGGTTTTTCTTAGATAATTTGTTCTGAGGTAGGTGTCCAGGAATTTCAATATGCCTTACTGGGCCGCCACAACCATTAGCTACTGCATCCTGCATTCTGGTGAATTGTGAACTGGAATCCCATTATTGAAATATATATGTGCAGTGCATAAGAAGAATAATATTAAACCAGTATACTACATTTTTTCCCATGTGGTACAGAAATTAAACAGCAGCATTTCATAATTGAAAAATCAACTGACAGAATATGTGTAATATGTGTACATATAGGAGTATACATATGGGTTACACTATGGGGTATATTTAACAGATCTAAGTAATGGTGAGTTTAAAAACAATAGTTAATAAAGGACCCAAAGTTATAGAATTCAAAGATCCTACAGTTTATATTCGTTTTTTTAGCTTAATTCTGTTTGTAAAATATGTGGGGAAAAAAACAGGAAAGATCATATTTTAGTGACTTAAATGATGCCGTTATTTATGTCTGCCACTGTTTAGATCGGTTGAATATACGTCAGTGTGTCATTCTGTAGAAATATTATCATTCTAGAATGTGTTTCTAGCATGATTAAGGCTGCGATTTTGTTATAGAAATGTCACGGAAAGTGTTATACAATTATAAAAAAAACAAAACAATTATAAAAAAAAACAAAGTCTGTGAAATCTTGGAAATGGATGTAAAAACACTTTTGATGAGGTGCTTACTACACAAATTAAAGAAACCCTGACCTCAGTAATACACATGGTCATTGGTGATTTTGTCTTCTTCTCTGGAGCTCCAATCCTAGTTAGATACACTGTGTGATCAGAGGGTCCAGGCTTTTAAAAGTTCGTTGTCCAGATAGTGTGGACTGTCTGAGTCCTATGGCCTTATAGCAGCCCTTTTGTAGTGCTCTGCAGGGACAAGCCTGTCTGCTGTTAGATAGGATGTTACAGGCGGAGCTAATAATTATTTACACAAAACATTTGCAATACTATTTACAAAATGAAAGACAAAACTGCAGATTGAAAATAAATAAAACAAAAACACTTTCTCATTTGCAGGGCCTCAGCCTTGTCTTTTTTATGAATAGGGCCTGTATTAACATTTTTTTTCTATATGGTCAGCTATAGACTGAAAATGAAATGTAGTGTTTGAAAGCCTTACATAAATTTACAAATGTTGTATATATCTTTTTTTCATGTGATTTCAAAAACTGAAAACAGTTGTTTGTGTTACAAAAAAAGTATAGATAAAGGCTAAACCTTAATTATGGGTGAACTCTGGAGAGCGCTTACCATGTTGGTTTCGGCTTGTTTTGTCTGTTTTGTTGGAAGATTGCCAAAATAGCTACCCTGTATATACTCTTCAAAACAGAAAAACACCACTAAAAGTATCATGCTGGTCTTTCTGTATAGTGTGGCAGCAAGAAATAAAAAAAACTTTTTTTCTTTTTTTTGTATAAATGTGTATTGTTACTGTTATTATTAGGGCTACAACATTATTATAATTGTAGTTTTGACTATCATATGTGCAGACAGGCCATTATCTTTTCTATTTTATTTAGCATTGTGGAAGGGGTGTGGGTACTTCACTGACCAGGAGACAGACAGGTGTAATTGAAAACACCACACAGGTGCCCAGTTTTATTTCAGGGGCGCGTTGGGTTTCTTTAGCCCGCAGAGGGCGCTGTTGGTCCGTGGTCTGCTTACCAACTATGGTAAACAGAACCACGGGAATACAGTAAACAGTTCAGGCGCACTCGCAGGTGCTTCAAAACAATACTACAAAAATCGAAGGCACAAAGAAACAGGAACAATAAAACAGTAACAAAACTACAAAGAAAAGGTGCTGCACTTTGCAGCAATATCCCGGTCGCCGCTGCCCGTGCGACCCGGATCACCGTCCTACGCTGCCGGCTACCTAGCCTGCTCAGCTATCCTTATTCAGGGATCTGCCCAAGGGTTCCCCTCCCTCACTGTCTCGCTCTGAACCCCTGTTCCGTTCCGTTTGGTCGTGGACCAGCGTTTCCGCGCACTCTACGCGTTTAAAAGGGCAGATCTGAGGAAACAACAGAGCGTTAATTTATAGGGCTAACAATCTCCCAAGACGTGCCTCTCAGCCATTCAGAGAGGGGGAAAGTCCATACACCCACCTTTCCACCTCCCCGTGTCACTGCCATGACTCACAGGCAGTTGTTGGACGACTGCCGCCCTCTTCCTGCAGCCCGTGAACACGCCAGCAGAGTCAGCACAGATCTCTCCCTCTTACAAGCATATATATATATATATATATATGCAGTGCCTTGCAAAAGTATTCAGACCCCTGACCAATTCTATCATATTACTGAATTACAAATGGTACATTGAACTTTTGTTCTGTTCGATATTTTATTTTAAAACACTTAAACTCAAAATCAGTTATTGTAAGGTGACATTTTTTATGTTGGGAAATATTTTTAAGAAAAATAAAAAACTGAAATATCTTGCTTGCATAAGTATTCAACCCTGACACATTAATATTTGGTAGAGCCACCTTTCACTGCAATAACAGCTTTAAGTCTTTTGGGGTAAATATGTACCAGCTTTGCACACAGTGTCGGAGTGATTTTGGCCCATTCTTCTTGGCAGATTTGTTCCAGGTTGTTCAGCTTGGTTGGACGACGCTTGTGGACCGCAATTTTCAAATAGTGCCACAGATTCTCAATGGGATTGAGACCAGGACTTTGACTGGGCCACTATAGGACATTCACCTTTTTGTTCTTGAGCCACTCCAATGTTTCTTTGGCCTTGTGCTTGGGATCATTGTCCTGTTGAAAAGTGAATTTCCTCCAAAGCTTCAGTTTTTTAACGGACTGAAGCAGATTCTCTTGCAGTATTTTCCTGTATTTTGCTCCATCCATTCTTCCTTCAACTGTAACAAGATGCCCTTTAGCAAATATATTAATGTTACAACAAATCTGATATATCTGTTTCAATCGTTGTCTTTTGTTTTAGATAACAAGTAAAAATGCTCATGCACAATATATTGCATGTTAAGCTAAATTGGACTGTAAGACATTTTTAAGGTTTTTCTGTTCGTTTTCAGGAATGTGAAAGTGCACCATGATCTACTGATAGAAACTTAAAATGTTGACCTTATGAACAACTTATTCATTTTGGGAGCCTTGTTTTGATTTCTCAGAAGTGTATTGTGGTACTGATTGTACCCTATAAACTTCTGACACAAAATACATATACATGGTTATAAATTACATTATTAACAATGTTGTTTATGATTTACAAGCAGACAGTAATGGTGAACAGAAACGCAAACTGTTTTGCACATATAGTAAAGCAGAAGCTTTCTGAGGAAAGTATCAGGAGAGGCCAAAGCCAAGGAACATCTGCCAGGCCAATGGCAGAGCTGAATTCAAACATGTTTTATTTCATATGGAAAGTTGTTTAAAAATCACCCTGTATAATCAAGTTTGTCCAACAGTCAATGAACACTATCCATGGTAAGTAAACTGTTAAAAGCTTTACTGTTATATTAACTATTGTGTAAAAAGAGAGACCCTTAACTTGATTGAGAAATAAAGCAGTTAACAGGAACTATCCAACAAAAATGCCTAACCCAATAGTGTGTTTCATCTCTTTTACCAGAATTACGCTGCTTGGGCAAATGAAAATATGGTATCTTGTTACTGAACCCTACTAATTAAAAAATGTCCTTTTTAGCAGTCTGTGGTTTTAACCAAAACGCAATTCCTGATTTAGGTTAAATGCTTTACACTATAAACAAAGTGGGGTTCCTCCAATCACAGAAAATGTGTTTATAAATTCAATATGTCTCCTTATATCTATTTTGAAGCCTTCCTCCTACAATAAATCAACATGCCACAATACCAGTCAACGGTATTCAGTTTAAGCATGTTAGCTGACGATAAAAAAGGGAAACAGAATACAAAGATGTCATAGAGTACTAATTGATCTCTTAACATATAGTTGAATTTTTATTTAGTAGAATAATTAACTATCCCAGCACCTATGGTTTACCAATACTAAATTATCCTTAGTTTTTCAAGAAACCTGCTGATCAAACTGTATCTTACATAAAGTGAGATACATTTGTATGATCCATCGCTATTATGAATGAAAATTTGCTCTTGTACCAGTATGTAATTTGTGTTTTAAAGTCTTTTTTATTATTAAATTATGTTTTGCTTTTTTAAAACTACTTAATTATTAAGTGTTAAAGGCATCTGCTGTAAAATAATTAATGCTTAGAACCCTACTGACTCGATCGAAGATGATCATTTAGCAGTGGGGTATTGTTGTCCTTCAGGGCCACTCTACTCTGCATTTGAAAGGTTTCATTCAGTAACTATCTCCTTTAGTTATGGTTAAGCAGGGTCAGTTATATAATTTAGCACATGGTTGGAGCAAAGATCTGAAATGGAATGGCCCTTTTTGTACACCCATGAGGGACACACAGACTGAACCACTTTGACATGAAAAAAATGACATCATCTGATGGTTATTTAGTATATGTTGCAGATTCGTTTGCCTCCACTCCCATGTAAGACATGGGCTCACACATAATTTAACATGTATTAAGTGCTTTGGCATGCTGTTGCCCAAAGCATCCTGACTTGGCAGTTAAAAATGTTATTTCACAAGTTTAGCAGCTCAGGCAAGGATTTATATTATTTGAAACAACAGACCAAATCAGTGAGATACAAAATTCCATGTCTTGTCCTTCCTGTGGGTTAAAACTTCTTTGCTTATTTATATATGACTTGTCGCACAATGGGGTCTGAAGCTGAGATCAGTCACCGGAGTGATTTGAAGCAGCTGTATCTTTATTCTATACTGATGCTCTCCAGACTTCTTGGGTATAAAATATTGAAAAGTACAGTATATCTGATCCAATCTTTTTCAACAATAGTACACCTTTGATGTTGCACCCAGCAAGCCAAATAGTATATTAATAGTAATTTATATAGGTACCTGTCAATTGGAAGTGTGATATGAAACCTAACCAAGATTGATACATCTAAGTTATTGATGAAAAAAAAATAAAAAAAACTGCCCATAATTTTGGATGAAAACTATTTCCCAGGCCCATATGCAACATGGTCCAACATCAGTAGACTTGGGGAGTTACCAGTCAAGAATGTATTTAATACAGGAAAAAATCCATAATGTTGCTGTGGTTAAAAGAAATACTAAATTAACATGGACAACCACTTAGTTTGGACAAAAGGCTTTATACAATATCAGTCTAAGCCCCTTCCAGCACAATACCGTAATTCTTGGAGCAATACCATGTTCCCTTTTATACATTTTAGGAGAATGTTTGGTAAAGTGTTATAATGGTGTGCAGTATACTGAGATTGTACTTTCATTGTATTACATACTGTTAATTATGGTGTTTTTGTAGCATATAAGAGATGCAGCCCATGGCAACTGAGTCATGCATATTATACTGCAGGGTTAGGATAGAATAGAGGAACACGTGAGTAGGACACTTTTAAAAAACTATAAACCAAGCTCAAATGTTTTTGTCATCTCAGTGTGATTTAACAATCATGCCCATATGGATACAGATACAGCTGAAGCTAGTCACTGAATCTCAAAACCATCCATGCTTTAACGCATACAACCATTTGAAAGTATGCTTAATATTATGGTTCTTCTAAATACAAATAAAATAATCTTTAAAACCATGCAAAGTGACACTAGCTAACATTTTGCATCTTATAAATATTATAACCAGTTTTATAATCCACCTTCCCTTCCACTGCCTTTGCATGTAATTACCAGACATGGAAGTTCAACTTGCTGAGGTCTGAGACCAGCAGCAATATTATTAAAGTGTTGTAATCACTGAAATTTAATTGCAGGTGACAGGTGCTTTTGTATAGATAGAAAAGTATTGTGCTCCTCAAGAACAATTTAAACACTGAATATGCCTTCGGCAGTTGATATGCAAAAGATAATTCTCCCATTTATGTTTGAACCCTTGGACCAGCTAAATTAGCAAAATCCTGAGAGCATAAACCATAGCCATTGCTTGTCCTTTCTGCCAGAGCACTCAAATAAAGAGATACCAAACATTTAAAAACAATGCCAATGAAAAAGCATGCCGGTCCATAAGTGACAGCTAGCCTACCTATAATGTACACATGACCGTGATGTGTCAGAGGGGAATACTGGAGAAAATCTGTAACATGAATTATAAAGTACATCTAATTTATGTAGAGAGCATACAAACAAAGTCATGAATATACTAACCATAATCTGAAACAGGGAAAATAGTAGCTATCACTAACCACCAGCTAGACAGCAATATCAATCCACATTAATTAAAACAGTAATCAAAAATGTAAGTTAGTATTTAGGGATTCGAAAGTTCCATCATTAATGCATACCTGCCAAATCTTCTGATTTTCTCAGGAGACTCCTGATGTAGAGCTTGATCTCTAATCTCCCGTACGGTATCCATAATAGGACATCCTCAGACATCACTCCTTCCTGTGTCAGGAATCACCCTTCCTCAAGTCAGGCATTAGGCATCCATTGAAAACATTTGGAGGTGGAAATGCTCTATTTTGACTGGACCGCCAAGTCATATGCCAATCTATGTTTTTGTTTGCATTCACATTGGAAATGCTGTGAATTTTTCAGAAAACATAGTTCTTATAAGAGTGAGGGTAGAGTAGGTGTCACTGTGATAGTAAGTATCAGATACTCAGTGTGAGCTAGGAATGAAACAAAGTGTACAACAAGTCAACAGTGTTAGCAGCTGTAATGAAGTGCATTGGCTGCTGTGGTTTGTTTTGTAAGTGTCAACATACACCTCCTCTATGGCTAATAAAACAAGCGTTATTGGTATTTACACAACTAAATACACAATTAAGATACAATTTTTTTACCTTATGGTATGAATTCAGAAAATCACATTTCACTACAAAGCCCATTTTTGTTAAGTAGTTTTTCCAAGCCAAATTAAAAATATTACTGATAAAACATACACTATAATGTTCTTTTTAAAAACAATTACAAGACAATACATATTTGTGTTACTTTTGGTTCTCCTGACTCAGGGAAAGCACACAATATGGTACCACATTGTACTACTTGTGAGTATGAAACTTCACTTTGCAAGCAATGGTAGTGCAGCGGACAGTACCCCGGCCAAGACAGATATCATATCACCACACGCTCCACCAAAACGTGCTATGTGTGTTCAAAGCTTAGCAATGAGTATGCTGATTGTATTGGCAATTAAAATGATAAAATTCTGTGTTCCAAGTCAGGCTTACAACACAAGCAATTAAAAATGTTATGTTTCCTGTCTTAAGTATCTGCAGAGCACATTATGTGTGTGGATATTCGTTCTCCAAGATGAACATTATTAATATTAATATCAGCGTTCTCTTCTGATTGTTGCAAATCTTTGCGTCTCTGTATTGCTCTTGCTAAGCTCACCTGTAACTCAAGGCCCTTGAGGACCTGTCACTTATCCCGCGGGCTGTGCGTATCAGACTATTATAGAATGTACTGAATGTAAAATCACGTATTTGTTATTGTTTGTAAGGTAGTTTTTATTTTTAATTCACTTGAAAAACACAGTGATTTTTTTCAGTTTGTTTTTTTTTTCTTCTTGTGTTTCAGTTTTGTTTGCTACAATTTGCTTTGTTTTTGCAATGATGAAACCCCCAATGTTTGGCTCTGCTAACACAGACACATAAGTTATACAATTCTCTGGTTATGGCAGGGAAAGAACTCATGCAGTAATCAGTCAGAAGAGAAGGCAGAATAGTAAAAATGAGTTTTGAATCTCCCCAAAACTCCTTTAAACCTAACGAAGAACTCTCAAACCAACAACATGTGGAAAAACTATTTGTGTAGCTCTGTGTCTGTTTGTCGGTATGGGGATAGGAGTGAAAATGTACTCGGGACCTTGGCCTTGCTGTACCAAGAATTATGGACCTTCATTAAAATAATTGAGTACCCCTGCTGTAAAGTATCATAGTCAAGTAGCTATTGCAAGAGGTAGGAAACAGTCAGAAGTCGAGATTAAAATGCCAAAAGTGAGCTTTTATTGAGGCCTCAAGTGAAAAAAATGGCAGTACAAAACACCAGTAATTTAACATAAACAAATCCACAAGACAGTATTTAACACAGATATTCTACACCGAGTATACAGTCACTCCAGCCTCACTTGAGTCTCAAATATAGTGCCCCTAAAATGAACCCTATACAGGTACCTCCCTTAACACTAGTCCCTCTCCGGGACTAATTCACTACACCTTAATTAAAGTATAGTCTTATAAATGTTACAATATCTGTATTAACTTATTCAAAGTTATTAAAATGGTAGGGTAATTTCCCTTTATTCAAAACATGAAATGCATTTAAAATATATTAACAAACGCTTTCATGTCTTTTCTTTAGTGAAAGAAAGTCTGAGCTTTAAAATAAATTCAATCACTAGTAACAGAAATAGTTACAGCGGTGATCTCAGAACTAACTCTTACCATATCTTTTCATAGCAATTTCTCATTATTTTACAGTTACAATGTTTATCACAAACAAACAGTATTAAAAAGACTTTGGGATAATGTCATTCTGTTATACAATGATATAAGACCGTAGTGATAGTGTGTTTCTCTTTTCTTTTCATTCTGTCACATATACTATTGCAAAACAATATTTAAGCTGTCATTAAGATCATATGGTTCAAATTTTAAGTTTGTCTGGTGAAGGGGACAAGAGAGTTCAGAACTGCACCTTTAAATTATACATGGTTATTTTTTTAAAACAAGACAGATCTCCTGGCTTCAGATCACTTAACAATGTAGAAGCCATTAAAATCCCTATAGCTTAAAAGCATAAAAGGGGATGGGGAGTTAAAGCAATGATGTAAAAGCATGCTCTATTGTTATTGAAACAACTTTTATAAGCATTTTCTTAGGTTTTCAAAACTGTTTGAAGATACAAGTGCCAAGCCTAACAGCAGTCAGCCTTCTTGTCTCAGAACAATCTTGGCAGACTCAAACATAGATGGCTTTGTTGCTACAAGGAATTGCGGTCGACTGTTTTGTGCTTACTTTCCATTAAAAAAGTCTAGAGGCTTCTTCCAAAAGGACAATCGATGACACATGGGGAAAATGTCAATTAGGAATATTCATAGCTATGGTGTCTCTAATCATTAGGTTAGGACAGAGGACTTTGTGAAAGTTCCAGGGACCCCTTTAATTGGCAGTTCAGTTGATTCCCCAGTTGGGTACTTTTATTCTATCATCATTTTGCAAACATGCAGTGTTTACTCTATCATGCGGTTCCCCAGAATGCACAAAATTGAAAACCAGGTTTCCACAATAGAAGCCTGCTCAGACTTCCATAAATGAGTAGTGGTGTAGCTAAATTAGGAGTTGACTTGGTTTTGATAACAGCTTCTGCTAAGAGTCATATTGTGCCTTTTGGCCAGCTGCCTGCCAACAGAACTGTTTATATTTTTCCACTCGAGTGGGTACTCTTTTAGGGCTTATGCAGCAGGAGAGACAGGCCTAATTTGTCACATTGTTAATTGCTGCTGTGTTATCTTCCCAGTATCATTTGAACAATGTATTCATCTCACTACTTCACTGTCTCAAATTGATTTTGTTGTTTAGCCATTGTTAAAATGTTGCAAACAGGTAATACTGTACCTGTTAACCGCATCATGATATCTTAACAATAATGCAGGGCCCACTCCAACTCAATCAATCCTAATCACAAGGCAGTGGGGGTTTGCCCGAGTACAAGTACAAACAAGTATTCATGACAAGTATGACAATTTCACGTTATATTTCAAAATGTCACATTTTTAAATTATGCTCAGTATTTTGTTAAGTATATGGGAAACTACAAAGCAGAATATAATTCAGTATGTTAACATAACATTATTCAACAAGTTTCATTCGGCCGTATGAAGCAATCCTCATAAATGTGATGCTAAACTTTGGGCAGTGGTATACTAAAGGCTACGTTTGTTTCTGGAATCGTTTTCTTATTAAACACACCAAACTATTGTAAAGTAATGAATGTACACATAATGCTTACTTCCAAGTGACCGGACAATCTTGCACATATAAACAGCTGTAGGGGAAATGAAACTAAACAATGTACACTGCAATATGACTCCTCCCTTGAAATGCACAGATTAGAAAACATCACATACTGTTAGAAAAGGGGACCCTACAAAGGGGGTTGCTAATGGAGAGTATTACTGGTACTAATTTGTAAAAGATATATAACCATAAAAACTTTCTAGATAAAAAGCATATTATAGTTTGATTTGTGCATTTAACTTTTCTTTCATTAATGATTTTAATCTCGATGTGGGATCTGAACTGGGGGGCACGGCCCCATAAGGCCCTCCCCTTGGCACAGGCACTGTCCTGGCTACAAAAGGGCTGTGACGGCTGTCAATCTCAAGTGTAGAGATAGAGAGCCAATCCAGGGGGAAAGAGAGAGGAGAGACCAGTGTGACTTTTTAAAAATGTTTTATATTTGTTTTATATTTGTCTGGCAGACGTAATGGCTATTAAAAATGTCACTTTTAATGAAACAGGGCGCAGTTCTGCTGACGCCATGGGCTCACATGGGGGACCCGTAAGGGCCCCCAGTACCAATTCTAGATCCCACTTGGGGACCATACTTTTCATGGGAGGTCGAAGCCTCCAAGGCCATTTAAGAAATTGCACTGACAGGGAATGTGCCCCAGGGGACATCGAGTCAGTTTTGTCATGATGGACTCTGAGGCGACTGCGATGGAGAACGCCTGCACCTGTGTGGTGAAGGGGAGCGATGCTTGTGTGGTGATCTCCTAATTAGTGGGAGGGGACTTCACCCTCACAGCAGGGCCCTGATAGGGCAGCTTTTGTGTATTTGCTCAGAGATTGACGGTCAGAGAGGCTCTTCCCATTCGGTAATGGTTGTCATTCGAATTGAAAGGAAACAATAGTTTGCAGATGTAACCCCGGTTCCCTGAAAGAAAAGATGATCACCAACATCATACTTTTGGGATATGCCTGCTTGTCAGGTATTCACTGAGAATTTTACATCAAAGCTGCCGATAGAAGTGACATCCTCAGTTCTGCCTGCCGAGGCAATAAATAGTCGCTGCACGGAGGTATAATCCTCTTTTGCCTCGAACCCGTCAATGCAAGTGATGCGACCTTGCAAGGTTGGGGTAATCTTCTCTTTCAGGGAACCGGGGTTACATCCATTCCCTTCCAATTTAAAGATGACCACCAACACCATTCTTTTGGAAAGTAAACCAAAGCCTTTGCAAAGGAGAATGAGAGGACAGCATATGAGGGATCTCTCGCTACCACAATCTAGTGTCGGTGGTGTGAGCGTGCAACCTCAAGGATCCTAATGCCTGTTGAAGGCATAGAGGGATCTACGACATTAAGTCGGTAGAACCTGGTGAATGTATGTGGAGTAGCCCAACTAGCTGCAGTACAAATACCTGTCAATCACACTCCTCTAAAGAGGGCCCATGACGTAGCCACACCTCTGGTAGAGCACGCGGCCACCCTCCCAGGTGGGGGTAGGCCGGCGTTAGTATACGCAGTCGAGTCTGTGTCCATAATCCAATGGGACAGCCACTGCTTAGAGAGGGTTTGGCCTCGGGTCTTTTCACCATGACAGACGAAGATCTGGTCAGACTGATGCAGCGCTTTCATTCTATCCACATAACATTTCAATGCCCAAACAGGGTAGAGAGAATTTAATCTCCTATCTATCTCCTCCACAAAGGGACTGGTTCAAGTGAAAAGCTGTAATCACCTTAAGAAGGAAAGCAGAAAACCAGATCTGGGGCCACCAGGAGAACTGTCGCCTTGTCTCTCCTGACTCTCTCGAGGAAGGCAGGGAGGAACGGTACCGAAGGGAAAGTGTACAAAAGTGCCTTGGGCCACTCTTCGACAAGGGACCTCCACAGCAGTGGAGGGAGAACCACTGGGGGCAATGGGTCATCTCAGCCATGGCAAAGAGGACGACTTGGCCTTCCCCAAAGCATTCCCAAATGCGCTGCACCACATGAGGATGTAGTCACCATTTTGATGGATGAGGACCCTGACTCGAGAGCTGCCCAGTCATCAATACTTGATGATTGTGTACCAGTGTAGGGCTTCCCAGCATAGACGAGACATGTTCTGCTGACGATGTCTGTCGAGCTTGGGGTGTAGTCGAAAGGCACTGAGCCGTGCTTGCAGTGGGCGCATGTGGAGTAACCCCAGTTGGATGGCTTCTGAAGCCGCAGCCATCAGACCCAGTAACTTTTGGCACAACACCAATTGTACTATGAACCCTTGTTGAACAGGGCAGAGCTTTTTGAGATGTTACAGTAATAAAATAATGACTTGGGTCACATTATTGAGGAGTTTGGTGATAAAATGAGTGATCAGGAGAGGATTAATCAGTATGCACGTCTATAAAGAGGTGTGTGAAAAATACAGCAAACAAGGGGTGGGGCTTAGCTGGAGATGCAATACTGGTGTTGTTTTCCCATATAATGCATTTTAAACCTATTTTACTACTATATATATATATATATATATATATATATATATATATATATATATATATATATATATATATATATATATATATATATTAAAACAGTGCATGCAAAATAAATAGCAAGTGTGAAAATAAATTGGACCTGACGCACCTGACAAGCGCTGAATAAATGGACTGCAAAGGGTTAAGGGGAAGAAAGTTTTTATTGAGAAAATTGAAAGATCATAACTGAATAAAGTCTCCACCCCCTGAGTTAATATTTGGTGGAAGCGCCTTTGGCAGCAATTACAGCTGTGAGTCTGCTAGGATAGGTCTCTACCAACTTTGCACACCTAGATTTGACAATATTTGACAATACTTCTTTACAAAACTGTTCAAGCTCGTTAGGTTCCCTTCTCGCATTGATTGACAGCAATCTTCAAGTCATGCCACAAATTTTCGATTGGATTAGGTTGGGGCTCTGACTGGGACACTCAAGGACATTTACCTTTTTGTTCCTTAGCCACTCCAGTGTAGCTTTGGCTGTGTGCTTTGGATCGTTATCATGCTGAAAGGTGAACTTCCGTTCCAGTTGTAGCTTTCTTGCAGAAGATAGCAGATTTTCCTCAAGGACTTCTCTGTACTTTGCTACATTCGTTTTCTTTTCTATCCTGATAAGTGCCCCAGTTCCTGCTGATGAGAAACATTCCCATAACATGATGCTGTCACCACCAGTAGGGATGGTGTTCTTTGGGCGATGTTCTGTTTTGGGTTTGTGCCAAACATAACCCTTTGCCTTTAGGCCAAAATGTTCCATTTTAGTTTTGTCAGACCACAAAACTTTTTGCCACTTGGCTACAGAATCTCCTGAATGTTTTTTTACATACTTCAAACGGGATTTAAGGTGGGCTTTCTTGAGTAATGGCTTCCTTCTTGACACCCTATCATACAGGCCAGATTTATGGAGTGCTTGGGATGTTGTTGTCACATATACACTTTGACCAGTCTTGGCCATAAAAGCCTGTAGCTCTTGCAAAGTTGCCATTGGCCTCTTGGTAGCCTATGATCAGTCTCCTTCTTGCTCAGTCATCCAGTTTGGAGGGATGGTCTGATCTAGGCAGGGTCTTGGTGGTGCCATACGCCTTCCACTTCTTATTAATCATCTTGACCATGCTCCAAGGGATATTCAAGTCCTTTGATTTTTTTTATACCCATCCCCTGATTTGTGCCTTTAAACAACTTTGTCCCGTTGTTCTTTTGAAAGCGCTTTGGTGCTCATGGTTAAGTCTTTGCTTTGAAATGCACTACCCAGTAGAGGGAGCCTACAGGAACTGCTGCATTTATCCTGAAATCATGTGACTCACAACAATTTAACACAGGTGGAGGCCGCTTAACTTGGTGTGTAATTTTGAAGGCGATTGGTTACACCTGAGCTAATTTAGGATTGCTATTACAAGGGGGGTGGACACTTATCCAACCAAGCTATTTCAGTTTTTATTTTTAATTAATTTTCTACACATTTTTAGAAAATGTATTTATTTTTTTCACTTGGAAGTTGTGGTGTAGAATGTGTAGATAAATGAATAAATAATATTTTAATGTATTTTATTTCCAGGCTATAAGGCAACAAAAGGTGATAATTTTGAAAGGGGGTGTAGACTTTCTATAGGCACTGTATATCCCATGAGTTGTAGGGCCATGTATTCTTTTTGTTTTACATTGAATATCCCTTTCTAAAGATGTTTTGGAAAACATATGTGTTTGTACGCAAGCACCCCTCCATCACAATACATCTAGAATTCCCAAATCATACTCAAATAAGACTACTGCTGCTTTCTTCTGCATTTTGTTGAAAAAAAAATCTAATAATTTATCAAAAATAATTAAATTGACACATTAGGACTTCTAAACAATACACCCCCCCCCACCACCACCCAAAAAAAAAAAAAAAAAAAAAAAAAAAAAAAAACATTTAAAACATGGTATGGTCACTCCCTGAGTAAAAATCTGGGCCAGAGATGCATTGTAAAGGTACTTCTTGAGCTCCTCCCACTTCCGGTGATGTCACCCAAGTAAATCCCAGTACCAGTATTTACATCAGCAGTATCAGCAAAATCAACATGCTCTCTGCACTTCTAAGATACAGCTGCCACAATACAATTACTGCTATGTCTTCAAATGAGAAATTTACAATTATATTGGAATAAAAGCATATATGTATTGCATGCTGATACTTTGAAGTGAGGTATTGAATACCAGGATTTCCATAGTCTAAATATAATCCTTTTCAAAAAATTATTTCCTGATAGAAATGGAGATGGAATTTTATCCCCAGGGACACCTTATTGTGTGAGAATTTATTTTATGCAGTCTTTTGTCATGGAATTGTACCTCTGTTGGAGCCACGGGGAGTTGAATGGTTAGGGGATTTGAAGTTTCAAAAGACACTTCCACTGTTGGTCTGCAAAACAAGCAATGCTCTATGTGTTGAGGCTGTCTTTGGGGCAATGAATTGTTTCAGCATTTGCTTTAACTGTTAGGCCCTGACAGCAGCTCTGTGGTAGGATTATGAATTCCTTGTAGTAATGACACTGTAAACATCCAACTGCAGGGAAAAGAAAACATCACAAAACAGGTTACCAAGCAACGGGATGTGTAACTCTACACCAGTTACATATGAATATAGAATGTATTCACAAGATCCACATCTGTCCTATATTTAGCTTGTCGTGGCTTTCAGTTTCATTTTTTCTTCAACAACTATTTTATTGCAATCCCCTACAAATAGTGTAGCATATTGGCATATTAGACAATACTAATAATGTAACTAATTACTGTTATGATTATGATTACTACTAATATTCCATACAATACAACTCTTTATCAAATGATCTTGTGTTCCCTTTTCATTATCAATATAAATACTATCTAAATTTTTGTATGGGATGCAATATTGTTGAGATTAGTTATTAGTACATTGTTTTGCAATAAGTATATGTTATATAATGGTGCTGGACCAAAAAAAGAAAAACATCTGTGAGATTAGGTGTTGGGCCACCGTGAGCAGCCAGAATAGGCACGGAGGTAATCTTGCCGTAAATTCTGTTCTTCTGGCCCATACGGTCATTATTTTTAATTATACATCTTGGACATGGGAATAACTGCAAAGTGTGCACCTACAGCTCTATATGAAAGCTCTATATGAAATCTATTAGGTGTACAGTTGGACCGTTGTGACTGAAAATGTCTTGTAACACTTTTATACTGTAACTATTGTGCAGTCTGATTATACCGACATACTGAATTTACAAGGCTGGTTCCAGTTCAATTAACTGATTTAAAGAGTTCATGAGGGGCTGTGGCAAAGTGGTTTGCAGGTGTAGAGGTGATGCAGTGCTCAAGACAATGACAACAAAGTACTGGTGAAATGGTAATTTATTTATAATCTAAAGTCTGATGACAACAGTAAGGAAATGGAGGGCTGACAATATACAATGGTTTGTATTGCACAGTTCAATAAACAGGGGGTTCAGTCCCGAAATAATAAACACGAGTACAACCGTTTCTCCTCCAATCCTCGGTTGCCACATTGCTTTCCCTCTGGAGCAAAGACTTGGTGTACCATAGCTCCGCCCCCTTTCTAGATGGGTGGGGGTAGGGTACACCCTTTGAGAGGTTATGGGTAAAAATTTGATAGTTTTATTTAATATAGAACCTGTCGTGATCAAACTAACCAAAACAAAATGATATTTTATAAGCAATTATTTGACTTTTATCTTTTTGATATGAAATCGTATAAATAAGCTTATAAATAGATGCAAGATGCAAGTCCTGTCATTTATTTGTCAAGCTCTACATACTAGTTCATATTAGTTCACTTAATAAAACACTGGCTTATTAGTTTTCTAGGGGAGAAATTGACTGTACTTTGGAGTATGAACACAGTTTAAAAACAACTGGCCCATAAATACTTCAAGTAATGCCAGTGTGCACATCCACTGGATATCATGTGGTTGCACTGAAACAACTGGAGTTAAAGCCTAAAGTACACCATCTGGCAGATGCCAATTAAACAGAGCATTCCCAGATTCTTAGTCTGCCACATTTTAAGACCGTGTTGTATTAGATCCCCAGTCTTAAGTTTTGCACATTTGGAATGCAAATTAGTTTTGAAATTGGGGTAAAATGTTCTACTCTTGTCTGTTAGGAGTAATTAGGATAATGGAATGTGGCAAAGTGGTAGGTAAGAGGAACAGATCTATCGGTGATGCGGTGCAGGAGTGATGAACAGACAACAGTGATTCAGTGAACAAGTGTTTATTTGTGCTGTTTCCAGGTCTGGTGACCATCAAATAATAAATCCCCAGCAGTACACAACAATGTGTAAAGCGCGGGGATGGTGAAGAACACCGTACAGTCTCACACAAAAACAAAGGCACGGTCACCAGTCCTGGGTAATATTCAAACGTGCAGGTGCTCTGTGCAGTGGTGATCCGGATAGTGCTTTATGTGGCGACAGCTCCGGAGGTGTGCGTTAACTGTCTAGTGGTGCGAAAAAAAGACAGACAATTATCAACAAACAAAGACAACACACAACACGTAATATACTCAGAGAGCTCCTCTCTCAATCCTTCTCTCCTCACGTTACCCAAACGAAGGAAAAGATCAGTGTTACCCTGGCCCCTATATGTAATCCTGCATGATATCTAGGTAAACGGTTGCAGCTGCCTTATTACTTGCAGCTGCCTCTCGTTTACCTTTCAAATCAATACGGTCTTACAACAGAGTCTCGCATCTTTCCAGGCTGACCCACTTCCCTGACCTGAAACGAACTGTCAGGCCAGCCCTTCCAGATACTTCTCCTCTCATTCTCTAGCGCCCTCACAGGTCGGGAGGAAGATTCATCACCAGAACTCATATTTCCGTCACATGGAGTCACTGGTCATTAGAAACAAAGAGAATGGAAAAATGATGTGTACTTCTGCATTTATACACAGAGCAAGGTTGAACTCATAGTGTTATAAAATCAGTCGAATTACAATGATCACACAAGGGACTTCACAAGTTATTCCCTGTCAGGTGTGCTTGTTTTACTTTACCTCAAGTCCACTGTGGTAAAACTAATAATAAAAGTCAACATAGATTATGACTGAGAATTTAAATGTGGATGAACTGCACTGACTGGTCGGAATTTAGAGAATGGCCTTGCTAGTAGTAGAACAACATAACACCCACATAGTTGTAGTGGATACAGCTCCATTGTTCATAACAAACTGTCTTGCTTCTTTTGTAGTCTATAATTCAAAATGTCCCTTAATTTTTATTTATTTATTTATTTTACCTATTTTGCACTTCATTATACTAACATTTATAATAAAAAAGACAGGATATGAGGACCAGGGTGCCTCTTTTGTTTAACCAATAGAGATTAGACTACTTTGTTACATGGGACAATTCCAGAGGACTCATTTTTGTTTTATCAATAGGTCTGAGCCATTGGCATAACTGATTGTGCATATAATGTCTTTGGAATAATTAACCAGTGACTAGACAAAAATAATACAGTATATGGGGATAGTTAAGAAACTTCAAGATCACCCAAAATAGTGGACTTTTAAATGAAAACAACTCCCATGTATAGTATAAAATGCTACAACTGTGACAGAGCTTAAAGGTGGAGTGTGTGCAGCATGGAAGATCTTGGGGCGATACAATGCTATTACAGTCTGCAGTGTTACTAGCTGTTGTGTTGTACTTATTCCTATTTCTTTTACAAGTCATAAATCTTTATTTTTTTTCGTTCACATCAATACACACACCAGGACTTCGGTGAAAACTGTGCGTTGCATATACAGTATGGCCTATTCTATTTGAGAGGTTTTGACATGTATATTCTTTCCTGAGATGTATAGTCTTCAATATAGTTTTAAGAATTCACACATCTGGATACATTGACATTATAATTAACCTTTTTATGTTTGTGCATTTGTCAGAGAATTATGAACTTCATCTTTCTGGTTGGATGTTGTGAGTCACAGCATACAGAAAGGCTGTGTGGCGGTGACATTGAAAATACATACAGTATTAAAAATCAAATAACAAAGTTATTTGAAAGCTTTATTCATAGTGATTGTAGTGATTGAAACTTTTATGACTGTGTGTTTTTGTTTATGTTTAAATATAGTCAGGAAGAAGCTCTAGATTTATTTAAAATACATATTTCATGATTTTGGGGATTATTTTTTTTTTTTTTTATTCAATAGTCGCCAATTGATTTTTACCAATTTGAAATAGCCAGTTATTTTAGGCTCAGCTCACCACTAACACCTCCGTGCTGACTTGGGAGTGGGAAGGTGAAGCGGCTAGCTCCAGGTTGTAGGGTAGAGCCCCTTAGCCAGAAGAATGACTCTGGATACCCCAGGGATTCAGTTTTTTGATGGCTTTTCTTTCTTGTTTTTATTTCCCTATGCAGTATATTTTTGTATATTTCATAGGTTACCAATGTATATTTACAGAAAAGACTGAGCTCAACTCATATAAGACAATATAGTGTTACATTGGTTTACATTAAATTACTTGCCATAGTTATGAAATGTGTCCTTTAGATATAAATAACTGAGTTTTTACATAAATATGGTATTTTCACAAAAACATAGTACCTTAGTTCAGCCCCTCATACTTTTCTATAAAGGTAGGGTAACAGTTAATGCAGAGCTTCATAAGTTACAGTTTTCTGGATAAAAATGGTCATGGAAAATTTATAGTAACTATGTTTATTTTTTTAATACAATTTAATTAACCCAACATACACGTTTCCTGGCATCTTACTTCTTCGCTTACTAGACAAAAGCACAGACAAACACTTTCAAAATTACTAGAAATAAACAGTGTTGTTAATAAATATATCAGCATGGCCAGTATTGCTGACAGTTTTTTTGCTTGACACTATATAAAGGTGAAGATTGGGCAGCCACTGGAAGAATGTTATTATATGAATGAATTATATTGTACAGCCAATTATTTTAATGCATTAGAGGCATTAAACCTTTGAAATCCTACCGTTATGCAATGTAGCTATGACACAACCTGTAAGTGGAGTAAACCTGTATTTAATATCCTAACACAGATGTGTTGATGTGAAAATATATTAGCTTTTTCAAAATGTAACTGTTATATTTTTGACATTTTATTTAAATATTTTAAGCAGTATTTTATTGGTTTGAGCTTTGCCTTCAGTGATAACAATTCATTAATAAGTTAGGGTGAATCCCTTTAGACCAAAACACAAAGCAGTAGCAAATCCTAGATTTCTGTTCCGCAATCAGCAATAGGGGAAGTCAGTTACAATGTGTATTTGTGTTGCAAAAACCACTGGGTGAAACCACGACTCACTGGAAGTGGGTGGGCTAATTTACCAGAAGTACTGTGAAATCATTTTCTGGCTCTGATATTCACTGCGAAATTTAGAAGACATTGAATTCATGTTTGTCTTTCATTTTAATATTGATGTTGTTTAAAATGTAACCACCATAATAACTGCTGGCGGCAGTTTTAGGTATGATTATAACTGTGGCTGTTCTAGTGTTAATGAGCCTTAATTTACTGACTCAATTTTAAAAATGTACAAAAAAAGAAAGGAATCTGAGAGGGAAGATAAGTGTTTAAATCTTGGACAAGATAATGTCAATTTTGTTTTCTAGCCACAGTAAGACTACATCTTATATTGCTTTTATGATACATGTGGGTTTTATGTAATTGTCACCCAAAGAAAGATATATATATATATATATATATATATATATATATATATATAATATATATATCTATATATATATATATATATATATTTCTTTTCTGGAAGAGTTAGCATCAGTTACTGTTTAAAATAACACCATATGGTGTACAGCCAGGGTTTTGGTTTTTTTTTTTTTTACAAATGTAGTTGACAAATAATTAAAAAAAAAAAAAAAAAAAATGCTTCCACTATAACAGACTTTTCCTACTGCAGGACTAGGGATATGGGTGAGTGGGATCTGTCATCATATGGCATGGAGTCAGCATACAGGGAAGGACAGCCCTCTACATCATCCAGAAAGACATATTGACTACTGTTACTGTTACTGTTAGGTACCGAGGTGAGATCTTCCATCCCATAATGAGACCTTTTGCTGGTGATGTTGGGTGAAATTTAATTTTGGCTGATGATAATGCTCACCCATATTAAGCAGTGATCATTATTGTTTATCTTGAACAGAAGATGGCTTGGCCAGCGACATCTCTTGACCTGAACCCTATTAGCATGCTTAAGGACATGTTCTAGAGAGCAATAGCATACTGTCCAGTGCAGCCTTGGACTCTGCAGGATCTCCAGTACGCCCTTACCCAAGAAAGGGCCCAGCTTCCACACCAATGTGTACACCACTGTTTAGTGGAATGCACAGGATTTGTCAAACTGTTATTGTGTCTTGTAGCAGGCATACTTGGGAAGTGGCTATTTAAAAAATAAATGCATAAATAAAATTTTAATAAAATTTATATATACACACACATTTTCATGGCTTTGAATTTTCACAAAAATAGAATGTTAACCCTATCTAATCCAATGTTTTTTTTGGTGTGCCACCAATTTCTGCTCTTAAACATATTACAGAAGTTGATACAACACAGCACACAGCAACAGCAAGTAATATGTTTTGTTATTGACTCTACAGCCTGTTCAAGCACAATTAAATAAATGTAATTCAGTTGTGGGGCCACTTACAAGGATGTTGTGGGCTTACAGACCACTTGTTAACTACCAGTGGTCAAGGTGATGTAAGCTACTGTGGGATATAGTGCTTTAGGCTGCGGCTCGCGAATGCAACTTGAACCACTTTCCTGTCTGTGAGCACACCCCCTAATTTGATCAATTGGGCAATACTGGCACTGAAGCAGTGAGCAAGTCTGTGGCTTTTCCTATCCTTTCCTCTCACTGTGGAAACTGCGTGAGTAGTAAAAATTCTTAAGGAATAATGACCAAAACCTTCAAAAAATAATAAAAGACGGTCTTAATGCTAAAACAAAAGAACAATTAGATACATACATTAATAAAAAGTCTAGACATCTATTGTAAAAGAAACATTTTTTTATGGGAGAATAATTTTCTGGTAAAATGTGACATTTCGACCACTGTGTATCTAAACTGTGCCAGCCTATTCAAATTGAGGATTAATTGTGTAAAAAAAAAGGGAAAAAATGATGCTAAATTCCAAAAAAATGCACTATTTACATTACACCCCACAGAATGCCTTGGGGTTTGGAATTAGAGCCAGGAAGGGAAACACCTGGCACTAATAACATGAGGGACACCTGCCTGTGGTTAAGCAGACAGGTATAAAAGCAGGTCAAAATGTGTGTTAGCAAGGGTGATCAGATTTTCAAAGCTCAAAACTGGGACACATTGTTAAATAATAAGTCTAATGAAACCATTTAACAATAGGCTATTTAATGGTTATTTAAATAGCCACCCTGTCACTCTTAGTATTGTTTTCTTATTTGTTAAGCAGCTAATTTCAGCACACTGGGTGTATAATTTCTGGCTAATTTGTTTAACTTGCCATATTGTGTTATAAGTATTCCTACTTTTATATTTAGTTTATTTTTAAACATAATAATAATAATAATAATAATAATAATAATAATAATAATAATAATAATAATAATAATAATAATAATAATCCATTAATCCATTCTGTAGATCGCCATTAAATATTTGCATTTTGGCATTTTTCTTTCTTTTTTTACTCACTCTATTTATTGACAATGTTTATGTGGTTTAACCTAAGTAGTGGATTCGGAATGCTGCAAACTCTCGCAGCTCTGTCTAGGCTAATAAATCGCGCCACGTCTGAACAGCTACAAAATCACAGTATTACACATAATTGTAGATTCTCATTGAATATAAACTAAATGAAAATGCATTGCAGGTTGAGTAAAATGCATGCATATCTGTGTAAATAAATTTAGAAAAACAATGTTCTCGATTACTCTCGAACCTTTTTTTTAAATTTAATTTTATGCATATTGGACCACAAAAACCGGTCCGATATCCGATTCAGCCCTGTACTGTGGTACGTACCGTACCGCCATTGGCGAGTCAAAAAAAACGAATTTGACTTCAACATCAGCGGTCCATACCGATTTTTCTCTACTGAAGTGGTTGGCAAGGCCGTAAATCCCAGATCAGGCTTCTAAAGCTGATTAATGGCTCAGGACTGGTTATCAGTCTAAAAAGACGCTTCAAGTGTCTGTTACGCTGCTGGTGTTGTAACCAATTCAGTTACCCCTCACAAATCTGTATCCCATGGCGCATTGTGCATGTGTAAAATCAGATCCTCCCATAGAGACATCTAATTTTTCTTTTGCTTGTGTCTGAGGTAAAATACGAGCGATGTGCATGTGCAGCAGTTGTCTGCTTTCTTTTGCAATCATTTACTAACTTTTTCGGTAGGACGGCATGATTTCTTTGTGATGTGTATTTACAGTTTGTTTTCATCAAAAACGTCTTTGACATGCACAACTAGAGGTAGTGGAAAAAGGGGGGAGGATGTCTTCCAGGATGACAATGCCCCCATCCACAAAGCGCGTTTGGTCGCCCAATGGTTTGATGAGCATGACACTGATGTTATCCATATGTCATGGCTTCTCAGTCACCAGATCTGAACCCAATCGAGCATTTATGTGATATTCTGGAATGACGGCCGAGACAGCGTTTTCCACCTCCATCAACCAGGCATGAGTTGATTGACTTTCTCGTGGAAGAATGGTGCCGCATCCCTCCTGCAGAATTCCAGAGGCTGGTAGACTCTATGCCATGGTGCATACGGGCCGTACTGGCCGCACGTGGTGGCCCAACACCCTATTAAGTGACTTTACATTGGTGGTTCCATTTTTTTGTCTATTACCTGTAAAACAATCTTTAAATAATTAATGCTTAATGTGTTAACTATGCAGCCTACGATTCTTCCATGAGAAAGTAATTTATAAACGATTGTGCCAATCTCAAAGTAGCCTATTTTTTATATATTTTTTGGAATTAGACAGCTGACAATATCTTCTGTTTACCGATGTTTTAATGTTCTGCTATTTTGAATGTTATTCTATCCTGTTCTTTTTCTTGATAGAGAACAACTTATTAAAATCACTGTAGCATTTAAAATGATAATTGCTTGAGGGTAAACACTGTCCCATGTCGCATAGGAAAGATAATTTAAAAAATTATGACATGTTCACAGGTTTTGGTTTATTACATGACAATATATACAATCTACATGTTTTTTGTGTTGTATACTTCTCATTAAAGCCACTGTGGGATTTGATTTTGTAGGTATTTATTATTATTATTATTATTATTATTATTATTATTATTATTATTATTATTATTATTATTATTATTTTACTGTAGAGCTTTTAAAAAAAGTTAATGCTTTAAGTCTTAGGAGTATGCTGTGTTTTCTTCATTGCACTAGTTCCAATCTTTTTAAAATCGAGATAAAAAAAGCTTGCTGGTCCAGTGTTTGTGCAATGGACCGGCCACATACCGGTCCACTCTCTGTACCTGACATCCTTAAGGTGCACCGGACCAGTACTGGAGTTCCATAGATTTGGATCAGACCAGTCACGGAACCTACTCCAGTCGGCATCCCAAGTATTTGGAGTGTGTCGCACTATAGGAAGTGGCTGAAAACCGGGACATTTTCAAGATTTTGAAAAACATTTCGGGACACTGGGTACTTTGATGGAAAACCAGGACTGTCCTGGCTAAACCGGGACATCTGGTCACTCTAGTGTTAGGAGTCTGTGTGAAGAATCGAATTACAAACCCCAAGGCATTCTGGGGGATATTGTCCTGTATCAAAACCCTGGACTACATTCTTCCTCATCCTCCCCCTACTCTGCCTCTCTCTCTCTCTCTCTCTCTCTCTCTCTCTCTCTCTCTCTCTCTCTCTCTCTCTCTCCAACTTCTTTATTACAATGGCTGTATTTTATATAGCGTTTTCATAGTTAACTAATTACATTTGTTTGTTTTAAATCTTAATGTTCAAAAAATGTTCCCTTAGCCACTTGGGGCAGGAGTTTCAAAAGGTCATGAATGTTAATCAAGAAATCAGTATCTATCATTGATTTTGGCATTTTCAAGCAGTCATTATGCCTATTTCGTTATTAAATAATTGTCCTAATGTGATTTTGAAAATGGTTGATTTTCCAAAATAATGTTGATATCTTAACAAGCAGTGCTTCTTGCAACTACTTTTTTTGTTTGCGTGGGAATTTAAAAGTAAATCTGTGTTAATTTATCAGGTGTTAATTTGCACTTGGAAAAGGAGGGTTTCAATTAATAAAAGAGTATATAACTCACATTAAAAAGGAAAAGTAACAGACAGCGGCTGTGACGCTGACAATACAGAGAGAGTGTACATGACCAGGGTTAATTTCTTACAGACTACCTAGATAATGCAATATTTGTATGAATGAGATTTATTCACTTGTTGTTTTAACCATCTGTAACCTTATGGAATGTTTGTTGTACTGCTGAAACGATATACCGTTATTTACACCCACAGTAATGTTACTATCAAGAAACTATCAGTGCAACGGTAGCCTATTTGAATTCTTCAAAAGTACATTATATGACAGCTGACCTCTACTGTAGATTTTATTTGAATTATACAACTGATATCTTGGTATAGAAAACAGCATATTAGATTTTACAGTAGTTTCCTTAGGTGATTGTGGATTTGAAATGCTCCCTTGAATTTTAACACCTGTGTCTAATCCACACAAGAATGAAGAACAGGCGTACAATACGACACACAGATCCACTAGGAATGTGATCGAAATCATTGACATGGATTTTGCCTGAACATATTTGTAATGTTGTCAGACTCCCACACTTTATGTACAATGTACACTTTCACCTTCACACGTTTGTATGCATGTAACATTTTCTTATAATACTGTAAGTGTTCGGTGGCTACTTCTAATCATGTTGAGTTTATTTATAAACAAAATTTTGTGTTGTTTATTGAGTTAGGCCAGGAGTTCTATCATCATTTTAAAAGCTTAATATATAATGAAGTCTTACACACATGCCATACATGCATAATATAACTAGACAGCAAAGGAAAGAAGGTACAAATAAATGTGGGTCTGAAAACCAGTAGCAGCTATTCAAATATATTGTTTCATTTGAAAGAAAACTAATTATTTGCTTTTGCAGCTATGGAGTTGTTGGAAAACATGGATTGAGAATTGATTAGGAGTTTGCTACGCATGTGGACTAGCAGAGCTATACTGGTGTTCTTTTCTGAAAAGAGACTAATATTGCAGATAGCAGACTGTTTGGTTCAAATTGCATGTACTGCTAACCACTGATAGAGACGATGCGTCTACAAACTGCCCAACAATGACTGCAAGCTAATGAGATAACAATGCTGTGGACTAGAAGGGAACAGGCTCTAGACTTCAGAGAGATCAAAAGAGATAATCCCACTGGCATCAAAGGGGGTCGCAAGGAGATAACAAAAGGCAGACGTATGGACCTTTTGTCTCCAGGAGTGTGAAGAATGCACTGAGTTCAGAGGTTGCCACACTAGACTACACACACAGACACACACACATTAACACTCACACAATAAATTAAATTACCTTGACCATTGGTTAATGTCAGAGAAAGGGGAGGTGGACCATCTATACAGAAGGGTATTTAATGTCACGCAAACATTGTAATTTTGAGTTCTGTATGTCCTGTACCTGGGACCAGACTCCCTGCATATTTCAATAAACCTGGCAACTGATTGAAGAAAAGGACTCTGTGCATTTTCTTGAATCTAGTTACTCACCATCTATTTTTTAAGTACTACAGGAGTCTTGACACAGTCACTCCCATTTAAGGGAGAAATCTAACAACATTTCAACATTCAGTGCAAACTCTGGCTGAAAAGGAGCTTACTGTCCTTCAGGTTCAAGATGTATTTAAAGAAACTTTACCAAGCTTTCCTGAATGAGCGTGCAAGGCATCAGCGGTCCCGGGAAACCGGAGTGTCCCAGTTTTGATTTTACACTGAAATAGACGATCTGAGGAGTCACAGACCGGTAGCATAAGCCTATGGTTCAATCTGGAGATTTAGCAATTTGACCCATTCCTTGGAAATATTGTAACATATAGGTATTTCCAAGCAGGTGCAAGACAGAATTCACTTCCATATGTGGATTACTATAGAATAACGTAACTATTTATTAATGTTAACAACATACAGTATGTCAGTAACATACATATGTCATGTGAAGGATAAAAATAACATATAATTTAACATCTTGTATTCTTAACTTTTTTGTTTGTGTCCATATATCCTCAATGTTTCCTTGACACTTGGCCACTATGAACATATAACATACATTTTAGAGTAACTTGGATTATACGAGTATCAATTACAATTATGGAAATACAGTCAGCTCATCCGACCCTATACAATTTTGACTTCAGGGACAGTTAAATGAGTGTGAAGCATATCTGACTATTTCATTTTGGCAATTCCAACCCTTGTCTTTTCTTTCAGGGAAAACAAAAAAATATATATTGTGAAAAATACAAAGCTGAAAGGACTGTGTTTTAAAATAAATAGGCTTCCATTAAGATATACTGTAGTTGGTTTTGTTGATATATTTTCAACAGAAGCACTATTTTAATTCGGAACGATATGATTCTGAAGATATCACTTGCCAAGAGACAACATGTGGACTGTAATACAGTACATACTGTAGAGGGGGGCAGCTGATTTGCAAGACAATGTTGGAATGGACCTGATTATGGACTGGGGAAGGGGATGGGAGAACTTTGTAAATAATGTGTGTTTGTAACTGTGTTATTTTTGTTCAGATCTGTTTGCGTTCACTGTTAGTTTTGGTGATTGTGTGACAGAGCCTGTGTGTGAGTGTGTTACTGAGGTGGGTGGGAACAGGTCTGACATGACCAGTCAGGGATAGGAAGTGTTAGACTAATGAATGAGGAACGGGGAGGGACGTGTGTATGTGTGTGTGTGTGTGTGTGTGTGTAGGTGACAATTTGAAAGAGAGAAGCAGACCTGACGGCGGGAGAATTGGGAGAGAGTTGAGAGGAGAGGAATGAGATCCACGGTTCACTAAAAGCTAAAAAAAAAAAAAATTAAATACAGCAGTTTCCTGTCTCATTATATCCTGGAAAACCCACAGCTCAGCACTACAATACTTTTAAATCTGGAATGTATCGTAGCAGTATGTAAAATTCTCTGTTAACGACCCAACAGCAAAATGAAATCAAAATACTACCCATGCACAGAACTGCGTAAAGCGTAAAAGGCAATGCAATTTAGCAAAAGGGTAAACAAAAACAACAGTTTCCATAATTAGAACAGTATCCAAAGTCAGTATTCAAAATTGCAGAGTATATTGCTTGATAAGGCTCTAATGTCACAGTTCATTTGCAAATGAAAATGCACAAAAGAAACTAAAGATCACAGATTGAGACTGATATATTATATCACAGTATCTAAAACTGTTTAATGATTACGTTTTAAATTACAGTAGCTTGTCTCATTCACTTTGTTTTTTCTGTATTTTCATCATGGGAAATTGGAGGAAGTCAGACTAATTTGGCATGCGATTAAAAAAAAAAAGTGGGCTGTGACAGATAAAGAAGTACATTTTAACATTGAAGAGAATAAGCTTTTTTATCAGAAAAATGGTTGGAAAATTGCATGTGATGGGTAATTGAATTCATTAGTTACACACACACACACACACACATATATATATATATATATATATATATATATATATATATATATATATATATATATATATATATATTAGTACTGTGCAAAAGTTTTAGGCAGGTGTGAAAAAATGCTGTAAAGTAAGAATGCTTTCAAAAATAGACATGTTAATAGTTTATATTTATCAATTAACAAAATGCAAAGTGAGTCAACAGAAGAAAAATCTACATCAAATCCATATTTGGTGTGACCACCCTTTGCCTTGAAAACAGCAGCAATTCTTCTAGGTACACTTGCACAAAGTCAGGGATTTTGTAGGCATATAGTCAAGTGTATGATTAAACAATTATACCAAACAGGTGCTAATGATCATCAATTCAATATGTAGGTTGAAACACAATCATTAACTGAAACAGAAACAGCTGTGTAGGAGGAATAAAACTGAGTGAAGAACAGCCAAACTCAGCTAACAAGGTGAGGTTGCTGAAGACAGTTTACTGTCAAAAGTCATACACCATGGCAAGACTGAGCACAGCAACAAGACACAAGGTAGTTATACTGCAGAAGCAAGGTCTCTCCCATGCAGAAATTTCAAGGCAGACAGGGGTTTCCAGATGTGCTGTCCAAGCTCTTTTGAAGGACAAAGAAACTGGCAACATTGAGGACCGTAGATGCAGTGGTCGGCCAAGGAAACTTACTGCAGCAGATGAAAGACACATCATGCTTACTTCCCTTTGCAATCGGAAGATGTACAGCAATGGCATCAGCTCAGAATCGGCAGAAAACAGTGGGACCCTGGTACAACCATCTACTGTCTGGAGAAGTCTGGTCAGAAGTGGCCTTCGTGGAAGACTTGCGGCCAAAAAGCCATACCTCCGACGTGGAACAAGGCCAAGCGACTCAACTATGCACAAAAACACAGGAACTGGGGTGCAGAAAAATGGCAGCAGGTGTTCTGGACTGATGAGTCAAAATTTGGCTGTAGCAGAAGGCAGTTTGTTCACCGAAGGGCTGGAGAGCGGTACACGAATGAGTGTCTGCAGGCAACAGTGAAGCATGGTGGCGGTTCCTTGCAAGTTTGGGGCTGCATTTCTGCAAATGGAGTTGGGGACTTGGTCAAAATTAATGGTCTCCTCAATGCTGAGAAGTACAGGCAGATACTTATCCATCATGCAATATCAACGTACCTGCTGAGTTCTTTCAAAAACTGTGTGCTAGTGTACCTAGAAGAATTAATGCTGTTTTGAAGGCAAAGGGTGTCACACCAAATATTGATTTAAAGTAGATTTTTCTTCTGTTCACTCACTTTGCATTTTGTTAATTGATAAATATAAACTATTAACATGTCTATTTTTGAAAGCATTCTTACTTTACAGCATTTTTTCACACCTGCCTAAAACTTTTGCACAGTACTATATATATATATATATATATATATATATATATATATATATATATATATATATATATATATATATGAGGATTGATTTTATTCTTAATACAAGGCTGGTAAAACATGACTGACATGTATCTGGGTAACGGATATCCGAGTGCTGACTGTACTCAATCCTATTACTTGTTAGTTGTAGTAAACTAGCTAAAATTGAGCAGTGGTGACTGTCAGAATGCCCGAAATGTATTTTAAGGCATTTCTGGTTTTATCTCTACCACTTCCAGGGATGCTATCCCAGTACGACATGAGTATGGGTAGCAGTAATTTGTCTTCTGCACAGCCTACAGCAAACCCAATGCATTCCTATTATGTATCAATCTTTCCACCAACTATAATGATTTAATTTGGTATTCCCCTTCCTGATTTTGTGGTTCAAACTCATATGGATAAATTATTTCATTACTCAACTTGAACACAATGATCCTTTTAAAGGCATCATTAACAGTATAGCAAACGTTGCCGAATCCAGCAAGAGGCACTATACAAATTATCTTGAAAATCATGTTTAATATAGCATTTTTACATTTCTCCTTGGAATTCAGATTGATTAATTGCATTATTTTAAGAATTAGGATTACGTTTTAATTATATCTACATTCATATTAATATATAAATAACATTTACCAAAAAGATAAATGGTTAAGTATATAATGTTGATTTTAAAATTGCTTTACATCATTATTATTAAAATCATAAACCTTATCAATAATGCTGTTAAATTGTAAGCAGTATTAGTTTTTTTTTTTTTTTTTTTTTTTTTTTCCAAATCCAACATTAGCTTTCATGGCAGGTTTACAATTCATAGTGAAATCAATGTATACATGGACTAGCTAATGTAACAGGGCGTGAGCCAGTGGTGCTGAGCATTGCAAGTGAGCGTCTAAACCACAATGCAAGAGCCAGGCCTGTTTGCATCTGTGGTTTTAGAGCTTTTAACCACTGGACAGAATCTGTAACGGCCGTATATCACACAACACCTCTCATTATACTAAGCAAAGAAATGTCTTGACCAAAATTCAGGATGCTGGTGACATTACAAAATACCTTTACAGTATTAGCCATACCCATAACCACAAAATGCAAACCAAATTTTTTTTTTTTTTACCAGATGGAATTTTTACAACTTTGCAATTACCCCCATAAATATGCTCTTATGCCCATATTAGGAATACCATTTCAATATAGTTGCATTATGATCCCAGTGAAATTTAATTTAAACTGAATTTGCTAACAAGCCTTACCAAAAACAATTCTAAATTACTTTTTTGTAACAACTGTCCCTCAGAAATACATAAATAGTGCATATTAGTACCCACTAGTTCAAACATTAGCTCAAACTACAAACAAGTTCTTACTGTGTTAAATATATAAACAGTAGAGTCAATTATCCAATCTTTGATCAACCGTGCAGTCAAATCAACTGAATCACATGATGAATTGCACGTGGTGTATTACGCACACAGCTTTGGCTGCTGAAACGGACTTAGCTGAGACAAGAAAAAAAAAAAGGACCAGCAGACTGAGGCAAATGAAAGTCACATAATTATTCAGACCACCAGAACCTTAAATTGTTGCAGTTAAGCAAATTAAAACAGTCACCTCGCTCTTGATTTTTCTTCTACTTCATCAGTAAGGGCTAGAGATCCTGTCTATGTTATTGAGCAGCTAAGAACTTTTATTTTATTCATTTCAATTGCACGTTATTACAATGCCTTAACAGCAAGTATCAAAGTATAGAAACATTTTACTACGTTTTTGAAGTTTAATGATTTCTAAAGTTCTGTAATGTATCAAAGTTGTGCTGAATTATGTTCTTCGATCATTTTCCAAATTTGGTATATGGTATGTTTAATTACAGTATTTCATTACATTAACTGAAGGTGTTAGTTTTACTAAGTTGCATTAATTTAATAATTTGTAAGGCTTTGTAATTTTGTATGCTTAATGTGATAGAATAGGTTACTAACTATATCATCGGTAGGCACTTATGTACGAAGTACTTGTGTATGTTAACTCTATTCTATACCTTATTAAGCCTTTCACTGCTAGAGCTTTTAGAACCTTCAGTGCTAGATGTTTTTCTTGAATTAGGGACTAAATCATTTCAAAGTCAAATTTCTCACAAGTCTCTAAAGGAAACATAAAAAAACTAAAACATATATTTTTTTCAGCACAATCAGAATTTTCAGTGATGTTACATTTGTGGACATATCTGGTCAGCTGATTGAGGTATTGCAAGTTAAATATAAAATACAATGTAACTTTAAATCCCTAGAAAAGTTATTTCTTAACATGGTAATAAGACAAATTGTATATGTCTCACTTTGCCAATATGTTGACTATATATCACGGCTGCTTAAACATTATTATTAAAAATAAACATAAAAAATAGAACACCGCTAGGTCAAATGATCTTTGCGTGTTCATAGTGTGAACTTTGAAGCATATAAAAACTACATATTTTCTAAAACTAGATAAATACAAAATTCAAACAATGACATTATTTTGCTTGGAAGAAAAGTACAGCAAGTGACTGCCTTAGATATATTCCTTTTTGAAATTTGTTGTTGTTGTTGTTTTGCCTTTGTTCTATATTTTCTGACCCCTTTGCACATATTGTATCAAAGGGAGCGGGAAAACGGTACACATTTTATTAGGTTATTAGAATTACAATGGTACTAGACTCATAAACATGAGGTGAACTTTAACTCCAATCCATAACATACCCAATTTTCATTTTCAAAATTAAGGATTACCACCTCACACTTCAAGACTTATTTTAAATGTAAAACTTCAAATTGGCAAGATAACTATCACATTTAGTGCTCGTTTCAAAAACTGCTTTACAAAAACTAGAACATTTTATAGTTTTTCAAAACTTTTCTTCCTCTAAAAGGGCCAAATGTTGATGTTGATGTTAACCATACAAAAAAAGTTATGTTTATATATATATATATATATATATATATATATATATATATATATATATATATATATTTTATATATATATATTATATATATATAAGTCTCAAAACAAGACACAGTGTCCGTAAAAAGGTACTATTAAAGACTGCTACAACCAGGGAGTTAATGGTGACAATTTGGGTCACGTCGTTGGTATGTCCCTGTACCCAGGGTGGTCACTGGTAAAGCATCCATAGACCAGAATCCAATCCCCACACGGTATGTTTGTTTTCTTCATCCCCACAAATTATAGAATTCAGGGATGGGTAACACAACACATGACACAGTTCAAAGAACTCATCGTGGCAAAGACCTGGGTTTGAGGGGCACTTCAGGCAACAGTAGCGGCTGTCTTTACATATTCCTTTCTTTGCGCACACCCTGCATCTTTTTGGGCCCATTCTTTTCTTGCTTTTTCAGTTCTGGGACACTTGTCTGTTTCCATTTGTGGGCATGGTCATGTGGCCCCAGATTGTCTCTTTGCTGCTGTAGGAACTGGGCAGCATACCTGTTGGTCATGGTGACTGTCTGCTCCAACAGGTGAGGAAAAGCTGGAAATACCGCAGAGGAGTGAAGCCACAAGTGGCCATCTTTGGTGGTATGTCCGGTTGTACTCAGTGACATCACTGGGGAGGTCACTGGGGTAAAAGTCACTGCCAGAGTCAGACAGAATCAGACCAGGGTCACTGTCAGTTTCCATCATCATCCTTGCCACCTCCTCTGTCACAACCATTTTGCGTAAAATTTAATTTACAGTAGTTACTGCAATATATAGCAATCGATGAAATATACTTCACACAATAGCAAAAATAATATACCGTATTACTTCAATTTGGTGCTGCAGTGTTTATTATAAATTGATCAAAATGACTGTGGCCCTTAAATGAGGGCGGCAATTATACGAGGGTGGCCTTTATTAATAATACTATGCTTTACAAACGCTGCAATATTTTATTACATGATTTTAGGCATTTTAGAAGCAACGCTATGAGAGGTTCTGATCTGCAGCACTGTCTAAAATCCTGTGTGTTTTGGAGCTTGTATACAGTACATTTACTGACCGTTAATGAGAGCCTATTAGGTGGGAGTTTGGAGGTCAAGGGAGGACTGTACTAGTGAATAAGGAGTGTGTATTGGTTGTTATGGGGCGCTTCCACCAGCAACAGCGAGTGGAAGCGACAGCGTGGAAGACGTACAGGCGTGGAAAAGTGCAGAGCAGTTTAGAAGCAGTGAGGAGAAATTACATCTTTAATTGCTTTAATCAGAAAACACAGGACATTGGGGAAACACTGCAGCTCAAAGTCAAACAGCCGCATGTGTTTTTCTGATAACAAACAAGCTGAAACTCGGAGCAGCTGATTCAAATTCAACGCCGTTCTGAGACACGAGCGAAGGGAGGAGCCAACAGCACAGCAGAACAACGCAGCTATAAACGAGACAGTCTTCCCAGCAACAATGTGTTTGAAGTAGAGGCGTGGAAAAGTGCAGAGCAGTTTAGAAGCAGTAATAAGAAATTACATCTTTAATTGCTTTAATCAGAAAACACAGGACATTGGGGAAACACTGCAGCTCAAAGTCAAACAGCCGCATGTGTTTTTCTGATAACAAACAAGCTGAAACTCGGAGCAGCTGGTTCAAATTCAGCACCGTTCTGAGACACGAGCAAGGGGAGGAGCCAACAGCACAGCAGAACTACGCAGCTATAAACGAGTCAGTCTTTCCAGCAACAGCGTGGGAGAAGTACAGGCGTGGAAAAGTGCAGAGCAGTTTAGAAGCAGGCTGATGGCTGCAGAAGAAACTAAACTTGAAAAAAAAAAAAAAAACTATCAGCATGGTCTTCAAGCCAATAATCTGTGACACCTGCATGATGTGGGAAATCCGAGAAAACCCAGCATAGGTAAACAAAGTGTGCGTAAAGTGCAGTGCGATCCAGGACTTGCATAAACTAGTAACTATGCTAGAAATTAAGCTGGAAGAAATGAGACAGCAACAGGATCTTGAGGAGCTGGCACACGTACAATTCGTGGAAGTCTGCACCACCCCTAACAGAATGAAAGCTACCAGGGAGATAGAAGGTCAGAACAGCTGGGTTCAGGTAGGCAGAAGCAGAGAAAAAAAGAAACTTTGTCAAACACAACCACCAGAAATCAAAACAACCAACAAATTTGAGTCACTTCAAAATTGATGAGCAAAACCAACAACAAGAGAGCGAAAGGAACAACATCCAGGACCCTATTGACAGTGGTGACCAGACAGCAAAAGGAAGGGAGGTCATGATTGTTGGGGACTCCATATTGAGAAACATAGCAAGTTCCATTCGCAGTTTGGACCCCCTCACTACAACAGTGTGCTGCCGTCTGGGAGCCTCTGTCAAGCACATCACTGAGAACGTGGACAGGCTCCTAGAACGAACAGGAGACGACCCGGTAGTAGTCGTCCACATCGGTATAAACAACATTGGAAGAGACAGACCAAAATCCCTGCAAAACAAATTCAGAGAGCTAGGAAGGAAATTAAAAGACAAGACCAAAACTGTGGTATTTTCTGATATACTACCGGCACCTTGCAAAGGACCATATGGACAGCTGGAAATAATTAATCTAAACGCATGGCTGAAGACATGGTGCACACGGGAAGGCTTCACCTATCTTGATCATTGGACCACATTCTACAACAGGACTATCTGTATAGACGGGACGGACTGCGCCTAAATAAAAAGGGAACCAGTCTACTTGGAGAAAAGATCCTCGAGCAGGTTCAGAAGCATTTAAACTAGAAAGGAAGGGGGGAGAAATCAACAAAAAAACAGACAGAAGGGAGACCGCATCAAAACAAGGACAACAACTCAGGTAAGACAACCATTAAATGTATTTATCTCAATGCTAGAAGTATCAGAAACGAAATTTTAGAACTTGAAGCTACTGCACTAACAAGTAACTATGATGTGATAGGTGTTACAGAAATTTGAAGAAAACAATGCAGAATCAATATGGGTCAGAATAACGGACACAAATTCAAAGGTCATAATAATAGGAGCATGCTATAGACTGCCAGATTCAGATGGTGAGCAAAATAATCTGTTATACAATGACATTAGCAAAGGAGAAGCAATACTAATGGGGGATTTCAACTTCCCCCATATAAAATGGGAAAACCCGGTGGGGAGCACGAAGGATGAAATTGAAATGGTGGAAATGACATATGACTGCTTCCTAACGCAATTTGTCAAGGCACCGACTAGAGGGGAGGTATGCCTTGATTTAGTCTTTTCAAATAACGAAGACAGAGTAACTAAAACAGAGGTCAGAGAACCACTAGCAAACTCAGACCACAACATGCTCTCATTTGAAGTGCTTTTTAAAACCCCAAAAGTAATGACTAAAGCTAAGGTTTACAATTTTAGAAAAGCAAACTATGAAGGTATGAAACAGAGAGTTAGATTGGAGTAAAATAGAGAAAACATCCACAGAAAAAGGATGGCTGTTCTTCAAAAATGTAGTACTAGAGGCGCAAAACAATTACATCCCTAAAGTAGACAAATCTAAATGTAAAACTAAATTGCCAAAATGGTTTAATAGATCAATTAAAAAAAAAATTCAGCAAAAAAAGGCACTTTACAGAGCATTAAAAAAGGACCAAAAAGAAAGTACACAGAAAGAGTACACCGAACTGCAAACGCAAGTCAAAAAGGAAGTTAGAAAGGCCAAGAGAGAAATAGAAATGAACATTGCTAAGGGGGCTAAAACCAATTCCAAAATGTTTTTCCAATATTACAACAGCAAGAGAACATTCAAAGAGGAGGTTAAATGTTTAAGAGATACAAATGGCAAAATCGTAGAGGAAGAAAAAAAAATAGCAAATATATTAAATGATTACTTTTCACAAGTTTTTACAAAGGAAGATACTGACAACATGCCCCACATGTCATCCAGTTCCTATCCAGTTTTAAATAACTTTAGCATAACTGAGGCAGAAGTGTTAAAGGGACTAGGAGCTCTTAAAATAAACAAATCCCCTGGGCCGGATGAGATCCTCCCAGTAGTACTCAAAGAAATGAAAGAAGTAATTTACAAACCGCTAACCAAGATCATGCAGCAGTCTCTTGACACAGGGGTGGTACCGACAGACTGGAAAATTGCAAACGTAATACCGATCCACAAAAAGGGAAACAAAACTGAACCAGGTAACTACAGACCAGTAAGCCTGACTTCTATTATATGCAAACTTATGGAAACTATAATAAGATCAAAAATGGAAAATTACCTATATGGTAACAGGGTCCTGGGAGACAGTCAACATGGTTTTAGAAAAGGGAGATCGTGTCTAACTAACTTGCTTGATTTATCTGAGGATGCAACATCAATAATGGATAATTGCAAAGCATATGACATGGTTTATTTAGATTTCCAGAAAGCTTTTGACAAAGTCCTGCACAAAAGATTAATTCTCAAACTGAACGCAGTAGGGATTAAAGGAAACACATGTACATGGATTAGGGAGTGGTTAACATGTAGAAAACAGAAAGTACTGATTAGAGGAGAAACCTCAGAATGGAGTGTGGTAACCAGTGGAGTACCACAGGGATCAGTATTAGGTCCTCTGCTATTCCTAATCTACATTAATGAATTAGATTCTGGTATAGTAAGCAAACTTGTTAAATTTGCAGATGACACAAAAATAGGAGGAGTGGCAAATACTGTTGCAGCAGCAAAGGTCATTCAAAATGATCTGAACAAGATTCAGAACTGGACAGACACATGGCAAATGACATTTAATAGAGAAAAGTGTAAGGTACTGCACGCAGGAAATAAAAATAAATATCATATGGGAGATACTGAAATTGGAGAAGAAATCTATGAAAAAGACCTAGGACTCAAATAAAGGCCAACAAGATGTTCGGTATAGTGAAAAGTGTTGAATTTAAATCAAGGGAAGTAATGTTAAAACTGTACAATGCATTAGTAAGACCTCATCTAGAATATTGTGTTCAGTTCTGGCCACCTCGCTATATTGCTGCTCTAGAAAGAGTGCAAAGAAGAGCGACCAGAATTATTCCGGGCTTAAAAGGCATGTCATATGCAGACAGGCTAAAAGAATTGAATTTGTTCAGTCTTGAACAAAGAAGACTACGCGGCGACTTAATTCAAGCATTTGAAATTCTAAAAGGTATTGACAATGTCGACCCAAGGATCTTTTTTGACCTGAAAAAAGAAACAAGGACCAGGGGTCACAAATGGAGATTAGACAAAGGGGCATTCAGAACAGAAAATAGGAGGCACATTTTTACACAGAGAATCGTGAGGGTCTGGAATCAACTCCCCAGTAATGTTATTGAAGCTGACACCCTGGGATCCTTCAAAAAGCTGCTTGATGAGATTATGGGATCAATAAGCTACTAACAACCAAACGAGCAAGATGGGCCGAATGGCCTCCTCTCGTTTATAAACTTTCTTATGTTCTAAGAAGAGGAGAGTGAACCGTAGTTGAGTGTGATGCAGTTGTTTTTCTTAGTGAAAAATATTACCTCTGAATAACGGTTTGATTTCTGTTAAAATCAAAATGTCTTACCAGGTTATTATTTTCTTTCTCGCTGTAATTTACCTGTTTGTTTGTAATTTATCTGTAAGAGGCACCGAAACTAAATCTTCTCATAAATAGTAAGCCCTTTTTTATATAATTGTACAGGACTGAGTACAATTTCAATTGACTAAAAAAACAAAACAACTAAACCCTCTACAAGAAGATATCTTGTCCAGCTTTTGGATAGCGCTTAGAGTGACTGGCACAGCTCTAAATTCGTCTAAGTTTAAATTTGCACCATCCAAACTGAGGACGAGGTAAACAGACAGCCCTTATTTTATCCCCTGCTGTGTTGGCTGACGTAACCTAAGAACTGCTGTGCTGTAAGTAGTTAATCTTGGGTTGTCTGTCGGGACTGTAAAATAAAATGTGCTTACTAATGTGTGTGTACATTAGTTTGTATTACATGATGGATTGAGGCTACAGTCTCTTTGGGGGTGTCATATGTACATAGCCAGAGTTGTGAGTTTCTTTCTTTTTTTTGAGCAGGGATAGAAAAAGAAATACATTTACGTTTCTTTATTGAGAGCAGTGTTTATTCGAGGGCGGCATCTATTATTAAAGATGATATCTGAGTGAGGCATTAATTTGAGGGCAGCGTTAATTTGCAATAATATGGTATATAATAATGCCTTTGACATATATCAGGTTCGGTACAAGAACTGTTGAAAATAAGATCAAGTTTGCTAAAAATAGCTCTTTGGGTCTATCAGTGTTGTAGCCATCACAAGTTGATCAGATCAAGCACAATCATATATAAATACGACTTTAGTTGCTGACCTGACTTCCTGGATTTCAGACTGAACAACACAAGGAAATTCTATAGGCCAGTTTAGGCATCAATCATGATTTATGATTTGATAGACGTGACCAGTGCACCTTTCACAAAGTATGAGAGACTAATCCCACCCACACATGTCCTATTATTGTGGAAGCGATTGGTCACTCACAGCCTGCAGGGTACTGTGCCACTGACATATACTAGATTGCGTACGGTACAAAATAGGGCAGCCTGCAGCAATCAATAGCGATTGTTCAGTTCTGAAAATAATTGTTGTAAATAAGATCAAGTTTGCCAAAATAGCTCCTTGGATCCCGTAAATGTTGTAGCCATCACGAGCTGATCAGATAAAAGCACGATCCACAATATAATATAAACTTTAGTTTGCTGACTCGACTTCCTGGATTTCAGACTAAACAATATGGATAACTCCTATAGGCTAATTCAGTCATCAATCATCCATTGTATAAATGATTTGACCGATATACCATTCGCATATGTCCAGAGATTAAACCCTCCCACACCCTTCGTGAAATGTTTTACATGATCAGTTACTCACAGCCTGCTGGACAGTGGGATATATGGGGGGTGTACACCATGCATCCCCTAGCACTGAAGGGGTTAAAAGGTTAGGTTATTAATACAAATCGATTATGCAAACTAGTATCGGTCCCAATTAGTTTGGATAATTAACTCTGAACTGTACTAAAGTATTACTGTATGTGTGTGCATATATATATATATATATATATATATATATATATATATATATATATATATATATATATATATATATATAGATATATGTGTATGTATGTATATGTATGTGTGTATGTGAGAGATTTCACTTGTTGAAAGGTTTGTTTGCCCCTTGGATGCAGACCCACGCACAAGATTAGGTGTTTTAAAGCACTTTCTGTTTTTATAAATTATAGAAATAGAAGAAAAATAATCAAAACAAAAACCTAACTCACACATGGAGTGCAAACTAAACTTTTTAAAGAAAAAACCTAAAACTATAAAACCTGACAGCTAAGCCATTTACCGGTTGAAAAGCACACAGACAAATCAATAAAGGTTCACACAGTACCTTATTAAAACTACAAAGGTTTTCTCACCCTGACAGCCTCGCTTTACTCAGAATGGAGACTGCCTTAAACATTTTCTTTCTGCTTTATACCTGCTTGCTGATTACAGACAGGTGACACAAATTCTCTGGCAGGGACAGAATTTAACCCTATCCCTGCAGTGGCAGTGATCCACTTTGCCACTAATATATATATATATATATATATATATATATATATATATATATATATATATATATATATATATATATATATATATGACACACACACTGTATTTGTGACAACATAATGCATTACTACACCTGTCTACTAGCCTAGGTAAATTAATTTAGAAATTAGAGATAGTCCACAACCGGAAAACTCCAGTAGTACCAATTACACCACTTTGTTTATGGAAAATAAGGAATTTCTAACTAACCTATATGTCAAGTTTACATATTCTTTTCTTTGCACCCTGGTTCGAATATCGCAGAGGGGAACAGCATGCAGACCACGCACAGCCAAGGACATTTGGGACTCTGTCACAAATGGAGTTTAGAAAAAGGGGCATTCAGAACAGAAAATAGGAGACACTTTTTTACACAGAGAATTGTGAGGGTCTGGAATCAACTCCCCAGTAATGTTGTTGAAGCTGACACCCTGGGATCCTTCAAGAAGCTGCTTGATGAGATTTTGGGATCAATAAGCTACTAACAACCAAACGAGCAAGATGGGCCGAATGGCCTCCTCTCGTTTGTAAACTTTCTTATGTTCTTATGTTCTTATCAACACAGGTAAGTACTAAAACACTTCAATTAGATTGCAGAAGTTAAAAGGAAAGATCAAACATAAAATAAACAGCATCACATGGTCACATCAAGATCTTACCGTACTTCCCAGGCTGGTAAGTCAGTAGGGGATGTGGCTCCAAACTCCTGCTCCCACTTCTATTCAAGATCGCCAATTCTCCTCCCCCAGCAGGGGGGCACCACTCCACCTCTGAGCCCCAACCTACAAACTATGCACGCCTCAACCCCAATTGGTGCCTGCTTCTGGTGCAACTGCCCAATCATTCACTTCAGGAAGTAGTACTCCAGCTGAGCAGTCCTCTAAGGCTATCCAGGATCTATCCCGGCCTTGTATTATATATATATGTGGCTGCGTGCTTCAATCGTGGGGACCCTTCAGGAAACAGAAAAGGCAAAATAATTTTCTTTTCATACAATAATTCTTTGTAAATTAGTTTGATCCCACACTGTCCATCACCAGCATGAAAAACAGAATGCCCCAATGTAGTTTAAACTGTCAATTTCCAACCCATTGATTGCTGCCGAGTCCAATATTCTGACCTTACCACAGTTAGCATTTATCCTGTGCAAATAGTCAATCAGTGTTTAAAAAGGATTATAACAAAACTGAAACTGTTAAAATACACAAGCAATTCCTTAAACAAACCTTCCCATCAATTATTACAATCAATAGGGTTGCAAACAACACAGTCACTTTAATTATTCCTATAAACCAATATTGTTTACTTTACTATAGACTAACAAGTTCTCTAATGAATACAAGCTAAAATATTATAGTTCAATATGGATTGATAACTTTCTTTCATAATTACAAGCTAAAATGTTATATTTCAATATGGACTGATACGTTTCTTTCATAATTACAAGCTAAAATGTTATACTTCAATATGGACTGATCAATTCCTCTAATAAATGCAAGCTAAAATAGTATACTATAATATCACTACAACAAAGGTTTACTAGGACTTGCTTCCCTGCTCTGATTTTTCCAGGTTGAAATCAGGAACCGTAGTGCTCTCTTCCAAGCGCCCCAATCTTGTCAGCCAAGACTGCAGCAGGTTCCTCCGTCAGTCACCTCTCTCCTCACATGGCACCCCGGTTCTTTGCATGCCACCCCAGTTCTTTGTCTCTATTCTATTCTCTATAGTCTGTACTCAATGCTCTTTCTCCGTTTGATCTCATTTCAGTCTGCTCCTCTCAGCATACCGCCTGTCTGCCCTCAGTCGCTGTCTTGTCGGCTCTCTTTCCTTCAGTCACTCTCCTGCTTAAATTCTGGTAAGTATTAGGTTCACCTGCAGGCAATTATAAAACGCACCTGCAGGTAATTAAGTGGCGGTCAGTTTCTCCTCATTCTCTGAGTGTAAGTAAAACTGTGTTTTCTCTCTTTTTTTTTTTTTTAAACAAACGTGCTTTAAAAATATCAAATCATGCGTTTTAAAACAAATGCAAATCTTATTAGTGAATAAATTGCATAAATAATACAAATATACACTTGGTGCAATACATATATGCATTTTCGTGCAGTTACACTCTGTCAACCATGACATATTACTAGCTGTAGAAAAATTGCTGAAAAGTATAAATACCCCCAAATGTTAAAACTCACCCAGTATTAAGGCCTACTGTAGACGTGTATAAGGTGCATATCATAAAATATGCACTGTTGATTTGCATTAATAATGCACACTATACTATCGATATGTATTGTACACTTCAAAAACTAAAATGATAATCACTGCTGTAGACTAATGAATTATATACTGAAGCTGTAACCCAAATCAAAGCATAGTATAGACTTATTTATGGCATTTGTTCATTGGCTCAATGTGCTAAACTGAATATGCACGGAAGTCCAAATGATGAATAAAAGCTCCTCAGTTCATTTAGTCTGAAGATGGTACAGATATTCCAGAAGAGGTTGAGTTCAGATGCTGGACATTTGGAATATGAAATGCATGTTTTCACTGTGTAAGTTTGACTGTGGCTGCACATATTTCTGGTTATTCAATTGGGTCTTTAATTATAATTTTGTTTTTATTTCTCAGATATAACATAGATTTACAAATGGCAAGGGTTGGGTGACTGCAAAATCAGTCTTGCTGTATGTAACTAAAATACTTTTTGTGTCGATCTGAGTGTAAAAATATTGAATGGAACCAAACCATGCAATCCCATAAAATGTAAATCCTGCCCCCATCTTAACCAAGAGTTCAGTCCAAACAGTGAAAGATAGGCAGCTTGTAATAAAGGGATCCAATATTAGAATGTCATCTGCATGATCAAATGTAAGAAATGTCCACTGAAACCACATGGAACCTCAAAGAAATGTCCCCTGGAACCACTGGAACAGCAAAAACAAACAACACCTTTAATCCCAGATCAATGTACACAGACACACCATAAACAATAAAGCACCAGCATTCCAGTGGGAAATTACTCATCATCTAGTCATTCTGTTTCAAGTCTATTACTCATATTATTGAGGGGCTATATTAAGAACACTATATAGAATATGGGACCTGAAAATGATAAATCATACCTACATAATAAACAAAGGTGTTTAATACAGGTTTATTTTTTAAATGGTTCCCCTAAATGGTATATATAAGAGGTACATTTTGAGAACACACAGGGTCCAATTTTGATCACAACTCAAGGCACTAAGACTACTGCAAAAACATCTCTTTATGGGAGGATTATGGGGTGCTGTGTGGGCTCAGTCAGACTTTGACCTGTGAAGACATTTTGGTACAAGGTTTGTTACTGAGTTTTGAGCCTGTATTACCGCCAGGTGCAAGGTGCCAGGCAAAAATGTAAGGGGTGGCCTGAGAAATTTTGAAGACAGGGCACAGGTTTTCTTTTCCATTTCAAACTAAGCTCCTCCAAGTAAAAAAAGCTCAATGAGTAAACTGCCAGCACAGGGTATGGAATACACAACAAGATAGGGATTTGAGGGATAGAACTGAGGTTACAATGTACAGAAAACTAACAAGTAACTCAAGTTAAAACAGTTTATTAGTTGTATGAATAAAAAAGGTGAAATATCGACATTATATTTCAGATTCAACGCACAAACACGTTCCATAGATTTACAGTACAGTGTCCATTGTTTACCGATTTGCAGATATTTCTATTGTAAATGTACAGCATAACTACATTAAAAAATATATTTAACAGACTCAGCAAGGTTAAAAAAATCAAACCATCACCTGTGTAATATGAAAACGAATGCTGTTTTTACTACTTGCCGCATTAAAAATTATGAATGACATGCTTGAGGTAAAACCTTTGCAAATGTTTGTTCAGCTTTTAATTTTAGTAAACCATACCTAATTTAGATTACATTCTGCAGTCTTTTCAATGTGTTCAATTTGTTATTTACAGGTTCTTTAAGAACCAACTGGTTGTCATAATAGCCAAAAAAATTGGCCGGCTCTGCAATAAATTACTATACATCAGTTTGTTACTCCTTCACACTTCCCAGAAGAATGTCACTTTCAGAGTTCAGCAGTAGATGTAATCTCTCATTTTGTGCTTACTCACAGTCTGACTGTTTAGTCATTCCAAAGGTCAGAGCTTAAATTCATCAGCATTCTTAAAGGGCTATATCCAGGTCCAACAGAATCATCAAAACCAGATCGACCATGAGAAAAAAAGAAAGAGATTTGTCAACATAAATTAATATTTGGTCATTGTCACTGAGGACTACAGTTATCATGATTAGGACCAGGCTGAAGCCTTGTTGAAAATATTCATATGTTTTCAATTGTCTTTTTATTCATTGACTTTCTGAAACTTGTAAAGCAGAAAAATTGGGCGCAGACAGGTGCCTCCCTTGTATGAATCCATTCTAAGTGAAAGCAGCTGTGAATATCGACTGTGAATTTGCCAGTCACATAAGTGGGAGATACTGCTATTCTCCATTCCATTCTTATTTCTTCTTTTGTTGTATGCTATTTGTGTTCAGCTGTATTTGTTGACATGAAAGAGAAAAGGGGCTGTGAATGTCATCCAAACATTTAAATCCAGGATGTGAAATAAATCAGAGAAAGAGAGCTCCAGTTTTTAAATCTGTGTTTTACACTCGGTGAGCAGATTTAGCTAAATGTCGTTTTAAAATCTGTTTTACACTTGGCTAGCAATTTTAGCTAAATATATTGTTTTTGCTAAATTCAGAGTTGGCATGCAAAAGAGTTCCGCCCATTTGAGTTTATGTAAGCATTGTTTGCATGGAGGAGGCGGGAAGAGAGCACTGAGCAGCGTTGGGGAACAGACAACATGGCAGAGTGATAATCTACAAGACATAATCGTGTGGTTGCTGCTGGTGGAGTAATACATAATTAGGCCATCTCAGTGTAAGACTATGTGTTAATGTCACCTGCATTTAAAAAGTGCTGTATTAAGATGCCCCCTGTAACAGTTAACTATCTCCCTTAATAAAGTGACAGAAAGATTAAAAAATAAAATATAAATTACAGATCATTTTATCAGTCAACTTGTTAAATGTACAAAGAACTAAAGTGTGTTGTTCTTTTGTAGGACAGGGGCTGAAATATAAAAATATGACAGTATTTAGCTAATGGTAACTTTGGAGAATTATTTACTCTGCTTTTTATTTGCTTCTGTGTTTCTGGTCACATGGTAGGGGTGTTGAGGGTAAATGAAGCACACACTCTTGCACAGTATTGCTGCAGAAGGATGACGTAAATTACTCTGTGAGCTTTTATAAAAGTTTAATAGATAGATCTAATATATGTATATTGTTGTTTTTCGATATTCTTCCATGTTGTTTCTCAAGACAATATTTTAGAACGCACATTACGTAAAACCAATCTTTTTGTTACTTAAGACGTTTATATGCAGTACCTTATTTTACATTTTCTATTATAATAATAATATAATAATAATAAATAATAATAATAATAATAATAATAATAATAATAATCCTCATCACTTTCGCAGACTAGTTTATTGTTGGCAAGACCAATTTACAGGAGGCCAGTTCAGCGGATCGATGATCGCAGATGGACGTGGTTCAGTTGCCATACTACACTGTACGTAGTATGAGAGAGACTAGATTTTCAAACAGCAATAGGAAATTATTAAGATTTAAACTGTTAAAAGAAAATAACATTCTTTAATCTGTGGAAACAGAGAAGGATTTTTTGTTATTATTATTTAAATGTTAAATGTCTTAAGTATACAAAAACAGATTGGTATTATACGTCACACAGTGTGTTCTAATATAAAATATATATTATAATATATATATATATATATATATATATATATATATATATATATATATATATATACTATTATAAACTATCATTAGTTACAGTAATGTTGTTAGGTTGAATAATCTAGTTTCAATTTTTAACTTGATATATGTGTCAAGTTATTTTATAAAAGGGACAAAATACTTATGAAACAGGTCTCTCACCTCCCTCACCTCCTCTCCCTCCTTGCTTCAAAACTGTGCGCCCAATAACAGCAGCCGCTGCCTTTGTTTGTGTCCAAACACAGCAGTCTCTCAGTTGAAACCACATCCTCGTCACGCCCCCAGATTCATGGGTGTGTGTCTCTTCAGGTATATGGGTAGGAAAAAAATGATGCTGCCCACACAGCTCTTTTCCTGTTTCCTCCACGAAAACAATGCTTACGTAAACAGGGTGAAACTCATTTGCATGCCAACTCCAGATTAGTGAAAATTATGTATTTAGTGAAATCTGCTCGCCGACTGTAAAACAGATTTAAAAGCCGACATTTAGATGAATCTGCTCGCTGAGTGTAAAAGACAGATTTAAAAACTGGAGCTCTTTTTCTCTGATTTATTTCAAATACTGGATTTCAATGTTGAAACTTTGCTAAATATTTTCAGATTTGTAAATTATATCTGGAAATACACATTTAATCATTTATTTAAGAAATTTATAAATTTGAAAACCTGTATGTCCAGATTTAGCAGTCAACTTATATATTTATTTTGAAACTAAACATTTAGATATTTTTCATGTGGCAGACCCAGAAGAACACAGAAACCAAAACACATAATGGCGGATGAAAACTGAGTTGTGGCGCTCAGTATATTTATTTAACAAAAATAAACAGTTTAACCAAAAACAAGACAAAAACAAAAAGGAGCGTTGGCCAAACAAATAAACAAACAAATAATATCTTGCTGGTTTTCAGCCAGCCTGTCTAGCAATTGTCTATGCTCTTCTGTAGACTTGCGTCTCTCCTCTGACACACACAACCCTGACAGCTGCAGGCTTTTATATTCTGGCCGAGGGGTTAATTATCTATTAATTAATTACCTTATTACCCCTCTGCCACAGTCTGCATGAGATTAAATAAGGATGCGTGACTGTCAGCTAGTTAAATAAATTGGTAGCTGATCAGTCACGCATCCTCACGAGGTATTTAAAAATAAAAACAACCTGGCGGACGGTGTCTTGCTTGTCCAGCCAAACAATACATAATAATAATACAACAAAGAATAATAAACAAAGGTGGTGGATCACTCTGCCACAATGGAATTTATTTATTTGCAAGCGGCAAAGATTTAGCTGGTAAATCTCAACTCTCTGAGAGTAAAAAAAAGATTTAAAAACTGGAACTTTTTTCTCTGATTTATTTCACATCCTGTATTTAAATGTTGAAACTTTACTTAATATTTTCAGATTTATATATTATATCTGAAAGTACACATTTAAACATTTATTGCATTTATTAAGATAAATCTGATGCTTATTTACACTTGATACTGCACAGAAAAGTAGTACATTTTTTTTTGTTTCAGGACTGTTAATTTGTGTTCACATTGCAATAAAGGTTGAAATGTACAGTTTGTTTTGTTTTAAATTTAGTTGTTGCCAACTATTTTTTTTTCAAATTTTCTCCCAGTTTGAAATGGCTGATTCTTATTTAGGTTCAGCTCATTGCTACCACCCCTGGGCTGACTTGGGAGTGGTAAAGACAAGCACATGCAGTCCTCTGAAATGTGAGCTGTCAGCCAACTGCTTCTTTACACAATGTGGATTCACCATGCAGCCACCCAGGAGGTGCAGTGTGGGAGGACAATGCAGCTCCTGGGCAGCTAACAGGCAAGCCTGCAGGTGCCCAGCCAGACTACAGGGGTCACTGGTGTGCTGTGAGCTGAGGACACCCTGGCTGACCTGCACTCATACAGAGTGCTTATACTGGATGTGCCACCTGGGAGCCCCAATTCCCTTGTTGTTTATAGTGAAGTTCAGCAAGCCAAACAAACTAAGACCACCTCCGGTTAGTTTGTCAAGTGAACTTTGTTCACACCACACTCCAAACAAACCAAACTGGACTGTGTATGGAACCAAACCAAACCTTAGAAAGGAGATAGAGTCCATCATTATGCAATCAAAGCCACATTCTAAAACTTGTTTACAGCATGAGTCTTGGAATTTATGTTGGGGGGAAAAAAAAACTAAATATTGACATTTGTGTTTTTAGGGCTAATGATAAATATCATTAGAACACTTCCAACCATGATGTGGCATTTCCCTCGATTATAAATTAAAGTAATCCTTGGCCTAATTAGTTATGAGAACTGTTTTGACAGATGAAGATTCCTTTAATGTTTTGTTTACAGTACTTGGTGTGTAAGCAATTTGCCCTAGTTGTATTTTCAATCCAAATTAATTCATAACCACTTCAAACCTGGGCTCCTGTCTGTTCCATCATTCTAAATTAAGGAACTAAATCTTTTTTTTTAAAGTTTGCATATCCTCAGTCTGCTGCTCTCAGAGACATTAAGTACCTAAGGATGCCTTTTCCCACTTCTAATGTGTTATGAATGCCATGCTTGACTTACTAGTAGTAACTATATAGATATTTTAAGCATAATCTGAAGACAAACAAGCAAGTTTTAAGACACACAATTACCTTTTAAAAGGTTCAGGGTGGTCTGATCAGTCATATATATATATATATATATATATATATATATATATATATATATATATATATATATATATATATATACACACAATTCAAGACAACATTGCTGCCTATTTAGAAAACAGAAGGCAATATAGCTTATTAATGCACAATCAAGTTTTTCTTCTGATAAACGGTTAGATTATTGACTTTTCTAAGGAGTCTGGTGTGACTTTCCTTATCATATTTTGCAAACCTAATGGTTATGTTTACTGATGACTATGGATTATTTTTCATGTGGTGTGATGATGTCATCAACACTCAATACCTTCTTATACAGAATAAAAGATTTATACAAAAAACAGAATACTGCCTGTGTAAAGCAAAATCAGCAACAGCAAAAAATAATAGTAATAATAAAGATGTATGTGTAGCAATGTGTTTAGCGTAACCCTGCTCAGGGAATGTGAAAACATTTAGTATATAAAAAAAACAAGAACAAATATGGAGTAGACCTGTTGGACTACTAACCCCCAAAAAAATATAAACCCAAGAAATAATCACACCTACATAACAGACAGATATTCATCTGATTAAAGTGATACACAGCAGTTCAATGAGCAATGGGACAAAGAGCAACATGCCATAGCAGAAGTACTAACTGAATTAATAATTCCAATTAAAACCGCACATTATCTACCTCCCTCCCACCCTCTCATCTTTTCTTTTAAGTTTGAGTATTTTATCCCCCTCTTTTTCAAGCCTTTTTAAAACTCTCACATCTTTATTTTATTGTATCTATTTCTTACTTATCTGTTTTCTTCTCTTTTCCATTCTCTCCTACGTGAATAACTAGCTACTCACCTCTGCAAGCTTAATGCCCATTGGTCGAAAATTAGCACACACCCACTTCTCAATGTGGCCATTAAGAGACCTCATTTGATCAATCTGAGGTGGAGAAGTAATATATATATATATATATAGTTTATTTTAAACCATTTGAAGACATTGAAAAAGATTTGTCATTGATTTTAAGTTTTTTTGTAGAATCTCTAAATTATTAGTTCACGTACTGTACTTAATGTTTCTTTGATGTAACAAGATGACTGGGCAATTGATAGATGATCATAGCTGTTTCCACATGTAATACTGAGACATCTAAATAGCTGCCACCTTTCTTTACAGAGCGGCCAATGAAAATCTAGTATTTTTATGATTGCTTTGTAGTACAGCCTTCAGTGAGGGTAAAATAAATATTCCAATGCGATATTTCAAAAGTCTATGGAAAGGTTACAGGTGGGAACTTTAACCCTTTGTGTAGTACGAATGTACCAGTAAGTTTGCTGCTCTTTGGTCACCAGGTAGTATGTTCTGCAACTTTAAATTTGAATTACTGAGCTTACAAAACTCCTGATCACATGATATTGTAACACAAGGTTTCTGTAACACCTTTTATTAGTCTCTTGCACCCTCTGCCAGATACTGACTGAATTACATATAATAAACCCAGTCACAAAAATGTCAACAGTGTTTGTAAACCGATGAAAATCGCTCAGTGAGAAAGTATTAGTAATAATACTGAATTCAGATTCCAATTTAAATTAAAATACATCCAATTCTTCCACTGAATTGGATGTAAGCGAGAGTGTCAGTGAAGACATAAACAAAGAATATTTACCATCAACATCATGTGACAGTGAAGAGGTGGTGCCAAGCTCTGCGTCACTCCATGCTTCAAGGATAATCATACGTGAAGCATTAGACACTCACTCCCTCCGCCCCCACAACCTGTTTACCCAGATATTATTTATTCATGTCTCTCTTGCTCTTTCTTTAGTTCTGAATTTTTTTTGTTAGGACATGTTGTGGTTGTTCCGCCCCATTGTTTATTGTTTATTGCCTACATGTTATTTTTTGGTCAAACCCTTTCCTTATGACTAAATAAAAAATATATATTTATTGTTTTTTTTATTTATTTACGATAAAAATGATTTGTCTGTATTTCGTCAGTATTCATTACAAACATACAAACATATAGCTTCTAGCTGATTTATCTGCTGTACTTGTAATAATCAAACGCATGCAGTAGACAGGAAAAAAAAAAAAAAAAATCTCACTCCGTAGGACCAGCAGTGCATTTTAGAACTCACTACTCAAAGGGTTAAGAATCGTTTATTCCATGTAATGAAAATGTAGTCCCTGGGTGCCTACTAGTTATATAGAAAAAAACTACACTTCCCAGAAGTCCCAGTGGTTTAAAAAGAGGGCTCTTAGGAGCAATTTAGTTTCTTAATGAGGGACAAGTAAACTCATTAAGGGAGTTATTTAAACCCAGCATGTATGCAGGCTATTTTTTTATTGTTTGGAGAGAGAGAGAGAGAGAGAGAGAGAGAGAGAGAGAGAGAGAGAGAGAGAGAGAGAGAGCAGTCAAAGAGACTTTGACTTTAAGATACAGACGCCTTTGAACCACCTGCAATCAGAAGGCTGCCAGCCTGCTGGCCAGCCCCTGCCCTCCTTCATCAGTGGGGAGATACAGGACTGTTGGCCGGTGACAATGTCTCCCGCTCCAGAAGAATTCCAGCAGTATTCTTTGTATCTCCTGCACCATGCCCTGGGGAGGGTCCAGACACACTAGCTTGTGCCACGGCATGGAGTCCACTGAATTATATACCAGGACTGTTCTCCTAAAGGACAGCTGGACCAGCAGTCCCCTCCATCTCTGCAGCCACCTCTTCACCCTGTTCACCAGGCACTGCCAGCTTTCTTGCATATAGGTCTCCACTCTGAAGAAGACCCCCAGCACTTTGATACCTGTCATGCCCCATCTCAGCGCCTTGGGCAGGACAGGTTGTTTGATCATGCCAACAGGAAGGTGTCACACTTTGCCCAGTTAACTCTTGCCATAGACACTCTGGCAGGGTAAGGAGGGCACTGCCCAGCCAAACAGCCAGCCCCTCAGCAGGTGCAGCAGGGTCTCTATGGCCAGCGAATAAAGCATGCCAGGCAGGGAGCAGCCCTGCCTAATGCCCCTGCACACTGGGAAGGACTGATCTTTAAAATGCTTACAGCTTTTAAGTATAAAAGCTGGGTGTAAGAAATATAAGCAGGAAGAAATCTGAAGGCTTCTAGGGTTTTAAATAGGTATGTGCGGTCGACCCTTTTTCCTGATCTAGAGATAACAGCCCAACATTCAAATCACATGTATTAACTATTGATAAAAAGTCTTGAATTAAAAGCAAATTATCAAAAATGGAATGTCCCAGTATACAATAAGTTTGGTCCATGTGAATTACAGCTCCTATACACATTTTGAGTCTATTGGCCATACATTTGGAAATTATTTTAAAATCAGAACATAAAAGTGAAACAGGTCTCCAGTTTTTGAATAAACACATGTCTTCTTTCTTGGGCAGCAGTGTGATCACTGCCCTCCTGCAGCTGAGGGGCAGTTATTTATCTCTAAGGTTCTTTCCCAGCACCTGCCAAAAGTCCTCTCCAATCATTTTTTTAAAAAAGTTCATCAGGCAGTTCATCAATTCCTCGAGCTTTTCCATTGAAAACCTGTGTAACAGCAGTGGTCAGCTCCTTATATGTCAGTGGCTTATCTAATTGATGCTGTTCTTTGCTTAGGCTGGACAGACCCTGGAACAGTAGGTCCATGTCTTGTTGGTCACATGGCTCTTTACTATAAAATTCAGTATAAAACTTTACTGCTTCCCTGCGTGTCCTGTAATAACTTTACATTAAAATGCCAGTTGGAGGTGCTGTGAGAGTCAGCAGTAAGTACTACTGTAATGTTGGCTTTTATGAATTTATTAAGATGAGTGTGTGATGTGTAAAAGCGGTCTTACCTTGCTTTATGTATTTGTTGAGAGCGACAATGAGACCAAGTGTAGCTGCCAGGATGCAGGCACCTCAAAACATCAACCAGGCCACAGACCTGAAAAACTGCAGCTAGTACACTTGAGGATTGGGGATTGGGCTCCTCCTTCACTTTTAGGGATCCTGCTTTCCCCTGCAGAATGCTCCCTTTTTTCCTGCCACCCTGCATCCCTTTCTGGCTGCGGTGGTTCACCCTGATCCTACGGGTAGAGTCCAGGTGGTGGTGCTCGGGAAGATCAGACTCGGAGGAGTTAGTGACAGAGAAGGAGGAGACAGCCAGGCTGACACTGACAGAAGAAGAGGAGCGCCAAGGGAAGTGGCACCAAATGACAGGCAGGGAGAGAGAGAGCTGGGTGGGTCAATCCTACTGTAAACAGCAGGGAAAGAATAATTGAGTTCAGTCCGTTACAATCTGGGCCAACAAGAGTATGGAAAGGTGCTGATGCATATGATTTTCTTATTAGTATGTTCTCATTTGATTGTGTTGATGGTGACAGAAACAAACCGATATGCTGAGGCGATATGTACTAGCGGTACGCTAGCCCCCCATTCCCGCTTTCACGGATGGAAACCTACCAATCGACAGGAAATTGAAATATTTATAGGACTCCAAATTGCAATGAGTCTAATCGTAAAGCCACGTATTTCAGATTATTAGAGTACTAATGTTGAGCTAGATACCTGGACACCTAATTTTTTGAAAGTGTTGTCAAGAAAACACTATGAGATTTTAAGTTCTGTTCTGCATTTCGCTGACAACAGTCTCAGAACTGAGAGGTCTCAAGCAGTTTCGACCCCCTGTTTCAAGTCCGCCCTCTCCTGGATAAATTAATTTAAAATTTACAAAGAGAGTATTACCCCTTCTGAGATTTTTTGAAGAAAGGGACGCTTTTAGCTATAACTTTCAAAGATGTGGGAACAGTTACTTTGCTTTCTACCGTGCATGACACATTGTGATATCAAAGAGAATCTGCAGCAAGGGGCCAGAAGGGTTTCGAGTAATCTGAAAACCAAAGAGCGTTGAGGATTATAATCGATACATGGGAGGTGTAGACAGAGCCGACCAACTCTGCTCTTATTACAGCTTTCAGCACCGCTCTGTAAAATGGTACCAACGCATATATCACCATGCAAAGGAGGTAACGTTAGTGAATGCGTTCATCACTTTTAAGAAAAGCACAAACGCAAATACGATGGCTGCTGAGTTCAGAGAGTACTGTGCAGAGGCTACTGAATGGGGTTACAGCAAGAAACGTAGGACCAGTCCCAGTGATGGAAACGCCAGGAGTGCCAGCTAGACTGTTAGGGAGACATTTTCTTGGACAGCATGACAAATTAAAGCTTGACTGTAAAGTCTGCTCTGACAGAAAGAGAGGATGTACATATCAGGGACCTAAAAAGTCTTTTACTGCTCAGATCAACCAACGCTATACCCAGCCCCATGCTTTGAACTTTAGCACACAAAGTTAGTTTACAAACGTGACGAGTAAGTTTACACTGAAACGTCAGCCAAATAATTAATTAATACGAATAAGAATTTCCAAACGCTAAGCATTAACATTTTGTTTATAAAATGTTTATTCCTATACTGAAGTAGTTAATATTAAAGAGAAAAAACGTCAATATTAAATACATTGTACAAATATTTGCCTAATGAGTAAACAGTAAAGTTGAAAAAAAATCAGTATGCATACATTGTTATTTTCTTACTTCAGATATTTCTATAATATTTAAGTTAATGAGCAGAAACTACATTTTTTAATGCATTTATGTGACATTTATGTGACAAAACCTGACATTTGAGAAAAAACAGCAATTCATACATAAATTATAGTTGCATATGTAGCAACGCTGATCTGATTATAATATACTTATTGGTGCGTTTAGTGACAATGTGCAATATTTTGACAGGGAGAAGACAGGAAAGGGAGGAGCTTTTTTTGCAGGTCAGACTCTTTTAGTATGTTGGTGGCCATCTTGGTTGGGCAGGCTGACAGCACAGTGTTCCAAAGCAGGAAGGCAGTGAAAGAGTTAATAACAAAGCCCTGTTCAACTATTTTATCAACTAGCTGTGTTCTGCCAAAAAACATCACTACAGCTTTATTCATTCTTGACACACAGCCTTTTCAAATTGTCCACTGCTATCAGCACTTTGCCTCCCTCCCTGCTTGCTCCTCTCACCAGTCCTACAATCCTCAGAGAGAGAGAGAGAGAGAGAAAGAAGCATTCAAGTGTATGTAAGTACACTATATATCCTTCTTAAGGCCGGTAAACAGATTAACCATCCGACTATTTAGAGTAAGACTATTGGTTATTCACTAACCAAATGATCTGTTTAGTTAGTGCTCCAAAGAGGGAGATTATTTTGTTATTATTTTTATTATTATTATTTCTGTTTAAAGTTTGCTTGTAAATAACAAAAGTACAGGATTACCCTGTTTAAAATGAAGCTACTGTGGTCCTGAAACCAGTGGAAAGATCTTGAGTGGTGACAGGAAAGATACCTGTGTAAACAGGAGACTTTGTCACAGTGTGCATACAATTAAAAAAAAAAAAATCTTACCCTAATCGCTCTTGTGAATTTTCTACAGCAATGATAGTTGTGTTCCTAGGTTAAGTCAGAAAAAGAAAATCTTTTCCATAAAATATTTATACAGTCTTGTGGCAGAATTGGAGCCAGTTTCTCTTGGTCTATTTTTATTGCATCTTGCAGTACAACAATATGTTATGTGGTTTTAAACCGACTGTGATGCATGCTTTAATTATGCAGATGTGTCTGTTTTTTGTTATGTTTTTCAGCTCAGAAATGTACTGTGCATTCATGTGGCATTCAGACAGGTTTTAACTTTTGTCTCAAAAGTGATTTATTTGATTTCTGTTTTAGCATCACAGCCAGTGGTGTTTTGTAGATGCTAGGGATTGGCCAGACACATAGCGGTGTGCTGATACTCACACTCGTAATTGCAAGCAATAAGTATTTATTAACATATATTGAAAACATCCACACATTCAAAATTCTAAAAGGTATTGACAATGTCGAACCAAGGGACTTTTTCGACCTGAAAAAAGAAACAAGGACCAGGGGTCACAACTGGAGATTAGACAAAGGGGCATTCAGGACAGAAAATAGGAGGCACTTTTTCACACAGAGAATCGTGAGGGTCAGGAATAAACTCCCCAGTATTGTTTTTGAAGCTGACTCCCTGGGATCCTTCAAGAAGCTGCTTGATGAGATTCTGGGATCAATAAGCTACTAACAACCAAACGAGCAAGATGGGCCAAATGGCCTCCTCTCATTTGTAAACTTTCTTATGCTATTACGTTCTTATTAATGTGTTTCTTTCAAAACAATACATGCTGTCCTCCCCTGGCTTGAGTACAAATCCATGGCAGTTAACTTCTGCATTGAATGTTTTAAAAGCTAGTTGTAAACCAATGTTTCTCTTATCCAGGCTGGACATTTTTACTGCCTTACTGCTGTACAGAAACCATACACCATTGTCAGATGAGGCAAGGAAAGATTTTATTGTTTTGAAATCAAAACATTAGTTGTTCGATTTATATAATACCTGCCCATAAATACTTTTTAAAAGCAGTAACAAGTAAGAATATCACATCCCTGATAGTATTTAAAAAAAAAAAAAAAAAAAAAAAAAAAGAAAGTTCAAAAAGCAATTCAGTGATATTGCCACTGTTTGAAGTTGTTTTGTTTAAGTTACATTTTCCTAGTTATATAAGCAATAAATTTGTTGTCAGTTTTAGTTTTGGCTTGGGGTTTGAGGCCTCTATATATAAACATATAATTAAATACATTGGGCCAAACATTAAAAGATTTTGCAAATTTATACAACTTTTATGCAACTCTGCTTGTATTGGAAATATATGAAATTGTGTAATTCAAAAGAGATGCAGGAAAATGGCTAATATTGCAAGGTTGCATGAATTGTTTGAATTCCACACTTGCACTGTAGGTGGACTTGGATAATTATTCACAACTACTCCTCCAGAGTTGAGGAAAAAACACCTGAGAATTAAAAAAATAAATAAATAAGTAAATAAAATTTAACTTGCAGGCACAGCTGCTTTCTCAAGGCAGAACTGAGTGGAAAAAATCCATGAAACAGGCCTTTCGAAACTTGCGTCTCTATTAAATATCAGGCCCATAATTGCACCGCACAAGGTGTCATAATTATTATTATAAAACAAATCGTATATTACAGTTTAAGACTTATTTTAGGGATTGATTGACATAATCAAACCAAGTAGCCAATGTATATAAAATGTGCTTATTATCTGTTCGATACCAAGAGCATTTTTTTATGTTTACAGCTAAAAATGTTTGTCTATACTTTTCAATAAGAATTTTAGTGGAGGTGCCCATATGTCACTCCATCAATCTATATGTTTAGCTACCTTTAGCTTTACATTCAATTTTAGTCTTAACGCATTAATCTACAGTGTGGTGCTGAGGCAAGCAAAGGGGATTTCACCAGTAAAAATAAAGTTTAGAAAACTAAATGATCTACAAAAAATCATGAGACATCCAAGTATATTGTTATGCTAATCTTGAGAGGTATTTTTTTGTTTGTTTGTTTTCTTTTTTTTTGTTCATGTTTAAAAATTAAGTGCCTTTTGGATTAAATTAAGAACATAATAAATGAACTGACAGTGCAGAGATTTCAAAATCACATTGTTGCATAGTGTAGAGCTTTTAAATGAACACTATTACAAAGCAACCAATAACCCCTATTTCTCTTTTTATTGTATTTCTCATTGTTATTTAAAATCGTCAAAATTGGACTGTCAGCTAATAATTGGAGTGGGGCAATCATTCAAACAGAAAACTGTTTGATAAAATGCCCTCTCCTCTCCTCTCTTACAGCTCATAAGCCAAAGGAGATTTTAGTTGCCACCTAACACCCCTATTGGCCAGACATTGGTCAGCAACAAGTGGAAGGCTGGCTGGTAGTTGTGAAACAAAGAGACACAACTAAACATGTTTCAGTTCCAGTTCACAAACTTCACAATTATATTAATGTAATTTTCTTTACTTAAGTAACATTATACTTTTAGTTTGTTTTATCTATCTATCTATATATCTATTATTTAAAGGCTGTCTTGATGTGAGTCCATATCTAGAGAAAAAAAAAAAACAAGAAAAAACTTACAAAAGACAATGTGAACAGTGAGACAGTATATTCCATGCTGAAAATATCTGATAAAAGATTCAAAAGTTTGTTTAAACTTTGACTTGCGTCAGAAAAATAGAAATTTTGGTTTGTGGGTCAGTCGTGGTTTGGACAGTGAAACCCTTCACCAAGCAGACCATCTACGGGTATAAATAGAATCTCATAAAATATTTGAAGTTTATATTTCTGGTTGGTTAAATCAAATTTTTCGTTGAAAACCATAAAAAGGAAACTGAATTATTCTTTCAGTATCATTGAAGTACAGCATTAGGTAATAAATAAAGCCAAAAAAACATCACTGAAATAAGAAAACGTCATTACTAGGGATGTTTGACCCTGCAGATCAATGTATTTATAAATTGCTGCATAGTAATATTAGTAATTTTGATGGAGTGTTTGCTTTTGAAATGACAACAAATTATATCAGCCTTAAGTAACATTAGCCAGAGCTCTCAATTAATCCCACCAGGAAATAAAAAATGCATTCAGCCATATATGTACAGGAACTTAACCACATTGAACCATAACAAATGCAAAACTGCAATGAGATGACTTGTATGATTAGGTGTGTGAATTTGTGACAGCAACCAACTGCCGTCAGAAATCAACACAAAAATCTGACTCCTGGACCGATAGTACTCTGCTTCATGATCACTTACAAAATGTATTCATTAAAAAAAAAAAAAACACATCCAAGACCGATACAGGAATGTATTAACTTGAGCTTTCTAGTTAGAAGTAACGCACAAAGTCCCAGTCTCCAAAACAAATTTAACAATTATAGCCAACCCCCTGCTGAACAAGTATATGCTTTTTTAAAAAGAATAGATCCTAAATAAATGTAAATAAATACTTAGCTCCACCTAGCCTACCTCTTGGACTAATTTAAATCACAATCCATGTATATACCACTTCTACAGGCAATATCCGCTATATATATATATATATATATATATATATAGATATATATATATATATATATATATATATATATATATACGCACAGAGAGTACCCGCTGAAAAATAAACGAAAACAACAACAAAAAATCACAATCACACAGAAACCGTTACCAATAGAAATAAACAGCCACAAGAAAACTGAGAAGACAATCAAACAAAACAAAAAACCTACACAAATGTATACACCCCCCTTCCATCAACCGCAATTCTCATTTACTTTTTTATGTGCCCCAAATTCCCCCACCCCCTCCCATTTACAAAAGCAGCAATACATTGGGTTATGGATATACTAAGTAGGAACACAACACTTCACAAAAAAAAAAAAAAACACCCCTAGCCAAGTCCAAACAGACAATGGTAAAATACAAAAAACATGCGTTCATCTGTTGTATTGTCAAAGTTGCACAAAAAAAAAAAGTAGTTAACTTTAAAAGAAAATTGATAAATCAAGTGTCCAACCTGACGCTGTCCGCTGAAAACCAAAGCCCATCCAAGTCCGCTTTCAATTAAAATATTGAAGGAAATCTGCAACATAATTTTTCTTCTCATATTAACTCGATCTGAATTCCATTTAAAATACAGCAGATAATGCTGCAAGTTAAAAAAATACAAAAAAAGCTAAACGTGTAGATTTCAAAATATCAAAACCAAAAAAAATACAGCCATGCTCTTTCATTCCCAGCAAACCTGTACACTAGAATTGTGGCCACCATGGGAGAATTTGCCCTACAGTCGGAAAAAACATAGCTCTCTGGGGTGAGAAATGTAAAGTTTTTATAACTTTACAACTGTCAGATGTGCAAGATGCTTTAGAAAATGTAATTGCGTTATTGTAATGTGCCAATACCAGTTAACCATTTGGGAACTGCTGTATTTTATTAAAATATTTTTTAAATTATTTCATAGCCTATTTGATATGTGTTACACACATGATGCATTTAATCAACGTTGGTTTTATTTCGTGGGAGATTCACAGTAATTTTTTCCTCAGAGCTCTCAGATCAGGTGACATGTCATTAAAGAAAATAGAGGGTTAGGCAAAGAGGCAGCCTTCCTTTCTTGTAAAGGTAAAGTAAACGTTTCTGTATTTTGACATTTCTGTTGTAGTGGGTGAGGACTAGCGGTACATTGTGTACGTTTCAAACTGAAATCTTATTCACGGATATATTTCCATTTGGTAATAAAAATACTATTAACTAAAAGGCTCAAAACTATAGATTGTGCATGTCCCTTATTCGGCCTGCATTTAAAAGGCAGAAAGCTGACACAGGAAGAAGGGCTGGGAGAGGGAGGACTGAAAGGATGGAAAGCGAGGGGAAAGGAGGAAGAATGCAAAAATCTCAGATGCTAGCACTAGAGGCAAATGTGTATTGTTTTAATTATTGTGAGAATGTCGTAAAAAGTCAAGCACTCGCCAGGTATCTGCTGTTAAGCTTATATATTTATTATTAAAACATCATTATGAAAAAACAATGAAGCGCATTCACGCAGACGCTTGGTGGCCACTGGCCTTCATTAGTGCAGTAACACAAGTAACAAAAATTACATTACATTATCATATCAGACACAGTCCATTCAATTAAATTAGCAGGTCATGGTTCCTGGTTAGCAAAAGCACATATATCAGACGCATTTAACCCTTTGCAGGTCCGACATTACAATTTTCCCTTTCCAGTCTGATGTTGGACCCTGTCTGACATCATCAAAAAGAAGTAAAGCACAGGTCTTTGGTCGTTTTGTCTCCAGAAAAAGCCAAGAAAACCTTTCAATGGCCAAGTGTGACCGATAGGAGCCGAATGAAGCTGAAAAAAATGGTGTATCTGATAGTCCCATGCACTACAGAAATACACCACGTCCTTTTTCGATTCAGTGCCTTTTAAACCTGTTTTACTCTGAAAAAAATATTTTAAACAGCGTGTGTAAAATAAGCAGCGCGTGTGAAAATAAATTGGAAGTGACGCGCCTGACAGGCGCTGAATAAATGGACCTCAAAGGGTTAAAGTAATGCCAATCCATCCTTCTCTTTGTCATCTGTTCGAGATGTGCTGGGAAGATAAATTACATTTTTCTATACAGTTAACTTTTGGCTGCTGAAGTAGCCTGAAAATATTTGATACTCTTTCAGAAGCTTTATGCTGGTTACTTCTCAATGCATACCATATTCCATTTTTAACTACTAACTGATTTTCTTTTGATCTCTCCTCCATCAGATCCACCAGCAGAAGCGATCACCAATCTTAAAAGTTTATTTTCAGAAGTCGGCGTCCTCTTTTCAGAGGAAAAAACAATCGGCCCCTTTCATTCACTGGAATTTCTATGAATCATACTGGACACAGAAAAATTTGAAGCCAGCCTTCCTGTATCTAAACTCGACCGTATTCACTACCTTATCCAGAACTTTCAGATCAGTAAAACTATCAGGAAACACAAACTACTCTCCTTGCTGGGACATTTCAATTTTGCAATTCACTTTATCCCCCAGGGACGGACATTTATACCATGATTACTTGGTCTTTCATCAACAGCAAATAACTTGGACCCCTTCATCAGTATTTCATCAGAAGCTAGAAAAGACATTAAAATGTGGTCTGCTCTTATTCAGCACTGGAACGGCCTGTTTATGTTCTATGATGATTTCATTTCAGCTCAACTTGACCTGGCTTTATTTACAGATGCTTCATTTAAGGGAGTCTGAGCTTTTTTTTTTAAACAATCAGTGGTTTTCTAGTGCATGGCTACCAATCACCACATTTAAAACCTACAGCTCTTCTCGAAATATATCCAATAGTTGCATAAGCACATCTATGGGGTCACCTTTGGTCAAAGAAATCAATATTATTCTTTTGAGATAACAAATCTACAGTTCATATTATCAAAAAAGGCTGTTCCAGTTCCCCTCTTATTATACAACTACTGCAGCATCTAATATGGATTTCACTATCAAATAATTTTCTAGTCCAAGCCAGCCATCTACGGGGCATTCATAATAATGCAGCTGATGCTCGTTCTCATTTACAGATTTCCAGATTTGGTTCCTACATCTCTGCCAAATCCATCATATCACCTCAGTTCAACCAGCTATTTTTTTTTTTTTTTTAATTAAACTATCAGTGAACTACTCAATGCAGAACAAACATACAGGGCAGCAACCTTGCCCCTTCCAACAGATGCTGTTATTCCTGGCTTGACCACTTATTTGACTTTCTGCTCCCAAAGCAGGATTAATCCACCACATTTAACCAGGAATGGATTAAGGCTTTATCGTGCATGCAAAGGATTCTTTACATCTTGCACCAGCTACAATTCTGACCCTGGTTCATCAATTCAATCTGCAATGTTACATTCAGCATTGGTTTATATCTCATCTGTCCACATTGGTTTCTGGAGCAGGACTTCCGCCGCAATTCTACACTGCTCATTCATTCAGAATTGTGGCAGCCACATGAGCAGCTAGAACAAAGATTAACCAGCATCTAATACAAAATATGGGGCGCTGGACCTCACCAACAGTTGAATCATACATACATTCTTCCCTATCTGAGATATCTTCTGCACGTTAGTCTATTGCTAGCATGTCCGGAGTGGGGATGACCCTTCTGCTTGGGCCACCAATGGTTTCCTCCTTAAAAAAGGGTTTTTATTTCCCTTTCCACTGAGTGGAGGGTCTTCACATAGTTAGTAAGGAGCCAGTTACTAACTTTTTTTGTTGTGTTAAATGTTTTCTTTCTTTATTTTGTTTGTATATGTATTGGTGGTTCTTTTATTTGTCTGCACCTGTAGGAATCTTTAACGGGAAGCCAGGGGTCCATCCTTTTGGGGGGTTAGTGAGTCATGCTTCTCTGACCTTTGTGCAAGCAACGCTTCCTTTACTTACATAAGGGAGGTTCTCTCAGTGGAGTCAGAGGAGACCCCCAGCCAAACCCAACTCGAGGATCTAAGCTTATTCTAACTAACCTCGCAGAAGGAGCTCTTCCTTTGTAACATGGGGCAATCTTCTCTTTTCAGGTTCTCTGGGGATGCATCTCCTCCACAGCTTTGGAAGTCTATATTTCACCTCATCGAGGGCAGCTCTCAATGAGCCAGTTCAACTGTATTTGTTCCTTTCAGGTCCTCAAGCCTCTAATGTTATGTGTTGGACCCTGATAACGGAGGGGCCCTCTCATATGTATTCAGGGTCCCAATAATGGAGGGGCCCTCTCATATATTTTTAGGGCCCGATGACAGATCAATCAATACTATCTCTGAATACTAAGCCCTTGGAATTAGCCGCATCAAGATGCAGCCCTCTCCTAATCTGCAGCGGTGACTTCACCACGACATGGACCTCGTCCTGCCGAGGGCTCATTTCTAATGGTGTGCAGTTCTCCGAGAAGTCAGACAACATCACTACAGGCCCCGTGAATAAAAATGTTGTTAATAGATTTTGTTAATAGATATATAAGCATAATCATTTGTAAGAGCACATTGCTGTTATTTTCCATATTAGGCAAATGTCCCTGTAATTTATGTCCTTTGTTTTCCAATTTCATCGTTACTCATTTAGCATCACATTCTCAAACAACAATGGCCAATAAATATGGCAGCTATCAAAAAAAGAAACAAAACAGCAGTATGCTTATGATTGTGCAAGATACCGAAAGCCTGTCAATTTGGAACGTTTGTTCATGTTTTATACCAAGTTCAAAGGGAGATTCAGCACAAGTGACTTTAATAGGATGATCTAACTTTCAGCATTGCATTACCATTGAGTAAGTGCATGACACATTCAGTGTAATGCCATCACATTACACTGGCTTTTAGTATCTACTACAGTACACATAGGGGGAAGTTTCAGGATAAAATGTGCATTATTCCATCATAATTAAACCTTGGCAGTTGGCATCTATTAACTGACGCCTGCGTCAGCATGAGTTACTCTTCCCTTTAATTATGGCTGGGGCCAGATTTGTAAAATAAATAAAATTGGCCTACTTTCCAGGCCTTTTCTAAAAACAGCTGCTTTTCCATTTTCTAGTTCACCATAGCTTTTTATGTGGAGTTGTCTTTTAAAGGTGAAAACAGGTTAAAGGTATATTAGAAGAGGTTGATACGGTATGACTTAATGATGATTCAGTATCCCGATTATTAAACAAAAGCACCTAAGTAGCTTTATTGAAAATAATTTATGAGGGGTGCCAGATAACTTTTCTTTTTTTTAAATTGGAGATTAGAAATGTATCGGGGAATTGAAACAAATGTTCCTAAGGGAAAACAAATTGCAAAATTGCCAATTTAATAAACCTTGGAAATTCAGTGGAAAAAAGTACTTTGTTGAGTTCCAAATAAAAATGGAACTGTTTAGCAAATACCTGCTTATCCTCTGATATACAGTAGATTATATGTTATAGTATATAATACTGTAAAGCCCCAGGAATGGAAATGTTTAGTCTGATAAATTGATTTTTAGTTTTGCCATATGAAATAAAATAAATGTAATTAAACCACCCTTCAGGTACAAAAAAACAAACAGTTGAATTCCTAATAAATGACCAACCTTATGAATTATATACTCTTTGTCAGGAATTTATTATAATTGTTCACCATTTACTAAAAAGTATCTCAAATTGCTCTGTGGGTTTCTGTTAATTGACTTGTCTCATTCCTGTAATATTATAAAAATAATATTTTTACCAAAAAATAATTTACCCTTCAGTAAGGTATACCTAGACTTGTTTTTTTTTTTTCAATAATTGTTCACTTCACAGCCTTTCACAGTCTAAAAATAGGTATTTCAAGAAACTTTACGATTAAACATAATATTTATTAAAGCAGAAAAAATAGTGTTGTCTCATTCAAAAATTGTATTTTTTTCTAGAGTTACTATACAACACATTTTCCTAAATGTGTGGTCCTCCGACGCAGTAAATGGATATGGCTGCATGGCGGGCTTGCAGAGTGAAAAAATGCGGACGGCTGACGGGACTCGTTTCGAAGGATGCGAGTACTTGTCATCATCTCTCCTGATTTAGTTTAGGGGTTGCAGTGGTGAGCCAGGTTGAATAATAATTGGACTCTCCAAATTGGGAGAAAATTGGAAAATGAATACAATAATTGGTAAAAAGAAAAAAAAAAGAGAAAATGTCAAGACCCTTAACCCTTTGTGGTCCATTTATTCAGCGATTGTCAGGCACATCAGGTCCAACTTATTTTCACACGCGTTGTTTAATTTTTTATTTTTTTTTCTGAGTAAAACAGGTTTAAAAGGCGCTGCATTGTAAAAGGGCACCCGGTACTGCATCTCCAGCCAAGCCCAACCCCTTATTCGCTATATTTTTCACATACCTCTTCATAGTCGTGCATACTGATAAATCCTCTTCTGATCACTCGTTTTATCACCAAACTCCTCAATAATGTGATCCAAGTCATTATTTTATTACTATAACATCTCAAAAAGCTCTACAAATGTCTATGATGTTCTTTGAGTGCTGGAACTCCTCTGTTTGTGTCCGTGTTATCTCTGTGTTATAGGGGCTATGGCTACACCCCTTTTTTTGGCTTCTCTTGGCCACTGAAAGGTTTTATCTGAAAAAAAATGACTAAAGACCTGTGCTTGACATCTTTTTGATGATATCAGAGAGGGTCCGACATCAGACTGCAAGGGGAAAATTGTAATGTCGGACATAGTACGACATAGGATCACAAAGGGTTATATATATATATATATATATATATATATATATATATATATATATATATATATATATATATATATATATATACACACACACAAACACACAGTGCCTAGAGAAAGTCTACATCTCCTTGAACTTTTTTCACATTTTGTTGTGTCAGTGCCTCAGAGTTTCATGCATTTAAATGAGGATTTTTTTCCACTTATCTACACACCATACGCCACAAAGTTAAGGGGAAAAAAGGTTTTATTGAGAAAAAAACTGTATATATTAAAAATACAAAACTGAAAGATCACAGTTGGATAAGTGTCCACCCCCCTGAGTTAATACTTGGTGGAAGCACCTTTGGCAGCAATTGCAGCTGTGAGTCTGTTGGGATAGGTCTCTTCCAACTTTGCACACCTAGATTTGGCAATATTTGACCATTCTTCTTTACAAAACTGTTCAAGCTCTGTCAAATTCCTTGGGGAGCGTTGATGGACAGCAATGTTCAAGTCATGCCATAAATTTTTGATTAGATTTAGGTCGGGGCTCTGACTGGGCCACTCAAGGACATTTACCTTTTTGTTCCTTAGCCACTCCAGTGTAGCTTTGGCTGTATGCTTTGGGTCATTGTCATGCTGAAAGGTGAACTCCCGTCCCAGTTTTTTTTCCAGCTTTCTTGCAGAGGGCAGCAGATTTTCCTCAAGGACTTCTCTATATTTTGCTCTGTTCATTCTTCGGGTGATGCGCCGTGTTGGGTTTGTGCCAAACATAACGCTTTGCATTTAGGACAAAAAGTTCCATTTTAGTTTCCTCAGACCACAAAACTTTTTGCAACTTGGTTACAGAATCTCCTGAGTGTTTTTTTGCATACTTCAAATGGGATTCAAGGTGGGCTTTCTTGAGTAATGGCTTCCTTCTAGCCACCCTACCATACAGGCCAGATTTGTGGAGTGCTTGGGATATTGTTGTCACATGCACACTTTGACCGGTCTTGGCCATAAAAGCCTGTAGCTCTTGTAAAGTTGCCACTGGCCTCTTGGTAGCCTCTCTGATCAGTCTCCTTCCAGTTCCAGTTTGGAGGGTCGGCCTGATCTAGGCAGGGTCTTGGTGGTGCCATACACTTTCCACTTCTTACTAATCGACTTGACTGTGCTCCAAGGGATATTCAAGACCTTTGATATTTTTTTATACCCATCCCCTGATCTGTGCCTTTCAACAACTTTGTCCCGGAGTTCTTTTGAAAGTGCCTTGGTGCTCATGGTTGAGTCTTTGCTTTGAAATGCACTACCCAGCAGAGGGAACCTATAGGAACTGCTGAATTTATCCTAAAATCACTACAATTGTGAATCACTGCAATTTAACACAGATGGAGGCCAGTTGGTGTGTGATTTTGAAGGCGATTGAGCTAATTTAAGATTGCTATTACAAAGGGGGTGGACACTTATTCAACTAAGTTATTTCAGTTTTTATGTTTAACTAATTATCTACAAATTTCTAGAATTTTTTTTTTTTCTTGGAAGTTGTGGGGTAGGATGTGTAGATAAATGAAAAAAAAAAAAAAAAAAAAAAAATATATATATATATATATATATATATATATATATATATATATATATATATATATACACACACACACACACACACACACATACACACAGATAGATATCTTTCATATATATGAGACTCTGTTCTGATTAAACATAACCTTGGGTTATAAAAAGGAGAAATAAAACATGTCGCTCTACAATTGGCACTGCCCCATTTTCACCCAATTAAGGACAATTATCATGATACAGTAGTGAATGACTTATTCTGACTGAAAAATTATTTATTATAAATAAAATACATACATGAATAAAAATAAACACCTCAATTTAAACAGGTTGCTAATGTTGATTTCAAACAACCTGGTGTTCATATAAAATGGGTCTTTGATTCATTTTTGGAGCTGGCAACATATCTGTGGTACATGTTCTGGAAGGTTCCTCTGTGATTTCAGCAAAATGGTGCCAAGTGGTGACTGATTTAGAAGCAGAGCTATGCATAATTGCAACAGAAGGTAAACATAATTTTACTTTCTTTTTTTTTTAAATGAGGCCATTCCCTGGCAGAGCTAGGAATACAATTCTTACGGGAGGTACAGAGGAGAAACCATGCTATTATTATACTGACGTTCAAATATGTCTTTACAAAATGCTATATAAGACAAGTCTTTCAGCATTCAAACGATACATGGTGAGAATATCCATTTTGTCTAGTGGTTCTTAATTTGTCACATTTTATCTTATTTTATGCTTCATAAATTTTATGGCATTATATTGCATATGTACTCATGTTAACATCACTTTTAAAGCGATGTCATGACATATAGTACTATAAGTTATGTTTTTTGTAACATACAGTAGCAGGGATCAACCCTGGTCCAGGCTTTATAGAACCTTAAACACATCTTAGACTATAAAAAACTGATACAAATAAGGCGCTGGCCAACATCTGCCTGTATTCTCTAATCTCTAGACGCCTCCAATTGTCCCAAGCGAATCTTAGTTCAAATAACCTTTCCTGTTGGTTGTTCTCCCAATTGGAGGAATGCCTTTCCCTGTGTGCAGCTACTCCTGATATTGGCACAGAGCTGTTGATCTTATTACGCCATTCTTCCAGTGTTATTGCCAAGCACCGCAGCACCTGGTCATGATGCAAAGTGACGCAACCCTGGCTCAGGGTAGCCAATGATGAACACAAAGGAGAAGCCAGGTTCTCCCTTACCCACGCAATCAGTTTCTGCTGAGATGGAAGAACATCATATGTGGACCTGACTAGGAAGCTGATCCTTCTCTGTTCCATTGTCCACAGGTCTCACTAGCTAATGTTACAATGTTTCTCATTCTTCCATCTCGGGAGAGCCTAACAGAGATCAGTGCCTTCTCTTCCCTCTTGACTTGCTGCATGATATCACTTATATGATTCCTTTGCATCTTCCACCACGTCACTTTCTGCCCACTTTATCCTAGTTCTCACTACGGGTGCTACCTCCCTCACACACTCTTCACGCTGTTCCATCAGTGTTACTTCCAACTGAACATTAGCACACTTGAATTCCTCAGTTAAAGCTGAGACTAGCAGCTGCAGTTTCTCTTTAGCATAGAGTGATACCCTGCTCAGGCATTTTGGAACTCCCAGCCATTTCCTCATGTATGAACTAACCAAGGCTTCCAGTCCCTCTACTGTAGACAGGGAAACCTCATACACATTAAGCCATCAGAGCAACCCTGGAAGAACTGAAAAGCAACAGACTTTAAGCTTGCCTGGCAGTGCACTACTGCCGATTCTCTTCAGCCCTTGTACTGCTGTCTCACCTCTCTCACTTGGACTGTCCTTTAAATTCCCATTGTGGTAGCCGCATGCCAGAAGCCAATCGTTCTCCTCCCACTACCCATTTTGAGGCCCTAATAATGACTTCCATTGCCACGGTGAAGGCCAGTAGCATTCTTAGCACATCTATAAAGGCTAGATTACTTTACAACTTGGGTGACCAGATGTCCTAATAAAATTGGGATCGTCCTGATATTAGGGGCTTTATCCGGCGTCCCGATCGAGATACTGTCGGGATGCCATTTGTCCCGATTTATAGAGTAAACGTTGAAAACCCAGGCATAAAATGTGAAATTTTTATTTTCTCGTTAGGAAATTTCGTATATGTGGCTGCTGTACTGTTTCACAGTGCAACAGCATACTCTGCTGGTTTAGGGTGTGTTTTTTGAGTGAGTTGTTTGCATTGCATCTATGTGGCTATCCAATCACGTTAACCTGCAGTCATATGATGGGGTATGCATCATGTGTTTTTCTTGGTGCATGCACCAGTGCGTCCGATGTGTGTGTCTTGATGACTGGTGTTACTGACGAACCTGTGACTAAAAAGCAAAAAAGACAGTGCAAGTACAGTGGGGGAAAAAAATTGATTCAATCATATCCCCATGGTCAAGTCATCCAATTAGGATTAGGATTATAATTAGGAATTCACAGACATTTAGCTGACCTGTTTAAACATTAAATACACCTAATATTTCAGAGCACTAGAAAAGCCTAAAAATAGTGGTACTTACTAAAAGATTCCTTACTAAAACAGAGTGCTGTCATTTGTTAAAAAGGCAAGCATGCAACATCTCCCAACAGTTGCTGCCGACATTCTCTGTCTGGTGTGGGTAAGTGTAAGGCAAAGCTTTGCCAAGTTATACAGATGTGGACATCAATTAGAAACAGTCCCAAAACTCGGTTACCCAAAGGTATCTGGCTTTCTTCAATAAAGTCCATATATGCAGCACATTCTTTGTCATGTTATTTGTCCAAAACATGCCTACAAGTCTAAAATTCTAACTGCATTTAAAAAGTAAACAGCAGGTTGTTTGAACCAAGGTAGCTGTGCTTGATTTTACCTGTAGTGCTGATTTAACTTGGGTACAACCAACACTGGAATACTTTTTTTGTCTACGCTGACTGTCCAGTTTGTTTTCTGAAAGCTGGTATTTGTTTTACGTTCTGTTCACTCTTGCTATCTGGTCACCCTAACTACAGCTAAGTGCATAATCCTCCAAAACCACCCTGAAGGCCATGGCATTTATTACAAACCAAAAGTACTGTAATTGAAAATTCAGATTTGAAAAGTGCATTTCTGTGACTAATATTTATCAACCCTTTTTACTGTAATTATGTTCATCTATTAATATAATTTTTGCAGCATTATAATAACAAATGTTATTATAAATACTTATATGCGTGTTACTGTATGTCAGGTTTCAAAGTGATTCTGAAGGATGTAACATGCACGTAGCCTTTATGAAGGTGTTACCAACGCTGCAAATTCCAATCCTAAAAAAGCATTACCAAAAAAACCTGTTTATATATATATATATATATATATATATATATATATATATATATATATATATATATATATATATATATACATTCACAAACAGTTCATTCTAATTTGAGACCACAAAAAACATAAGCATATAAAACAAATGGTGCTACTAATAGCTTATAAATCCCCTGCATGTTTCAAGATAAGAATTTTTCTTTCTTATCTCTTTTCAGAAAAGCTAGAATAGCTAAATTCCATAAGAGTAGTGTGATCCTTGACCAAAGAGTAACCATGAGTAACGTGACATAAAAAAGCTGTGTTTATATAATGTAACTATTAATCTGTGTATATGGATTTCTGTGATGCAAATGCATTTCACGAGGCTTTAAAAGATTTACAACATGGTTGTTTGCTAAAATTGTTAAAGATTCTGAAGATGTAAAATCCACCCACAAGCACCTATTGCTCAATTCTCCGGTGGATTTATAGTAGTAACTAGAATGAACTGGAAATTATATCAGTGACATTTTTATTATCGTTAAGTTAATTAACTGCTTCAATTTGTGATGTTATGTGCTTGTATTAAAGCTGATATAATGTCCAGACCACAGCAATGATATTTGTTAAATACTTAAGCCTTGCATGATGCATTCCCCAAAACTGGATAACAGCAGGTATCACATCTTTACATCTTCTACTAAAAGACCAATAAAAAAGGTAAAGGAAATGTCTGAGTGGGATTTTTCTTTAGGCAGTTTTGCAAAACAAAATACATTACTCTGAGAGGCAATTGCTAATTTCTAAAAGCAACTCAAGGATTGTAAAACTGCACTTAACTAAACAACAATGGTATTGTCAGAACAATCTATAAAGTCTTGTAATAATTTGTAGCCTGACAAATATTTTGTATTTACAATACGTGCCTCGTTGTGATTCAGGTAGGAAATAGCACAAACTGTTCTAGTAGACTTGTTGTCTACCACACTTGAGAGTTTATCTAAAACACAACTATATTGTATGTAACATTTAAAAGTGAGATTTTAATTCATTAAAAAAAAAAAAAAAAAAAACTTCTGCCAAGAAAATACAGCTAATTTTTAAATTCCAAACTAAACGAAATAAAACACTTAATGTATAAATTATACACTTTCTAAGTAGAAATGTTTTTGCATAATTGCAGTGCCTGGGTTTATAAGTACCTCCAAATTGACAGTCTGTGGAATCATTTAAGACAAGAAAGATCCTTATGTGTCCCGGTTTTCCATCAGGTTTAGCCAAAATCTAACATAATACAATTAATGTATATGCTTAAAATAGACTAATATGATAGTTTTGTTCGCTGTCTGCCAGTAGCAGTTTTAGGCACATACAACCCAACCCATGCAAATTGCATGGGGCCCTGAGGCAGCAAGGGGCCCCCTGTTGCTGCGGCTCAGTTACTATAAAAAAAAAAAACATGTACTTTAAACTCATAAATATTTGCAAGCCTTTTATTATGAGTCTTTTGCATGTGAACAGCAAAATCGGTTTTATGGGTGTCTTGCCAAATATTTTGGTTGCAAATATTTATGGCTTTACAGTATTCACCTTGTCTGCACCAGAAATAATAATGAGAAAAAAAACAACTCTTTTAAGGATCACAGTGCATGCAGATCATGCTCCTCCTGCAACAGTGTTGATTTTCTGTTGCCATAATACAGAACTCATTTCAGTCAGAGCACCAGCATTGTTGTAGTAGGGAGCATGACCTGGATAGACAGAGATGTTTAGAAGAAAGAAAGGGGACTATTCCAAAATAAGAGCTGAAAAAAAAAAAAAAAAACCTAGTTGATTTTCTTTTGATGTGTGAATAAAAAAGTATTACAAGTAATCTGGTATTTACTTCTCAACAAATTATCAGACAACCTCATTGCTTTCACAATAGGAATCTAATTCAACACAGTAAAACAATCACTTGCTTACACACCAACTCCAATATTACATGTAAGATACTGTAAGGTACACACACACTTTGAAACTTTAAATAAACCACCATCAGGAGAAAGGTAACTTGTACTTTGTTTATGGTCATTTTCAATCATATGCCCACTCTTACGACATATTGTAAAATGTTGTTTTTCAATAAATATTTTTTTGAGTAATATAAAAGTATTTATAATACAATATATATTGAGGTAATAATATATATATATATATATATATATATAATTCATATATATATATAATATATATTTGCATTGAAGCAGTTCATTTGGAAGTTTATTGGATAAGTCATTTTTAAAAGTTTAGTCATAGTGTCACTGCTGCTTCCTTTCCTTTTGCAAGCAGACTGTACTGTGTTTGGTTTATGTACAATGCAGTTTCAGTCAAGTGTATGTCACCCTGCACTTAATATGATCTTCATTATTACAAATAATTTTTTTTTTTTTAAACACTTAAGCATTATGAAACATTTGCAGTAAATAACATTATGTTAATACTTTGTATTACTTGTAATTGCCTTTCAATACAATTTCATATCCCTAGCAAACAGGTGTCATTAATCGATTAATCAATCAACAGAAAATGTCAAGATTAAAACCCCTCATTTATATTAATTTAAATATGGACCAAATAAATTCCGGTCCACATTTGAGAACTTTATTTTTGAAAAAAATTTTATTGAGAAAAATTATTTTTATTTGAACCCCTGCATATGCACTTACACGTAATTATTTTAGGCTTAGAATGTGTAGGAAATTACAGTCCTAAAGAGCTGTACTGCATTATTATTTGTTTATTTAGCAGACACCTTTTATCCAAGGCAACTTACAGAGACCAGGGTGTATGAACTGTGCATCAGCTGCAGAGTCACTGACAGCAACATCTCACCCGAAAGATGGAGCACAGGGAGGTTAAGTGACTTGCTCAGGGTCACATGGTGCGTGAGCCGGGATTTGAAGCAGGGACCTCCAGGTTACGTTTGTTTCTTTAACCATTGCACCACACAGCCACCTTCATACGTTTTGCTGTGTAAAACAAGCAAGCAGTATGTATTGTGACCTAATTTTTTCTTTCATTCTTAATGACTGTGTGAAGCACATGCCATGGCCAAATAGATATTGGTAGTAGTTGGAAGCATACTATAGATTATTGATAGTTTACATGCAAGCAAAGTAGTATTAGAAATAAAAAAAGCATATTTTTGTTTGTGTGTTTTTTTGTTTCTTTTTATTTGTAAGCCAAGGTCAAACATTTGTTTTGCAGTGCCACCTAGTGCTACCAGAATATATGACTATTTATTTATTTATTTTTATTATAAAGTACATTTACAAAGGTTACTGAAAAATGGGACAGCATTCTATAATATATGTATAACATAAATCTATATTCATCCATTCTCTAAATAGACTACTCATTATGAGTATATACTTAATAATATACTATTATTATTATTATTATTATTATTATTTATATATTATTATTATTATTATTATTATTAGTCGTATTAGTATTTATTCTTTAGCAGATGCCCTTACCCAGGGTGATTTTGAAAGAACTGGCCAAAAGTTTACATCTATGTTTGTGTTTTTGAAGGGGATTCCCATTAGAGTTCCCTTAACAAAAAAAGAAAGATACAAGAAGCAAAATAGCAAAACTATGTTAAATACAGTTTGTCCACCTATGTCCCAAAAAGGACCACAAGGTCTGTTATTAGAACATTCAAGGAACACGGCATTCTTGGCAGTAAATAGCACTGTTTGAATGAGAGTGGAGGATAGTAGACTTCTAATATTACCATCTGAACAGCTAATTATTGTATTATATTGTGTTTTATAAACATTAAAGTTCAATGGCATATCTGTTATGTGCCAAAATAGTCTAATCTAGGTGGAGGCTTGAGTGAGGAATGGGACTTTCACTTAAAAAACTGCAGTGTCGTCAAATTGCAAGTGCATGTTAGGCTGAATACAACTGCAATGACATTCAAGCAGTTACTTGTTACCGGAAACCATCAAAGCTGAACTTTTGAAAGTGTTTCATTTTACTAAAAGCTGCCTTGAGGTACATTGACAAATTATGCCATTAACAACTTGGCCCCTGTAATTTACTGTGTTAGCTGGGCCAGCAGGAAAAGAGATGTAGGAAGGTTTGGATTTGTTATGAATAATAATAATAATAATAATAATAATAATAATAATAATAATAATAATAATAATAATAAAATAATCAATAATTAAGTCAGATGGTTGTAGGGCCACATGTTCTTATTCATTCTGGGCTTAGACATGCTTCCTAAACCAATCCTGAGAAAGGCTTGCTTGGAAATGTCCTTACCACGTGATCATCAATGGCAAAGCAGTGGCCCCACAATGACAATGCAATGGTTCTGTACAATGGAGAAGTGGTAGCAACAGCAATAGACTACAACAATAGACCCCTGTGGTAACATTTTCATATTTTCCAAGGTGTTACAATGTTATGGACCACTGTGCAATATTTCTTTCCGATCTATTGTGTTTCCATTATTGGTAATTGTGTGGTCTTCTATTGTGGCAGGTACAGTATTATAATTGCATGTCAGTGGTATTTTTCTAACTTTAAGTAAGGCCCAAGAGCAAGCTCACATTGCTGTGATAGATTGACAAAGGTACTCTTGTATCTTTCTTTTTCATGTATTACATTTATTAGTGCAAACAAAGTGCTCTGATGTCCAGGTTTGTGCTGGCCTTTAGCGACAGCTCTTCGGATCGTGTTTTAGCCGTCTAAATAATCACAAACAGTATTATTCCGACACAACAATAAACAAACAAAACACTCACAATTTTCTCCACACAAAACACAAGTCCTTCCAAGTTGTTCTCTAACCAAAACGAACATATTGTGTTGCTTAGCGCCCTCACATGTCAGCAGTTTAGTCTTGTTGACCTTAAATGATAAACTAGGGCTTGAACTTTTCTGGGTTTGTTTTTTACGAGTGCTCAAAATACTGTAATAAATCACTCACCTTTTAGAGGAGAGTATTTGTTTTGTGCTGTCTTAGGTTCTTCGCTACAATACTTAAAAACAATGCTGAATGCTGGCAACTGGGATGCCAGATGTTACAAATCTGCCTTATTGGCATAATTATCCAATAACAATCAAGTTGTTATCTAACTATGTTTTATTTGCTGATAGCGAATCCCAAAGATTGTTTTGGGACTAGATCGTGAGAGTTCTTAGCATGTCAATTTTGAGCTCCTATATTGTAGAATTGTGCTGGTAAGACGGGACATAGCATATGCGTGCACTCCAACATGCTTTCGCTCAATATTGTACTAAAGAACCTAAGGTCGTGCTTGCACTCATATTGTCTTCCTTCAATACCTCCACCCAGACAGAGAGGTATAATGTTTAATACAGTCAAATTAATATAACATTAGATAAAAATACCTGTGAAATGTGCAGAATAAACATATTCATGATATTTTAATGGAGAAGTCAACAACAAATATGTTTCTCTTGATGACTGATTATGGTATTTTGCCACTCGTCAAAAGTTGACACTGAAAGGTTCAAGTCCTAATAATAATATACATCCGTTGAAGTATAACATGTTATGCATGTCACCTGTTACCATAACAATTGTGTCACCGTGTGAGCAACAGTGCCAGTCATTGGATTTCTGTACAACTGTCGGATGCATGCTGGTCTGCCAACATTTTTAAGGGAGAGAAGAGTTGTTCAGATCATTAGTAATTGAAACTTATGGGCTGGAGCAAAAGGATACAGTTCTTGATCATTACAGAATGTTGCTCACAGACTGAGTTCCTGAATAAGCTGTCTGTTGTGAACATGGGGTATATGTAATGTATTTTTTGTTCAATATGTTGGCCTATTGTCTTAAGTGGGCATAATGCCCGGTAAATACAGTACAGTGGCACCAAAAATGATCAGCTAATCTTCACATGTAGTTATATAAGTTTGATTGATGAGAAATAAGATTTCTTTCTCTCAGACTGAAGGCTTTTTAATGCAGGTGACTACTTGGCAATTTAATTGTCTCAATCGTATTATTTTACATCAGTTTAGCATTGCCCTAATTTTGTATTTCTTCATAATATCTATATGTAATTATTTATTATTTTCAATATTGGTGAAAAATAGACAACTATGGATTTTGGAGCTCATGACATCATACTCTGATTGGGACCTGTCCTTGCTGCTTGTGCATATTTTAATCGTCATCTTTTAAGTAACAAACCTTATTGTCAAATTGGGGAACAGTGTGGGGCTAAATCACTATAGATCTCCCAGTCACCAAATATTATCATTATTATATATTATCCTCTGTGAAATGATTTTTACCCAACCCATTTCACAACCAAATCCTTTACAAATACCAGATGAAGTCATGTCTAAGTTTTAATCCATGTTTGAAATAATATCTTCCTAAAATAGTTGAATTGCAGACATAAAAGATTTACTTAGCCTCCTGTTATTGGACAAGAACTGGGTGTTCACTTCTTTATTAGACCAAGTTCAAGAGTCTTCTACAATTCATAGTAAATACCTTTATATATTCAAAATACAAGTTGAAATGATTTGACGTTTGCTGCTTTACATCTAAAACAAACTCTTCCATGTATGTTGGCTAGTCATGTCTACTGTTTAAGTAGAAAGAAAATTACAAAAATAATATCAACTCCATCACGATATTTAAAGTGACTGAGCCCAATTGTTTTTTGACATTACAATTAATTGTAACAATTATTATTATTATTTTTTTTTTGTTCCTGGGTAGTAAGTGTTATTTCCTAATTGCTTATACCTTAAAAGTATAGAAAACGGCTATTATTCCCCACAAACTTTGCTTTTGCGACCAGGACAGTGATATTTCAAAATATCACTATTTCCAATGAGAAAACGGGCAAATGTGTGTCTTTTCGTTCACATAAAGTCAGAAAAAAACAACATATGAATCCAAATTAACATGTATTTATACCCCCCCCCCCAGAATTTTTCTGAAATGATGCCCCTGATAGTAATACTTGTAATATGTAGTACACACTATTTTCCAAAGAGCCTGTCACAGGACTGCATCATTAAAATACATACATACATACATACATACATACATTCTGCATTTCCTGTTGTAAGTCAGTTTCAGTTGGAATGGAAAAGTCAGCAGGTCTAACACACTTTTTATAGAGTTTGATGATTTGTACTTATAGTAGCTGATGTTCTGCACTGAGCAGTTTCAAAAGTGACAGGGTTTCAACTTTAAAAACACAATCTTTGTGTGAAAAATAGCTGTTTTTTTTTTTTTTTAAATGTATTATTGGGATCAAAACAACAAAAATCTGTATGTGAAATCACAATAAATTCCCTGGGTTGACATCAGGTCTATTATAAGTTTAATCAGACTACTTAAATTAAAGAGACACTCCCGTGTTGTGATTAATGCATTTCAGTTGGTTTCCCTTTAGGCTATCCAAACCCACTCAATGAACATTTGCAAATAACATCTCCAATTCTGCATACAACAACCTGGGTGGAGAGAAATCTTCCTATCCTATGAGGTAAATGGGAACCCTATTGTATGCCAATTCCTGCTTATCCAGTACATTACTACAAAGCTTGAAATAGAGGGTTGCCATGCATGTGTTTTTGTTTATTTGAACCATAACTAATAACCAATTAATACAATACATCACATTAATATACATCACTCCCCTTAATTAAGCACATGTTCAATAAAGTTATTTGCTTTTTCTCTCATTACATTTTTGAAAATTTTCAGGACCATTTTCCTGAAATTCTTCATGGCGGAAGTGTACTCGACAAATCATTACAAGTTCAGGAAATCATTACAAGTTCAGGTAAAGTCCAGAATCAGCATGAAGTTTTAACACCTACTTTCATGTAATGGAAATCAATGGTATTCACTTGTTTCTCTTTCAGTCCATTCCAGCCCAGTACCTTATTCCACTCATGTCCTTCTACTTGTTATATTTAACTTGGCTGTTAAATTCAATATGGAATAGCCCAGTAACTGTGCTTTATTACATTAGTAGGCACAATCTGAAGGCCAAGTGTAATGATTCCTTATCAAGTCATTCCGACAGGTGTATTACAAGTAATTCTAGCTAACAAAATAATTCCATAAATATTTGTCATTTTGCACTTCCATTAGCTACATAGGTCTCAAAAATGTTAAAAGAAACCCACGTTTAATTTTTAACATGATATCTGGTACTAAATTAGGTTAAAGGAAGCTCGTAGTTTCTATGCCTTATGCACTTGTACTTCTGGGTCACAGCATGTTACTGGCTGAAAAAATGTCAGCCAATAGGAAGCAGCTCCTTGGTTGTTGACAGCAAAGAAGCCAGTGAAGGGGTGGGGACAATTTCACTCTCCAAGTGAAATGACCTAGGAAGTACAAGATCGTCTAAAAGCATGGCTTTTAAACAGGGTCTTCTTAAACCTGGTGTATCATCAGATATCATATTTTGAAATAAAATATATGTTTGCTATAACAGGTTTCTTTCAAAACTGCACATTTGATAGAATGAATGAATGTGTATGGGAGATAAATTTCATAGAACTATTACTACATTTACTTTCATTTCATCTTTGTGAGGTTAGCAGCAGATAGTTTTAACACTTTAGTAAGGATCTGGATGGAACAAGGTCCTGGACTGGAATAGACAGAAGCAGCCACCAGTGAGTACCACTGGTTTAATTCAATGAGCCAAAATGGCAAACTCTTTTTGCAACTTTTATAAATCTGAACCAAATATATCAATTTGGAGGAGCCCATGTTTCTTGATTTGGAGAAAACATGTTCTAACTAACTGTAATCAAAAACACACCAATGGTCCACTTTCTTTAAGTATTAGCACATTACACATTTTGCATGTTTTGTAAAAAGTGTTAATCACTGTCCTGAGTTTGTTTATTATAAGAGATTATTGATATCTGAAGCAACCTTTGCCATGGTTCAGTAGCAAAGTACTGTTAACTGACAGTGTACATACGTATAACAACATTTCAACCATATGTTAAGAACATCAGCTAGCAAAACTCCCATCAGTCTTTAAAAATATTACTTGATCTGCTGACTTGTCCACTGTGACTGAAACTGACTTACAACAGGAAATGCAGAATGTATGTATTCCAGAATACATGTTTTTATTTTAATATTTAATGATGCAGTCCTGTGATAGGCTCTTTATAAAATAGTGTGTGCTACATATCACAGGTATTACAATATAATAAAGGCTCTTTACGATTGAAGGCTCAGGATGAAACTGCACAGAGTGGCAATGGCATCAGTCAGTGGTTAAAGAAAAAGGCTTGTAACCAGGAGGTCCCCGGTTGAAATCCCAGCTTAGCCATTCATTGTGACCCTGAGTAACTTACTTAGCCTGTGCGCTCCATCTTTTGGGTGAGGCGTTGTTGTAAGTGACTGTGCAGCTGATGCATAGTTCACACACCCTAGTCTCTGTAAGTCACCTTGGATAAAGGCGGCTCCTAAATAAACAAATAACAAAAGGGATTGTGTTTAAAGAGAAAAGGGAAAATTATAGGGGTTATGGAATACTTTAATTTGGCGACAATGTGGTGTTGCATAAGCTTTGTACAGTGAATTATCTGGAGGAATGGATTTGAAATCATGCACACTTTACACAGTGTTTTCCTAGGGAACTTCCAGTTTCTGCAATAGCCACTTCCAAGAATGATCTATGCCTGTAAAAGCATGGCAGCTCCAGGTACGAGTTATATGAATAATTGGTTAACAGGGTACATTTCTCTTGACTAAAAAGCAACATACTGTATACAGTTACAAGATGAACACGATTATTTAAAATGACCTATGAAACATTAAACTGGCGTTTAAATATTAACTCGGCACTGGAGCCTTTCCAAAAGTGTGGGTCTGGAGGCTGTAATGCAGAAAATATAAGCACCGCCATATTCAGTAGTTTGAAAAATTAACTAATGATGATCCAGTACAGAAAATTGTGTGGTTTAAATCAGACAGAGCATCAGTAATATTATCACAGCATTATGAGGTATGTTTATTTTATATTATAATTAAACATACGTAATAATAAAAGACAAAATATATGATCATGTCCTAGTGACATGACTGTGCTGACCCCTGCATATGATATGTGTTATTTTAATTGAATTACTGCAATTATATCGGTGGCCAAAAGTTTTCCAGCATGCTAGAGAATTAACTAATGTTGCTTCATAAAATTCAATACAACCCACTGAATAAACTGTTACTTTAACATATTGAATTACATACCTCTCTGTAGTTTTTTCATATAGGCTACTTATCAAAAAACTGGCATGAAATACTACTGCTATTATGGTTTCTGGTAGACTCTTGCAATTTAATTTTGTAGTTTATTTGATTAAATAGTGTTAAACAAAAATATCAAAATTATGCTCATGCACTTTTTTGTTTTTTGTTTTATTTTTTAATTATGCCTCAATCCTAAAATGACATGCAAAACTTTTGGCCCTAGCTGTCGATTTGATTGACAGATTATATATGCCATTATGCTTTAATTACATGCCCAGTCCCGGTAGAGATGTGCTGCGTTGACCACATAAATACCAGCATTTGACTGAAAAGAAATATGCACTAGCTCATAAAATTTTAATAAGTTTTAGCACTTTAATGGAAACATAGCTACAGTCTGTGTGTGGTTAAGTCTGTTCACCCCCATGACCAGGAATAATCAATGATATCCCTTTCCAAAATGCATATTGTATAATTGAAAATGGAATTCTATGAATTGCTAAATTGTAAAGCATACCAAGAGATACAATCTGAAAGACCTAATCAGTCCTGAAATGTTCTGAAATGTTAAATCCACAACATGTGTACTATTACTAGATTGTCTGCATATTTGTATACAATACTGGGAGGTAAAGGGAGAGGGAGAGTGCAGATTCCTTTAATCATGGTTCTCCTAGCAACCAGAATTATGCAACAGCTTTATTTACTTGTCTTTGCTTTTGAAAAGTCTTAGTTGGTCTATTGTAGGGTTCTTATTTGATGTCTGAACATTTTTTTTTTAAATCTGAAAATAACTTTTGGAACAACTAGAAAGTAAATCATACAAACACGCTATTTGCCTCTAAGGTGCACTGCAGTTATCATTTTTTTTTTATGTACTGTACGACAGCCTTGAAGCAGCAGAAAGGGGTTCAAATGTTTGTTTTTAAAGATTTTCTATTCATTCGTTATTACTATGTATTGCACACTATTATGTGAAATGGCTTCATTGCAAGTTAGACGCAAATGGAAAAACTTGCATTGACACTAGATCGACTTAAATTATATCATGTATGTTTAAAAAAACATACTGTGTGCTAACTAGGGGTGTGCAGAATATCCATCACTTGTATTCATGCTCATACGCTGAGGCAGGATATTCCAACAGGTACTAATATTTGGATTTGGGCAGGCGGAAACTGGTTTAAACATTCACTGGAGAAGCGAGTGGGCGTATGTTAAGTCTCAACCTTCATCTGTCTTAGAAGGAAAAGCCGCATTTTAAATGCTGAGCGCCTGTGCACAAATATCACGGGTGGTGCCCTTTAAGCCTCTAACTCAGCTTTTCTGTAAATTGTAAAACTCTTCAAGGGTCCTTGTGCCAGGGATGAAATCAATGCCATACCCCTGAAAAGAAAACTGCATGCTATCGTTTGTATTAATTACAATTTACAAGATTACTGGTGGGCAGTTGATAGTTATAATTTAATTTGGGATATTGTAAATGTCTTCCTTCATTCTGTTATTACCTTCTGTTTTTTTGTAATGATTAATATGAATAAAAAAATAAAAGTTCTGTTTCCTGGGAAATAGTTTTTTTTTTTTTTTTTTGTTTTGTTCTTAGCTTCTTTTTTTTCAAATGAATAGAGGTGTTGTTAAATGTGAATTTTGGCAGTTATGAGGCAAATCTGTTTATTTAATGTACTTCATCTGTAGTAAGCTATTTTCTAGGTGTGTAATGTGCTGCTGAATCAACAAACGAATGTCTGTTCTTTATAGTTTAGGCAAACTGTCTTCAGCTGAATTTCAAATAAATTCAATTCTGTCATACTATCAAAATAAAACCCCACCTTAACCACACCCAATGGTTTTCAGACTTTTTTTTTTTTTTTTTTTAAACTGTACCCCTTCTATCTGGAGGTTTCAGCTGAAGTACCCCGTTACAATTTTCGCTCTATTGAATGGTACCGCAGTTGCAATAAAATCCGGAATAATCTGATTAATAAATACATTTTCCCTGTTTATTTAATATATCATTAAATACCTCAATGCCCGCAGAGGGCAGAGCATGTGTAACCATTGTTCCTCTGGAGAGGAAAAGGGAGGAGGATGGAACGCCATCAACTCGACCGGCTGGTTCATATGGAATGGGGATATAACCTTTGGCAGAAAGGCTGGATTTGTACGCATGGAGACCTTAGAATCGTCTCCTACGAAGCGGATACATGAAGGGTGCACTGACAGTGCATATAATTCACTGACACGTTTTGCTGACACTATCAACAGCAAAAATGTGGTTTTCATAGACATGAGCTTCATATCCACTAAGTGGAGAGGCTCGAACAGTGCCTTGGTAAGGGCTTCTAGCACCACGTCTAGGCTCCATGACGGTAAGTTGGTCACTCTTGGAGGTCGCAAGCGTCTTGCTCCTTTAAGGAACTGAGATGCCAAAAAGTGGCAACCCGGTGATAACCCGGCAATGCGTACATGGCAGGCTGATATGGCGGCTAAATACACTTTAAGTGTAGAGGGAGATTTCCCTTCATCTAACAGTTTCTGCAGAAACTGTAATATTACTGCCATAGGACAAGATATTGGGTCATGGCCCCCAGCCAGACACCAATCCTGGAACAACTGCCATTTGTACGTGTACTGCGACCTGGTAGAGGGCGCTCTGGCGTTCTGAATGGTCGAGATCACCACTGTCAAAAGCCCTAAGGCTGACAGGCTCTCCCGCTCAGGGGCCAAGCCCATAGCTGCATGATCTTGGGGTTCGGGTGCCAAAGCCGACCTTCGGCCTGGGACAATAGGTCTGCTCGCAGGGGAAGCTCCCGCGGTTGACCATGCAGTAACTGCACCACGCTCGGGAACCATACTCTCCAAGGCCACCTAGGAGCGATCAGAATCACTGTAGCTCGCTCTACCCTGACCTTCTCTAAGAGGGTGGGGAGCATTGGAGTCGGTGGAAATGCATATAGGAGGACTGGCGGCCATTCGTGAGCCAGTGCGTCAACTCCTAGGGGGCTGTCGGGATCCCTCACCAAGAACCATAGGGGGCAGTGCGTGGTCTCTCGCGAAGCGAAGAGATCTACCTGCGCTCTGCCGAACCATTCCCAGATGCGCTCTACCACCTGAGGGTGGAGACGCCATTCTCCTGCAAGAGGTCCTCCTCTGGATAGGAGGTCCGCTGTGTAATTGACTGCCCGGTAGGTGAACCACGTGCAGAGAGGTCAAGTGCGGCTGTGCCCATAGCAACAGCCGTGCTACCATTCGGTGAAGGCAGGGGGACCGTAGGCCTCCCTGGCAGTTGATATACGCCACAACAGTGGTGTTGTCCGACCGCACCAACACGTGCTTGCCCAGAAGCACTGGCAAGAAGTGACGGAGGGAGAAGTCCACTGCTTTGAGTTCTAGAGCAATGATGTGGGCTGACCTCCAGGGTCCTGACCACACTCCGCATCCCAGAGCCATTCCAGACTGCTTCCCAACCAACGCCCTGGCGGATGTTTGCCGGAACTTTCCACCAGCGCAGTGCTTCCCAGCAGGTCCGGGATACCATCAGCCTGCAATGTTTGTCTCTCCGTGGATGTAACGCGAAGGCATTGAACCAGGCCAGTAGAGATCTCTGGTGTAATAAGCCCAAGGGAAGGGCTTGTGAGGCGGCACAGCTCCATGCTGATTGTTTCTCTCAGCCTGAACCGGGAGAGACACCGTTCCAGCGAGGCAACAATTTCTGTCGACAGGGTCGCTTCCATGGACACTGAGTCCAGATGCAACCCCATGAACTCGGTCTGTTGGCTTGGCACGAGGCGGCTCTTCTCTGAATTGACCTTCAGACCCAGCCGCTGAAGATGGTTCATAACCATCACTGTGTGCTGTGCCAGCTGCTCCTTGGACTGCGCGCAGATGAGCCAGTCATCCAGATAGTTCAGCAGTCGGACACCTTGAGCCCACAGAGGAGCTAAAATGGCATCCATACATTTGGAAAAGGTTCGAGGAGCTAGAGACAGACCGAATGGGAGAACACAAAACTCGTACACCTTGCACTGGAATGCAAAACGCAGATACTTCCTGTGACCCGGGCAGATGGGAACGTGAAAGTACGCATCTGCCAGGTCCACAGTGGTAAACCAATGCCCCCCCCCCCCCCCCCCCCCCCCCCGAACTGACTGGATAATGTGCCTGTGCGTAAGCATCCTGAACGATAACCGCCGTAGGTATCTGTTCAGTACTCGCAGATCTAAAATAGGGCGGAACCCGCCGTCCTTTTTGGGCACTAGGAAATACTTGGAATAGAACCCCTGGTCGATCAGAGCAGGGTCTACTTGTTGAATGGCACGCTTCCTGAGCAGTGCCTGTATCTCCGCATTCAGAGCTGAGTCCTTCACTGCAGTTACAACCACCCCCCTGAAGGGGGGAGGCTTTAACTGGAATTGAAGGGTGTACCCGATGGAGATGGTCTTGTGCACCCAGGTGTCGTTGGCACACTGTTGCCAGAACTGGATATGTGGAATGGTGTAGGGGTGAGCTAATAGCTGCCTGGATGTGTCAGGGCTGCTTTGGTTGGGCTCGCTCATGAGGGGCCTGGCTAGAGCCACGAGGACGCGACTTGCCACCACCTCTAGGGCACCATACCACGCACCGCGGTCTTGGAAAACCAGGCTGGCTGCGTGCTGATGGAACTGCAGGGGAAGTCCTGCTACCCCGAGGTTTCATTTGTTGCTGTGGCGGTGTCCTATGCCAAGGCTGTTCCTGAGGCCGCATCGGCTGGAACTGCTTACTTGGCCACATTTTGGCCATTTGCTGTGACGCCTCCTGTGCCTTGGAAGAGCGTTGTAGCATCTCTTCCACTGCCGGACCAAACGTCTGTCCGGGAGTGATTGGAGCGTACAGCAAGGGGGCCTTATCAGGCTCCTGCACTCTCGCCTGCGAGAGCCAGAGCTGTTTTCTGGCCACCACCATGGAAGCAATGCTCCTGCCTTGCGCCCGCGCGTTTAACTGGGCCAGCCGTACCAGCAGCTGGCTGACAGTACCTAGCTCGCCTCTGAGGGCCGCAGAAGGGCACTCAGGTAATTCCCTTATCAGTGCCGCCTGGTACACCGTCAGTAGACTGGCTATATTAGACAGCATGACTGCCTCCGTGGCCGCAGAGTACCCTTTTTTAAGGTGTGTTTCTGTGGTCCTGCACTGCTTGTTAGGACATGCTGGGTCTTTGGTAAGCCCAGACAGTGTCGGCGTCTTCACCAACGCGGCGAACGCAGCATCCACAGGTGGAAAGGACGCTAGGCCGGCCTCACTGGCCCCCTGCATAGTAAAAGCTGAAGCCTTGCGATACGTCGCAGGAGCAGAGGCCAGAGCCCCCCAGGTAGACTGCACTTCCTTGATGAAGTCCAGGAATGCCGGGAGCATCCTGGACAGATGGGACTGGGCTGAAGGCAACTTGAACAGAGATCGCCGGGGTTGCTCTGTCTGGGGCCAATCGATGCCCAAGTGGCGGGTTGCTCTGTCAAGCACAAACCACATAGGGTCATCAGTGTCCATCAGCTCAGACTTAACATCCTGGTCTGAGTGGTGGGAGGCTACCTCAGCCTCTACACTATCCCCTTCCAGGATGTCAGAAGCATCTCTGGAGATGGAGTCAATATCCCAGTCCTTCTGCGACTGCATTGGGAGGGAACTAGCCAATGGAGGTTCAGAGGGGGCCGTTGGTTGGCTGGAGACGGGCCCGGCGAGCTGCTCTGGGGCTCGAGGTCCTGCTGTAGCCAGGGACATAAGCAGGTACTGCTGTCCCATCATGACCTCCATAAATTGGGACATTTTGGAGGTTAGCTCCGCCGCCTCGGATCTATCCCTGTGTCGCCTGTCTCGCCGAGGGGAACGAGAACGTCCCCTACGCCGAGACGATCTAGAGCGTGATCTAGACTCCCAACAAGGGCGTGCCCTAGAAGGGGAGGGGCTGCTAGCCCGAACACGTCCGGTGGAGGACCTCTGACCAGCTGTAATCTGGGAGGCTGGGCTCGCGGAGAGCTGCAGTCACCCTGGCAGTGTCGCCGTGGATGATGGCGGGGCTGAGATGGTGTGGGAAGAGCCTGATGAAGGGGAGTGCCCACCCATTGATTTCTTGGCCCTTTGCCTAAGGGCGCGAGTCTGGAAACCAGCACAAGACTGGCAAAAAGCCCTATCCACGCGTCGAAACACCGAGCGTCGAGGTGCGTGCGTCAAGTGTCGACGTCGAGCATCGAGCCCCAAGCGCGGAAGCGCTACACCAAGCGCCAAAGCGCTGACACCCTGCAGAGCGAGTACCGAGTGTGGAGACGCTAGCACAGCCGACCCGCAGAGCGGAGACGCTAGTGCCAGTACGGTGTCTATATGGTGTTTTCACCTACCTTGGTGCTGGGGAAAATGTGCTTGGTGGTCATCTTCTTCTTCTGGTGAAAGGGATTTTTTTTTTTTTTTTTTTTTTTTATTCTGGAACGCTGCAGCAAGTGTTTGGTGTACTGTAGATGGACTGTAGGGCAAACCGTACAGCTACCACGCACTGGGGAACACACAGCAGTGGAAGATAATAGCGGGCTGCAAAGCAGACTCCACACACATACACACACACGGTCTAGCCACGCAAGACTGAGGCTGCAATATGCGCGTGGCCAAGGCCAACGACGCGCGTCCTAAACAATGTGTGTATATATATATATATATATATATATATATATATATATATATATATATATATATATATATATATACAAAAAAATCTGAAAAATAATATATACAACCCAAAAACACACAGTATATATAATATTTAATAATTATAAATAATTATAATAACAGAAGAAGACGGAGACCACGAGGTTTCCCCAAAACGAGATGCCGAAGCAAAGCGTGAAGGATATAAATGTAATATATAAAAAATATATAACACAATTATAAAATCCAGTAACCAATAATAAACATAACTGAAATAAACTCGGAGAAGGGGCCAAAACCAGCTTCTCAAGCCTAAGCTTTGTGAGTACAGACAGTCACGGGCACTAGTACCTACCGCTACCAATGCTGAAGACAAAAGAGGAAGAGAGTCTCTGCGCGCTGCGTATAGTAAGCTTCCAGGGGGGCGGGCTTACACGGCAGCTCGTGCAGAGGCCCATCGGCAGCTTTGCTATAAAGCTCAGTCAATCCCTACTAGCTGACTGCAATATCCCATACATTAATGGTTATTTTTGAATTGAAAGGGAACCTCTGGTTTAATGCAGAATACCAAACAGTAATTCTTAAAAGTCTTTAGATGCACAGAATCAAAAGACAGTATTTGGGAATCCCTTCAGAAACACACGTATTCACTTTCTGTTAAGCATAGTTGTTATAAATAATCCAAAATAGTCTGCACTGTAAATGTTTATCAAGTTACTGTTTACCCCAATCTCAACATAATTATGTGTGTCATTTCACATATTTACAACATCAAAAACATTAACCTCAAGAAAAAACTATAATAACTAACAATGATAAAAAAAAATTAAAATGTTTTTATTAAAGCCAACATAAAAATTATCTACCAAGTACAAGGTTGTCCTGGAAAAAAACTTGCTTCCTTCTGCTCTAACAATGTTCCCCAACTCTGAGAATTGGTTTTTCTAGCAGGACAATGCTCCATGCCACACAGCCAGGTCAATCAAGGTGCGGATGGAGGACCACCAGATCAAGACCCTGTCATGGCCAGCCCAATCTCCAGACCTGAACCCCATTGAAAACCTCTGGAATGTGATCAAGAGTTAGATGGATGGCCACAAGCCATCAAACAAAGCCGAACTGCTTGAATTTTTGCGCCAGGAGTGGCATAAAGTCACCCAACATCAATGTGAAAGACTGGTGGAGAGCATGCCAAGACGCATGAAAGCTGTACTTGAAAATCAGGGTTATTCCATCAAATATTGATTTCTGAACTCTTCCTAAGTTAAAACATTAGTATTGTGTTGTTTAAAAATGAATATGAACTTATTTTCTTTGCATTATTCGAGGTCTGACAATACTGCATCTTTTTTGTTATTTTGACCAGTTGTCATTTTCTGCAAAAAAATGCTCTAAATGACAATATTTTTATTTGGAATTTTGGAGAAATGTTGTCAGTAGTTTATAGAATAAAACAAAAATGTTCATTTTACCCAAACACATACCTATAAATAGTAAAACCAGAGAACTGATAATTTTGCAGTGGTCTCTTAATTTTTTCCAGAGCTGTATATATATATATATATATATATATATATATATATATATATATATATATATATATATATATATAATAAAAATATGCAAAAAACACTCATTATCATATAATAGACATATCTCCCCAACTCAACATAACATGACCATCATGACAGTAAAAATAGACATTTCAGTGTTCTTACCTTTTGTATAAGTTAGTGAAGAGCAGAGTGCATGGTTTTCACTAACTCTATTGTGCAGAATATTCTTTTTTTTTTCTATGAGTAAATATCGGGACTTTCTTACTGTGCATCAGGACGGGGGACTGTCCCAACCATATAGGGACTGTTGGCATGTATGTGTATGGGAAATACAAAATCAAATAGTCTAGTTTTCATAAAATACACATTTGTAGGCATTATATTTAATTGATATACATAGCCATTTTTATTACAGCCTTGTCACAAAATAGCATAGACTCCATCTCAAAAGTGTCTTCAGGGATTTTAATCCATTCAGTCATTAATATTTCATTCAAATGGTATAGAGAAGTAGACCGAGTATTGTGATGATAAATGCTTCATTCACATTCATTGAAATGAGATCTGGGGATTGTGGAGGCCATGGAAGATGCCTGAAGTCTCTATTTCTTCTGTTAGAGTTAAGGAATATATAAAAAGTCATGGGTCAAACCTAGCCACGAGATGTCAAACTGGTATTTAGTGGTCCAACATATTTTCATTGCACAAAAGCATAGATTTCTCCAGTTAAAACTAATTATAATGCCCGGTAGATAAAATATTAGATGTCACTGCCAACAATACAGTATGTTTTTGAAAATAAAAGGGAACCAGTCTAGACATGTGTACTGTTATGTGAAGACTTTAAAATTTAGAAACATTTGATAAGAATCTTTTCCTATGTGTTTTTCAGTTATTTCTAAGTGAGAAACACTTATGAAATAGAACACAGTTACAAAGTATTAACAATTCTACTCTCATCAACTAATGGGTGTTTATTCCTACTCCCAGTAACCAAAGCAAACACAAGAATTAAATGATGATGAAGGATTGTCACCTACAAAATAACAAAAGCACAAGGATCCAGTAATTATTTTGATGAAAAAAGAAAGCAATTATTTTGATAGAAATAAAAAGCAAAGGAAGCTTGACACATCTTCTTCTGTAACATAACTTGTTATCAGTGATATTATTTAATTACACTCCTAGGGGGTCCATGAATCATTTCTTAAGTCTAATATAAAAAATGAAAAAAGAAACATTTGATTTTTAAACAACAAACAAGATAGGAGTTGTTATGCTTTAACCCTTTATTAAACATTTTTTAAAAAGAAAACTTTATACATGAAAACACCACTTTGCTTATTTCAAGTGTGAATTTGGTACATTTTTAATAACACTAAAATAATAATAATAATAATAATAATAATAATAATAATAATAATAATAATAATAATAATTCAGTGAAACTAGAATTCTGATAGATTTAGATTTTTTTTACCTAAGCAGACAGAAAACCATGAAGATGAAGAGAAACCATTCATGTGTATTATATGCAAACAGTTTTACAAGAGAGAGAGAGAGAGAGAGAGAGAGAGAGAGAGAGAGAGAGAGAGAGAGAGAGACTGATGTGGCTATCAAATACTGTTGACTCTTTCCATTACTATCGGTTGGGACAATAATTAATCTTGAAAACTAAGCATCGAGGCTTACAATATCCTTTCTCGTCTTTTACCCATCACAGCCAGTGCACACACATACAGGGAGTCCTCAGGTTATTTGTATATAAAGAGTTTATCAGATTATAGCCAAATGCAACCAGAAACATCTACTTGGTGGGAATAAGTAACAATCAAAATAGTTATTGTGTTCACCATATAGAGTGTGATAGACAGACAGACAGATAAAGGTGACCAGAAAAAAAAATAGTAAAGAATGTGTTTAATTGATTGTTACATTCAATGGCTATTATTCAGGAGGCATGAACAATTAAAAGTACTTTGTAATAAAAAAAAAAAAAAAAAACTATAGGCCTTATATAAGAAAATGCCCAATAGTTAGAAAGAAATTAAAACAAAGTGTGGCTTCTGTGCTCTGGAAGATTGTCCTTTTCAGTTTATGTCCCGGAAAATCAAAGTGGTATCCTGTACACCTCAGTTTGCTGGTGGCAGTGGAGCACATTGGTGTCAGACTCATTTCTTGTTGAAAGAGGAGTGATTAGGTAGCACCTAACAAGCTTCAAGGACAGCCCGTTACGTATATATTGAAAATATGGTGAAAGTCCCAGATGCAGTAGGCCTGCTATGCATCCTGGAATGGTCGACACTTTTTCCTTATTTGAAGTCACTTTCTCTCTGTGATTCACTTTTTGCTGTCTGAACAGTCCTCCTCTGAAAACCACTTTATCATTGGCCCAGACATTTGTCTTTCTGGCTAAAGAACAGAGAAAAGTTAACCCTGAAGACAATACCAAGTCAAACATTTCCCCTTCAATGTCTGTGAATTGGTTGGGTTTTGTTTGGCCTCAGGGAGGTAACATTCTCAGTACAGTGTGTGCACATTGTTTTATTTATTCAGAATGTCACATTTGAACCTCCTGTTGGCACACTACAGTTGTATAGTAGTTCCCTATTTAATAACAATACTTCTTTGTTTCCAATCTGAATTTTGAAAATTGATACAGTGTAGGGAAGGGGAGAAGCTTCACTTTCACTGAACAGTCTGAACTTAGTAATGCTGGATCCTGACACACACAGTCCTTGATATCCTGGAACGACTTTTTACACTGGCCTGTAAAAAGACAACAACTTTGTTTTTTCCCAAATTTCATGTCAGGTCGGTAAGTGGAGCAGCTTGTGTGGTAAAATTTTTTATGAATCACTGAACGTATGGTCAGAATGACTATAGATAAAGATGTCATCGAGGTAAGCTGCAGCAAACCCAATGGTACCTTGCAGGGCTCTGTCCTTCAACCTTTGAAAAGTTGTTGGAGCTCTGTGTAGCCCAAAAGAACATCATCGTAAACTGGTATATGCCATGGGGTGTACTGAAAGCAGTGCACTCTTGTGACTTTGGTGTCAAGGGGATTTGCCAATATCTCTTACTAAGATCCAGAGAACTGATATGGCTTTCCCCAACCTCTCAATCAGGTCATCTATCCATGGCAGCGGATAGGGGTCAAATTTGCAGATAGCACTAATTCTACAGATGTCGATACAGAATCTTATAGTGCCATCTTGTTTGGGCACCAAGATGACTGGACTTCACCACACACTACTGGGTGACTCCCAGACTTATCATTAAGTCCAGCTCTTTACATAGAAATGGTAGTAAACACCCTGGGATCCAGTACAGTCTTGGTCTCAAAGGTGTTTGTTCTTTCAAAATAATTTGGGACTGGACCCCTTTCGGAACCCACGGTGTCTCTAAACAAACCAGGCAGAAGGCAGGCCTTTAATTGTTGTTGTTTTTTACTTTGGAGGTGGCAAAGGACTGTAGTTGTTGGGCCTTCTCCAAATGCTGGTGGGCCACAGCCAGATATTTTCCAACTGGTCCTGCATTTTTAGCATATAGTAAACCACATTCATGTTTTCTTTCAGGCTTCCCAAGACTTTAAAATGTCCAGTGGCCCTTGCACCTGCCAACCATACAGCAGTTCAAAGGTGTAGAATACTGTTGAGGCTTGAGGCACTTCACAATAGGCAAATAATATAGGGAATCAATTTATACCCACTTGCAAAGCATTTGTATCAGTGTTTGAATAAATCATTCAACCAACCCTTCAGTCTCCACAAATCAGGCCTATATGATAGGGTGGCAAGAAGGAAGCCATTACTCAAGAAAGCCCACCTTGAATCCCATTTGAAGTATGCAAAAAAACACTCAGGAGATTCTGTAGCCATTGGCAAAAAGTTTTGTGGTCTGACAAAACTAAAATGGAACTTTTTGGCCTAAAGGCAAAGCGTTATGTTTGGCGCAAACCCAACACAGCGCATCACACCAAAGCATGGTGGTGGCAGCATCATGTTATGGGGATGTTTCTCATTGGCAGGGACTGGGGTACTTGTCAGGATAGAAGGGAAAATGAATGGAGCAAAGAAAGCTGAAACTGGGATGGAAGTTCACCTTTCAGCATGACAATGACCCAAAGCACACAGCCAAAGCTACACTGGAGTGGCTAAGGAAAAAAAAAGATAAATGTCCTTGAGGAACTTGACAGAGCTTGAACAGTTTTATAAAGTAGAATGGTCAAATATTGTCAAATCTAGGTGTGCAAAGTTGGTAGACACCTATCCCAACAGACTCACAGCTGTAATTGCGGCCAAAGGTGCTTCCACCTAGTAGTAACTCAGTTTTGTATTTTTAATGTATAATTTTTTTTCTCAATAAAAACTTTTTTTCCTTAACAGCATGGAGTATGGTGTGTAGATAGGTGGAAAAAAAATCCTCATTTAAATGCTTGAAACTCTGAAGTACTGACATAACAAAATGTGATAAAAGTTCAAGGGGGAGTAGACTTTTTATAGGCACAGTATTGCTACCTCTATACACATATATTATTTTATTTGATCACAAACAAGATAATATTACATTTCCAGTTTCATTTCACAGCTGACCTGCATTCACCATGTCGGCTCTTTTTTGTAAAATACATACATTACAAAACCCTGTATAGCTCTGTAACTATAAAAGCAATTTCAATTCTGATTTCTGATTTAAAATCCTTGTATACTCAAATAAACATTGTTTACTTCTACATCATTTAGAAAAAAATAGTACATTTGTATGTTTTACAAATATTATTTATTATAGAATTTTTTATATTTTTTGTGAGGCGTGGCTTATATGCAAAAAAATATAACACATCCCACAACCAAACATATTATATCATTGGAAAGGTCTACTTAATGCCTTTCGGTTGATATGTTGGATTTTAATTTCTGATTTATGGGTACCAAACTACAAACGTTAACACAAAGTTGTCATATATTCACACCCAAATATGGTCATTCCAGTAGGCAGCATAGGGTTAATTCCCTTTATCCCTAAAAGCTGGTATACCTGCTTGGGCAGTCTAGACAAAATGTGAGTCTTGCTCTGTCAGGATCTCCTTAGATATGCCTAGTCTCGAAACTAACTGTATGAGGGCAGCTGCTACCTGTCTGGTCTTGATATCCCTGAGTAGAAAAAAACTCTGGATATCGAGTAGCATAATCACTTAAACCAATTCCCCAATTGGCTAATTGTTGTAACGGCCCCACAATATCCATCACAATAATGCTCAAAGAGAATATTGATTATAGGAAGTGAAACTAGGATGCGCTCTACTAGGCTTCCTCCCTGCTGCCAGCTGACATTCTGACATTCAGGCTTAGTTTTCTGGGCACCCACAGCTGTTCTACCAGAGTTTGTGAACTACCATTGTCTACTAACGCATCCAAGTTTTTACCATCTATACACACTGTGACTTTCTGCTCTAGATCTGTTCCCTCTTCTCCTGCTAAAACAGGTCCAGGACACACAATCTAGTGGTTATAGATGCCTTAACTGAACAAGATGACCTCACATGCCATTCTTGGCCACAATTATAATAAACAGTTTTGTCCTTCCCTGTCTTACTACGTGGATTGCTGTAATAACACTTAGAAAGACCACCTCCATTTCCAGCCCGCACAGACTTACCTGGGGTGTGTGAGATGGTCATGCCCTTCATGAAGCAACTATATCCTTTAAGTCTTTTCTATGCAGCAACAAACATATTGACCAACCGGGCTGCTTCCTGGGCAGTGGGCAGTTGTGTTCTTTTTTGTTTCTATCTCACTTAAAAACCTCTTTTCTTAAAGTGTTAAGTAAGTTAAGTTTTGAATTTGTTTATATGACATGTTATTCTACTTGCTATAACATGTCATCAATCAGATTTCATTTTAGTATTGCATAGGAACAGAAAGGCTCAGGAATTTCCCTTAAAAAATAAAATAGACCTCAACAATCTGGGAGAGTTTTTCAGTTTATATTTAAGTATGGTAGATTGGCTGGCAGACTGTAATATTAACAAACTGAAATTAAATGAAATCCCATTTTTTAAAATGTTAACATGGGGCCAGGTGTCATCATCTTTTGAATGGGAGTAAAACACAACAACCTTCTCTGAGTGTCACTGAAGTACAAAGTGCTACAGTTTCTAAATAAAGTTTCTAAGTAAGCAACCTTAAATCAGAAATTAAAACCCAATGTATCCACAGAAAGGCCTTATGTAGCTGTTTCCAATGATATCATGTCTTTTGTTGTGGAATGTATTTCCTTTTTTTTTTTTTTTTAAATCATAACAATTTATAGTAATAATATTTTAAAAAACTGCCAATTTTGACCTCTTTCTAAAGTGAGATATAAAAAAATATATATATTAGAATGACACAGTTGCAAAATTTTATGAGGATGCCAAATAAAAATTCAGATTTTAAATCTCTTCAGCTGTTGAGAAGCTACACGATTTTGGTCCGAGTCATGGTCTGTATGACGAAGTGCCTGAAAAAGATCCTACTTTTAGCATTGTCAGCTATTTTATGGAATTTTTTAAAACTCTTATATACAAACTTTTAACCCTTTGAGTAGTATGAACATACTGGTACATTCATTGCTCTCTCTGGCCCCCAGGGTGTACAAACATACCAGTATGTTCTGCAACTTTAAACTTTAAACTGAATTGCTGAGCCTACAAAACTTTTGATAACATGAATTGTAAAGGTTTATGTAACACCTTTTATTGGTCTCTTGCACCCTCTGTTAGATATTGACTGAATTACATACAATAAACCATCACAAAAATGTCAGCGATGTCTGTAAACTGCAGAAAATGGCTCACTGAGAAAGTATTAGAAAAAAATACTGAATTCAGATTCCAATTTAAATTCAAATACATACAATCGGATGTCAGCGAGTGTGTCAGTGAAGACGTAAGTGAAGAATATTGACCATCAAAATCAAGTGACAGAAGCCCAGCGAAGAGACGGTGCCAAGTTCTGTGCGTTGCTCCATGCTTCAAGGAGTATCATACGCTGATGCATTATACACTCTCCCTCCCTCCGCCCCACCACCTCTTTACCCAGATATTATTTATTCATCTCTCTCACTCTCTCTCTCTCTCTCTCTCTCTCTCTCTCTCTCTCTGGTTTCGCCCTTTTTTTTTTGTTAGGACGTGTTGTTGTGGTTGTTTCAACCCATTGTTTATTGTCTACTTGTTATTTTTTAGTCAAAATCTTTCCCTACAACAAAATGAAACATCATATTTATTTGTTTTATTTATTTATGGTACAAATTATTTGTCTGTATTTTGTCAGTGTTCGTTACATACTTACAAACATATGGCTTTTAGCTTGTTTGTTCACTGTAATAATCAAGAGCATATTCTACTTTAAAATACTAGTGCCTAGCTTTATTTAATGTCAAGGTTCAGAAAGATTTGATTGCCCCACGGATTATTATTGGCATGAGACATCCCGGAATTAGAGCGGTCCAGCGCGTCTGGGTTAAAAAAGAAAAGACCACGTAATGCCAAGGAACAGTTTATTAAAATTGTGAATGTATTTTAAACAATAATAAAAATCACCCTGTCAGTGCCACAAAACATTTTGAAAAATGTGTGCCTGCACTTCTCAGGGATTTTCAAATGAAAGCTGTTTGTGTCTTTGTTGCAGTTATCTGAAGAATGATTCTAGTTTTCCCTACCACATGATAGCGAATGACAAGCCAGGAAACCCCTCTTTAGGCCTTACCACTTTTTATCATGCACTTCATAAAAAATACAGTAAATGCATAACAAAATAGTGTATTATGGGAAGATAACGTACTGTCCTGGCTTGTAAAAAGTAATTGTAAACATAGTCATTGACTGTAAAGCATGTAAGTCTTTATGAAAGCATTTGATTGATTAATGGTAGTTAAAAAGGCATTGAAGGGGTATGAGACATTTCACTTTTTCTTGGCCATGATTGCTGCTAAATAGGTTCTCAAAACTCAGATTATAACAACCACTTTCTGCACACCTCTAAAGTTGTCTGACTGCCTTATGTAAAATTCCTTTAGGCTAATCCAATCTGAGTAACTTGTTTAATGGTACTAGACAACAGTGCTATTTCAAGCTCTAATAATACATTGTGGCTTCATAAAAAGCTAATGCTTTACACTTGAGGATATTTGAGTCAATGCAGCTTCATTTATTTTTACATGCAGCAAGCTCTGCCAACCATTAATAAACTCAATATTGTTTACCTATTTGTAACATTTCTCAATGAAAGTGAAAGTTTCTCACTGAAATCTGACTCTGGGCCAAGGCATTATTTTTAGATTGTACTCTTATATGCATGGCTGCCTTCTTGCAAAACATTAGTGTGGTCCCTAGGTTACACAACTGCCTGTATCTGCCTCCCAAACAGGGTGTGAGTTTGCCTACGTAATAATGTTATGAAAACATCACAGAGGGCTTCCCTGACACACCACTTGTCCCCATAGAAACCACTAATAAAAGCGGCAAACACTTCCATCAGCTTGCACCAGTGAAACTTCCTGTCAGGGAATACTTGTTATTATTTTTGTTGCTATAGTAGTGTAGGGTTTTGGGTGGGCCTAACCTGTTTGAGCCTGGAGCCTGAAGAGGCAGAAAATACCTTTACAGTCTTTGAAAGGTATTCTCTATATGGGACTGGTGCAGCTTCTCAGTGTCAATAACCTTTAGATTGATGGGATGTGCAGGATGTTTTTAAGAGCAAAATAATGTTTATTATTCGATTTTTAATAGTTTATAATTATTTTTGCAGCTTTATATCCTCTTTGTAAGTTGTTTCATGCATTTTGGCCTGGAATTTGCCACTTGATATGATATCTGTGGAAATATCTTACATTTTTAGTGATGACATTTCATTTATATTACTGCAAAAATAAGAACATTACTTTTTATTTTACACGATTCTCTAAGAAAATGTAAAAAAATATTCTTTATTAAATATATATATATATATATATATTATATATATATATATATATATATATATATATATATATATATATATATATATAAACTTTTGCAATGGCTAAGTTACACAGAAGACAGTAGAAAGGTAACACATTAAAAATGGGGGTATTCATGTATGTTTTATGCAAGCCTCCTTATGAAAAAATGTAGTTTACAGAAATTTGTGTCAAGAAGATTTTTTTTTTGGATAGTTTTGATATATTTGAACGTAAAATGAAGCTGTACAACCACCCCTTGCTCTCTAACAGTAAAAGACACATATGAAACAAATGTACAAAGAGACAGTGTGATTCTAGTTTATCTTTTAGACTTTAAAATTCAACAGTTTGGACTGTTATTTTCAAGTCTTCAATGACAGTTTTAGACTTTACTAAATTAATCATTACAGCACAGAACTAATTTATCTGTTGTTTGCATGTCTAGGAATTTGTGGTATTCTGAATGTCACAATTCATAGTTTGCAAATCTGCCCAAGGTTTTAATTTTGTTAATGTTTAAAGTTATGTGGCTAGTTTTACAGACCCTCGTTAGCACTAATCTTGGATGATCTACTTATTATTTGGTAATGTAGTCCATGCTTATTGCTAATCAGGGTCTGTGAAATCAGCCGATGATGACGTTTCCCAGTAAATAAATGAATAGTTAACAAATAGGTCAGCCTACTTACAACTACAGACAAACAGTAGGAGTGCTGTTGTTTAGATTACTGACTATTTATTAACCTTAATATTTTGTTTCAACATTCATACAATAAACTATTTCAAAGGTTTCCTAGCAAGTTACATACAGTATGGGATGCATGTGAAATTATCATTATCATGCTACAGCTATATGAAAATTAAAGACCAAAACAAAAATGTGAGCAGGTTCATGTTTTCACATTTTGAGCTGTGTGTACCATTAAGGGTTAATCTTAAACTGCAAAGTAAAGTGAATCATGTTTTAATTTTTCCCTGAGCACATGCTGTACAGTACAGAGGTAATGAGCAGCTCAGGTGAGTGAAAATTGTACTGTTCTACCAGGTTCATCGGATGTCTTGACGTCACTAGGGATAGCTGGAGGGTGTAATGAACACAACTTAATCATTTTAGTTTGGGAACAATGCCAGGGTTGTGTAACACTTCATAGCATTTAAATATAAATATCAAACCACAAACCTTTATCAGACAAAGCAATGGCAATGATTATAGGTTGGTTGCAAATGGGAACATACAGTGCCTATAGGAAGTATTCACCCCCCTTGGACGTTTTCACAGTTTGTTGTGTTACAACCTGAAATCTTGATGCATTTAAATGGGATTTAAATGCTGTAACACAAAAAAAATGAAAACATCCAAGGGGGGTGAATACTTGTATATTAGGCTACAAATGTTTAGCTCCCAAAATAAGAATTTGCATGGCCCTCGAAAATATTTCATCTGACACTTTACAGTGTTGATTTGCCTCTCACACTTCTGTTTTGCTTGGCTCAGCTTGACTTTCATTCACTCCATGTACGTCAACATTCTAAATCCTGTCACTACAGTAGGCATGCCAGGAGGTAGACAGTAATCAATACACTCAATGACCTCACGCTTAGACCACAGATGGAATTTTTGCATACTGTCCCAGCTGCTGACAGCGATAATTAAATAGTGCTAAACTTTGCAAAACCCCGGCAACACATAAACCAGTAAAATGCACAAGAAGAGAACGGTTGACAAGAAAGGTAGATCATTTCAAGAGAGGTGGAAATTAAAATATTTATTCATTTCTCATCAAGAAAAGCTATTTGCTTGTTTCAAAAGCCGTGCGGTTATGAAAGAATTCAATATAAGGTGTCAATACGAAACGAAACATAAATGAAATATGAAGAGTTGGATGGTAAGAAGAAAGCATAGTCAAATTAGAACCAACTGTAGCAGAATATGTTTAGGAAAGCAAAAAGAAAACATGACACAGCTCTAAGCCAGTTACATTGTATCTGAGCTCATTCTCAAGCCTTTTTGTGACAAAAAGAATATATGGTTAAAGTTGCAGAAATCGTCTGTCCTGAGAAAAAAAAAAAAAAAAAAAACAATATATTGTTTCCAAATATGAGTCTTTATAGAAATACAGTGGTTGGAAGAACTGACAAAACTTGCAGCCAATTTGCAAAATCAGCTTGTTGAAAAGGCAAAACAGGGGGGGAGGCTTGTTTTGTGTCTCAAAGGTGGCAACCCTAACTGAAGTTTGCTGGCTAATTGAACTGCAGTGCAGCAGTACGCTAAAGGTAAAGTTTATTGGAGTGCCAGCGTTTTACCACCAGCTCATTACCACCTCATTTCCGAAGCTTTGCTTTCAGGCAGTCCGAGTCATATCAGTGTTTGGAAGTACAGTTGTCACTGCTTAGAACGGGTGCATTTGTGTTAACTTGATTCACCCACAGTAAACGATGGGCGGTGTAAATTCCCACACTACATTCAAAATGTCCCCCAATCGCCAGTACAGTAATCAAAACAAACAATGTAAAATGTATATGTCAAATATAAATTGTGGTTTTGTTTGATATGTGCTTTAGCTTTTGTGGCCCAGGGATGAAATATCAAATTACAACATGGCCCTTGACTTTGGCACCCCTGCTGCAGATATTTGCTGCCTTCATTTGAAATTTCAAATAGTCAAAAGGCAAGCATATCGACATTATCTGGATTTACTTAAATACATATGTGTAAAATATAATTAAAATGTATATTAAATGTAAATTAAATAATAAAGTCAGCAATATGCTGTAGCCTGGCAAACATTTGGTTCAAATTATATTCATATTTTGTATACCATTTGAACCCAACACTTATACAACCGTTTATGACTTTTGCACAAACATGTATTACAATTGTACTAGCTCCAAAAGCTTTTATTTTAAATAATTTTTGACAAAGTTGGACTTAGCTTGTTTACCTTAGAAAAAGGAGAGGCACCCAGAATACTGGGATTCAGCCAATGCAAATACAGTTTATTTTAGCAATTGTACTGTATGTCAAAGAAATACAAAACTTAAACATTAATGCATTGGGGACCTCTTCACAAAAATATTTATTAAAAAAAAAACATCATTTTCTACTCAGCACCTTAAATGGTTGAAGATGAAAGAGAAAAAAATATTGCATAGTACTATATATTGTATGCTGTATAACAAACTTTTTCAAAACTCAATAAATTATTACAGTATCTTTGGTGAGGCTATACTCAACCAAGGAAAGGTGTCTTTAATCAGCTTTGAGAGCACAGTATATACTGTAGGACAGCCAATCTGAGAATGGTATCTATCGATTAAGCTATTACAGACTCACTACAGAGAATGAGCCTGCCTTCATATCCTTCCATCAGTCAAGCCTGATATGGGGCTGACAGAAAACAGAAAGTCCTACCATGAAATGGAGTTATGGGAGACAAAATGTAATGTAAGATGCAATGTTCAAATAACTGATGATTGTAATTGTTAAACTCTATGGCTATTTGTGAAAAGTATAGTTGCCATAGTTATTATGACTCTCCTGCTAAACATACCTCGATCTTTTCACATTTATTAGTGAAAACACAAGTAGACGTTTATGTAAACCCCCTTCTTTTAAACAAGAACTCTTATTGTTAAAACAAAAATCAACTTTAAAATAAACACCTTGGCAGCTTACCTCTGCATCTGGAACATCTCAGCCTGTTTAAATTGTATTTGGTTTGCCATCTCTGCTTCACAGCTGTTATGGGATATTGAAGATAAATTAACTACAGTAGGTTACCATGGAACATAATTGATTACCGATGTTCAGATGTGTTAAGTAAATGCTCTTGGAGTTGACTTGCTGAAAACAATGCAAATGTATTAAGATATTTCCTTACTGTAGCCAATATTGGATGCTACTCTGAAGACCCACATTGATGGCATTGCATTGTATTTCTTTTCTTTCACATCATTCCTCTAATATAAATAGGTTTGTCCCTGCTGCTACCTGGTAACACAAGGGGCAGTTATCCGGCCTTTAACCCAGCGGTGAAATTCTCAACAAAAAAGGGCAGGTACTCATATGCAGAATCGGGTATAAACATTTAAAAATTTAGACAATTTCAGTGCCAATGAATAAATACTTTTAAAATATATACATATTGGTGCACGATACATTTATAAATATAAAATAAGCCTTAAAAAATAACTGATCAATTATAACTATTCATCATAAACAAAGAAGCTGAAAATACTGAAAGCTTTGTGTCTTCTGCATATATCACTCAGCCATGTACTGAAACATAACACTCAAGTAGTGTGATGCCAGCAACTACATCACAAATGTGTATGCAAACTATCGCTGCTCCGCTCATGACTTGTTTATCCTCGCTAATTCACAGGTGGCAGCTGCGTTTCAGCGGGATGACAGTCTGAGAGTCTGGTTGATAGGGGACAATGGGTATCCACTGAAGCGGTGGCTACTGACACTGTAGTTCAACCCCATGACTCCTGTCGAACAGAGGTATAACCATACCTTTAAATGTGCTTGTACTGTAATTCGAAGGTTAATTGCACGCTCGGCAAGTGAAACAATTATGTAACTTAATTTTGCTTATAGATCGCTTTTCTATTTTGTATTCACTGCCCCCCTCCAGGCTTCTAAAACAAATGTGTAGCCTTGCTTGAGGGGCTTGGTCGTCCTCTTCACTTGGGCTGCTGGACATTTTAAAAAAACTTTGCGCTTTTGTGTTACTACTTTTTTTTTGGTTTCAAAATACCCTCTGTTCGCTATCACAGACGCACAGGGAATGTTGAATCCTTATTGGTTGTAACCTTACTCCCCCCACTGTGCTTTGATTGACGGGGCATATGATTTGCTATTTGATGTGCATTAGCCCACGTATGACACCTGACTTCTAAATCATGTTTTCGTGTGCTACCTCAGCAGTTCACTAACGCTGTCATTTTTGCCCTAGAGATAGCAGCTGTGCACATATTTGCTAAATAGGGCCCCACGAGTTTTTACGCTTACATAATCCACAGTACAGCATAATTGCCCGCTAGGCAATTTGGATTTTGCAATCGCAGTTGATTGCATTACGCCTATCCTTACATCAGCCCCTGTACTGTATGTCTTCCACTGATCAGAACTAATCGACAATTCAAATTGTAGGGTGTAGAATTTTATTTTTTAAATACCTGTAGTAATTTTACATTTTTTGCTTTGCCTTGAGCTGTTATTTAATAACACCAGTTTTAAGTTGCTGAGGTTATATCATTTTAACAGTTTTTCAGAATGCACACTATAAATTCTGACTAAGATATTATTATTGTTCTTATCAATAATAGTCATAGTAGTATTGTCAGCATATATTGGTAAACCTTATTTATTGACTCCAAATTAAATTACAAATCCTTGTACTAATTAATATTTTAAACAGTAAACAACTTTTCCAGTCTTTTGTATTATAATATATGTTTTAAATCCACCATTTAAATACATTAATAAAGTATTGCCAGCAGGCTATGGATTTGTTGTTAAAACAAACTATTTCCCTTCATGGGAGTCTAACTGCAGTTTAGTCTGATCAGAGCAAATTTAACAGGATCGTGATACTTACTGTGACATTGTAGAGTTCTTTAATTCTTAGAAAGTGCATTAGCTCCTCCTGGTGGTAATTTTGATTACTAAACAAAAGAGAGCTCTTTCTTCCAGTTTTACTCAAAACTGTAAAGGTTAGGGCAGAGTAAACGCTAATTGGTAGACTTTGGATTTAAGGTCAAGTATTTGGATTATATTCGTTGTAGCTAACAAAATAATTCAATATATATATATATATATATATATATATATATATATATATATATATATATATATATATATATATATATATATATATATGGAATGATACATGTTCTATTCATCTGTCAAATGTGCAGTTTGAAAAGAAACATTTAATTTTAAAACACTCAGTTAAGAAACCTCTGTTTGTAAGCCTTGTTTTCAAGTAGGCTTGTCCTTCCTTTGTCATTTCATCTGGCAAGTTCCTTTTTTTCACTGTAGATGCAATATCTGCACATTCTTTTTTAATAGCATTCCCATCTCTTTGCTGTTATTTAGAATTATCTACAAGACAAAGAACGCAAACTTGATCACAAGCCAGATAGTGAGATAAGGCAGAGAGTTTTCTGTTTGTTATGTACTAGAGACATCTTTTTTAGCTACAGTGGGTATAACATAACATAACATGTACACGACATATTCTGTTGGCATCCCCGGCCTTGAGAATGACACATTTGATCAAGTTCTTCACAACACATTTTGTATAAGCTGGGTTTTCATGTCGGAAGCGGAGCAGCACATTTTAGCAGCTGGTGTAATGACATTCTTGTGTAGCTGTTGCAACACCTGGCCAGATCTATGCACTGCTACTTACAAAGATGAGTTTTTATTCCTAACATAGCCTTAAACTTTAGAATACTACACTACATGTGGATGTATACAATCATAAGTTAATGGACAGCCCAAACCAATAATGTGAATATACTGTACATTGATATAATTATTGGAACTGTATATTTAAGTATCTTTAAAACCTGGATTTTTTTAAAACAGTATAGTATCACAAATAAAATGAGTGTATTTCTGTACTGAAAAAAGACACTCAGTAAAGGCAAGAAGCCTACAATCTGCTGAATTATATTAAAATTTCATTGACAGTGAGAGATATCTCTCGAGATGGTACAGGCACCAACTACTTCATACCATTCACAACTGTCCCATATATCCGACAGCAGCGCATAACCAACAAAGAACATAGGAATCAATACAGCCATGCTCATCAACAGGAAATAAATGGTTGGGTACAGAGAGGTCTACTGTGGCAGACTAGGGGGAGGAGGAAAGAAAAATGTAGTCCATGAGGGGTTAAAGAACTACATCCCCCAGAATGCCACGGAAGGAAAACAGGGTGAGATACACCTGGCTCTAATATGTAATGAATGTCACCTGCCTGTGGTTAGCAGGCAGGTATATCAAGGACCAAACATGTCTGTATAGGGCAGTCAGCAGTCTGTGTGAAGGCAAGAGGCTGACAGTATAGATAGACCTGTGTGGTTCATAGAAAAAGGTAGTGTGTAAGATTTTTTTTAAATCGGTAAACGACCTAGCCGTCTGATCTTAGTTAGAATCGTGAAGAAACAGTTCAGTTTTAATTCAAAGACGACCACCAAATCATTACATATGAGATATGCCTGCCAATTGGTAGGTATTTACTGAGCTCTTTATATCATAGCTGCCAATAGGCCCCTTCCTGGGGTGACATCCTCGGTCCTGCATACCAAGGGGTTAAAACCGTCAGCCCATGGAAGCCATTTCTCTTTTTGCCTCTCAAGTCAGTAAAGTAATACCTCTGTGTTGAACTGAGCGTGTTTTGAAAAAGAGCTTTTTTGAGTCGTTTGCAGTTACTCTGAATTTGTGCTGAAAACTGGTTTGCTGCTTTCGTGGAATCAGCAGCTCCAAATCAAAGCCTCTTTTTTTCCTTTCTCCTTTCTCGCTTGTGTTGTAGGCTGCCTTTTCTTACTGTCTACTGTATGTGAGCGACTGCCTGATTTAAAGGAGTGCGTGTGTTGTCTTTTCTCGCCTACACTCTTGGGGGAATGAAGTTCCTCCTCCGGGGCTAGACTTAGCTGTACCCCCGCTGTTGAGCGATTCCGTCTGCTGCTGTGTGTGCAGTTGGATGAAATAGGTCGGGAGGGAGATTTACCACCAAGAATCGCTGTATTTCTGTCACAGGCTCCCACTAATGTTGATCAGTAAGAGACAATTTTCAAACCTCTTTACTCCATAGAGTACATTAAAAACAAAAATACCCTTTCAAGTCATTACATTAAAAATGAACAACCTGGCTTCACTCAAAATGACTATAGTTAAATATAGGATGTGTTTTGTGATGGGGATGTACCAGACTTTAGCTACTTCCAAATAAATAACAAAAATAAGCTTAGTTATGAAGGGCAAACTAGGGTGTCTGAATAATGCTGTAAAAGCACTATAACGTATTCAGTGGCAGTGTACAGTTCGCCCCCCTGGATCTGAACTTAGACAATGCACACACACACACACACACACACACAGACAAAAGTTTGAGAACATCTGAAATTTATGGGTTAACCCATATCGGATATTACTCAGCAACAAGGCAGATCATTAAAGAAAGACAAGCAAAAGACTATAAATTGAACCATTTACCATACAAATTTAAATACAACACAAAAATAATCATTCAGGTACATTTAAATAGCTGTAGAGATGAATAAAGGTATTTGGCATGTATATTTATATTTGTAAAAGCCAACTTATGACCTTGAATAATGTGTTGACGGTAGGAGTATTAATGAACTGTTTGGTGTTACACATTGTGAAAGTCTGACTCCAGGAAGGCATGAAAGAAACCTAAAATATCTGATATGGTGAAATCACTGGAGGGTAGGTTAAAGAAATACAATGGAGGATTCAAAAAAGAGTATAGTTAGGCCTTAAAAACTCTGTTACAAAACTGTACTTTTTGGCTGCTATACCAAAAAAAGTGTGGTCTGAAATGCAACACTATGTGAATCACTTAACATGTTCTTTGTAAGGTATAAATTAAGCCTACACTTATGAGGTCATATGAGGTCTTGGTCTCAGTTCAGCTCCTCCTACATGGCACAAGGCAACCCCAGTACAATGGGGGAAGCTGGTAGTCAACGAGGTGCAAAAGCAGGAAGAGAGGATCAGGTGTGTAAAGGCCATTTCCCAGGCCAGCAGGGAGAATGGGTGAGATGGGAAAGTGTGGAACAACGCAAGATCGGCTGGCAAGACCTATGGACAATGGAACAAAGCAGGATCAGTTTCCTCATCAGATCAACATATGATGTTCTCCCATCACCACAGAACCTAAACCTCTGGGTGGGTGAGGATCCCTCATGTCCTTTGTGTTCATCACCTGTAACATTAAGGTACATTTTGACAGGATGTAAGGTGGGTCTTAGCCAAGGACGGTTTACTTGGTGTCTTGACCAGGTGCTGCGATGTTTGGCCATAGCATTGGAAGACAAACGTAACCTGACCAATAAGCTGCCACCAGTACCATCAAAGCATTACACACAAAACACAATATTCCTCCATCAGGAGAGCAACCACCAAGAAAAGGTGTTAAAACCAAGCCTCGCCCAGGACAACTGGAAGCTGCTAGAGACTGGAAGATGCTGGCAGATGTTGATCAACGGCTTATTTTTCCACCTGAGATTGCCACCACTAACCTTCGTCCAGACATTGTTTTGTGGTCTGGATCAGCACACCTTCTTCATCTGGTAGAGTTAACAGTGCCATGGGAGGATGCTGTGGATGAAGCATATGAAAGGAAGAAACTTTGGTATCCTCAACTAGCTGCTGAAGCAGAACAGTGAGGATGGAGAGTAGAGTTTACCCAGTGGAGGTGGATTGTCGAGGATTTGTGGTACACTCTACAACCCGGTTTCTCAGAGATGTCGGGTTCAGTGGCGAAGAGTTGCATTGCACAGTGAAAAACTTATCTGAAGCAGCAGAAAGGAGCAGACGGAAAGATTCTGGATGGGGATCTCAAACACAATTGAAAGAAAGCAACGCTGATGTAGGGGTAAGTAAGCTGGGCTGAGCTGAGTGGGGTATGGAGGGGGGTGATGTTGGGATGCCAGAATCACTGTTGAGGCCTCTTGAGGTGTCGTGGGCTAGTCGACGAAACACAGAGGACGGAAGGTGTCCACTTGAAGACCCCAGAGGTGTACCCTACTTAGCTCAATCCAGACGGTTGTCATGCTGATGTGCTTCGGAGACCACACTGGGTTGATCCCCGGAGCCAACATCACAGCCGTTGTTTGTGCCGATGCGCTGGGGAGGCAAAATAAGCTGATCCCTGGAGCCAGCACACTTCAGCCATCAACACCAGACAGAAGGATATCTACATCATCAGATGGAAAACAACGCAAATGGATGGAGATGCAGATGGATCACATTAGTTTACTGCAAAGCTATGTCTTAGTTGGTGCTTATCTTGGTGAAAGCCGAGTTCAAATTAACATGAAGTTTAGCATTTACTCTCATCTAATGGAAATCATAAGCTAATTCAAGAAAACATGTTAAATGTTATGTCTGCGTGATTACATTTCAAGACACTTGTGGTTGATACTGTACCTAAGTGTAAAAGAGCTCCACAAGTAAAAGAGAAAAAAAAAAAAAAAAAAAAAAAAAAAAAAACATTGTACTGGTATAGTTTGTAAGCATTTAAATTGTAATGGTTATAGCCTAAAGGTAACAGTAGATTAGCACATACTCACCTTTATAAATTTTCAGGAGGAAAGTGTTTGATATAGTGAAGCCTGTTCCTTGTAATGTCAGGGAACAGTGATTTATTAAATAGACTCAAAAACTGTGAGCGCATTTTAAATACATTTATATTTAATTACCCTGTCAAGCACTGACAAACAAAAAAAATGTGATGTAAAAATGTGGTCCTGCGCCTTTAAGAATAGCAAGGGAATTTGGATTGTGATTTCTGTGTGTTCATGTTGTAATTATATTAAGAATTCTATCAAATGTCCCTGGTATGATACACTGCTTATCAAGCCAAAATGGCCAGGAATCCCGCTTTGGGTTCTACAGGTTTTTATCACTCACTTTACAAAAAATAAATAGCCTGACAAAATAGTGCATTATGGGAAAATAGAATACCATTCTGGCTTGTGTTGTCAGCATAGCCAGTGTTAACTTGTCATATATTTACTGTTTGTCTAGTTTGTAACTGCAGTATTCTGTATGTAACTGACATTTTAATCAGGGCTAGCCTGAGCAACCTGCTTTGTTTTTTTGCTGTTATAATGTGTTTTATGATTATTTTATTACACTTTTTGATTTTATTACTATTTGCTACAGTAAATAGAAAAGCAAAGGTTATGAAGCAGACAGCTGTTTTGTAAAATTGGGTGTACTGTAATTCTTACCACTTGGTGTCAGCGAAGCAACATGCAGTAAAAGTACATGTAAGACTTAAGAAAAGAAAAATAATAACCGAAAAAAAACCAAACAAAAACCATTACATATTTTTCCACCCAACAAATGGAAACTGTGCTGTATACAAAATATTAAATAACGGTGTTGCAATTATTATCTTCCACAAGTTGTTCTGTTGAAGGTTAAGAGTTAACAACTAGCTAACTAACATTTTGAGATCAGACATGTTGTTTTTGCAGAGTATGTGGGGTCACTTTACATGTAAATGAAAATGATAAACGATAAACAAACCAGTACATATTAACTAACTAATAATGAAATGTTTGTTAGCATTGTAGTATGTTAGTTAACAATTAACAAACAAGTGCCTACTAAAATATAATATTACCAAAAAGTCATAAAACGATGTACATGTAAAATTCTGTAGTTCCATCTCTAGCATACATCTAATTTGTAGGTTGAGTGTCTTGTGTATTCTTTGAGAAGTGAAGCTCACAAGATGTAAAACTGCACTGCATTAAATGACATATACTATGACAGTGGCATTAATTTCAAAGGGGCTTGCCAAATATGGACTGTAAGATTACAATGGAAAAGTATAGCCTTGAGTATCTGACAGGTGACCGTCAAGGTTGCCATTTGGCTTTTTTTAAACTGTCATGCCTGTGAAAATACTTCATTTGATGTTTTTTTTGTTTGTTTGTTTTTTCACTTAGGACAGTCGAGCACAGTGATCTTAACGGAATGCATATACACTACTTATGTATTTATTTATTTTTTGCCCATCCAGCAACAAACCTACATTTTAACCTATAAGTGACAGTGGGTGCCGATCCTCTGCATCTATCCATCAATTCGCTGCTTCACTGTGTCGCTACCATGTATCGTCCCCTACACAGATAAGGTAAAAAAAAATAAAGATAAAATATCATAACAATAGACGTATTGTGATTTTTATGTGTCAAACGGTTCTCTAAAACATTTTTGTAATAATTAGCTATAGTTTGCACTAGGACCCTTTTTCTTGGTGGGGGTGGTGTGCAGTCAGTGGGTACATAGTTGTGTGCAATATCAATGTAACATGGTTATAGTGTCTTAAAACATGTTGCTGTTTATGATGATTTACAAGTAAATGTTCTAGTTCCATCTCTAGCATACATCTAATGTCCAGGTTGAGTGTGTTCTTGTGTATTCTTTGAGAAGTGAAGCTTTACTGAAGATTTACTGAATGTATTTATATGGTAATCATAACAATTATTCCTCACTGACTTCACTTAACCTTTGCCTAATTATGGTCATTACAATCTAACTGTTCATTTAAAAATGTTGACTGTCCTACAGGACATGGTGAAGACAGATTGGAATGGTTATGCCATTGAATACATCAAGCAAACGGGCAGCATCAGCACACAGCAGTCAGGTCAGTATCCCTGTGATCTCTATCCTACTAACAAGGGAAAAGAAATGCCAGTTAGGCTATATTGAAGTTAAACCTCCTTTTCAGTTCATTAAAACTCAATTCTCATCCATAGGATTTCTGTTATCCAATGAATTACTAATACACTTCATTCTTTCTTGTTTATATTAATGGCTTGCAGACTTTAATGAACAGAAGGAGCCTTAGCAGAATAAATTCACATATTTTATCCAAAAAAGTCATCCATGTTTGCAAACAAAGTGACATGATTGGAGATCGACTCTTGTGTGTGGAAGTTTGATACAGTGGTGAAATAATTTGAACCATAAAACTGCACTGTATCTGTAAAACTCAATGATGTGACTAAAATAAAAGGCTAATACTTTCTTCTGCCTTTTATTGATTGTATGCAGGAAAATTAGCCAGTTTATTTGTAATCCATGTTTGTGCACAATAAATTGGTAATAAAAAATACAGTGTTTGCAGAATAAAAATGGCATTAACAGGGAAGAGGTAATACAATAAATATACTTAATGTACTGTACACTGGCAGGTAAAATAAAAAAAAAATCCAGAATGGTCTTACTAGTGGGTAAATGGGGTCTTGATTGATATAATGGTCAGTGATTGTCACTATCATACTCCTTGTGAAGTCACTGAGATCCTTATGCTTTCTCATCAGTGTTGATGTTTGTTACACATACCCTCAAACAGCTTATATAGGTGAAGTGGATCCATCACCATGTCACATGACCAAAGAATTTTGACAAATTCCAAAACAAGAGACATTTCTAATTGTACTTGCATTAATAGCACTATACTAAAAGAATATTATATACCTTCTGAATTTGCATCATGTATTTATCTGAGAGAAAGATGGGCTGTAAGGCCAGTATAATAATTACCATTTGGAGGTGCTACATTTTCCTGTGAGATATTTTCTATTGCAAATCCACTGTTTCATGGAGGGTAGAAATGACCTGTTCACTCCCCTAAACACTACACAGCTTGCTTCTGATGTTTGTGGATACTTTTCCAGTGTGTACTCAATTCGAGCTGAAAGCTGTGACAAGATTTTAGAATTGTTAGGAGGGAGAGGATTGGAACTTGTATGCAGAACAAATGGAATAAAATACTCTGTCAAATAGTCAGCATGTATGTATTTATTGATTTAATTAACCAGGCTGAGATTTCTAAACTGGTTCCCTTTTGAATAAAGCATCATGGAATGAGTAAGAATTGTGGAGAAGTGAATAATGAATTTCAACTTCAGGATTGAAAGGGTACCATGTTGTGTGTGAAAGGTGTGAGGTCGATAAAATGTCACCTGCTCTTTTTAATACTTGGCTGTGTTGTGTTTCAGTGCCTCATAGGTGATTACAAACCATGCTATGGAGCACAGAGGTTTAAAAGGTCACCTCGGCAGTTATAACAAAATGCTGACAAGGCTTTGTCTTGCTTAGATCACTATTCCCAGGGGTCTTGTTTGCTATCTTCAAGTGTAAGAATGATTCCAGACAACAGCATTCACAGTTCAAATAGGGCCTGTATCTATTTCTATTCAGTGTCCTTTTGCAGAAGGTACTGACAGTAAAACAAAACCTAGCTGTGTTCAAGAGCACTAACTAAACCAATGCAGCTTGAGAAATGTGGTTTTACCTTTCTGGACTACATTTTCCTTTACCTTCATAGGAAACACACAGTTTTATTCTTGGACCTATGCATTGGCCTTCCATAACATTTCCCCACACAGTGCAGGCAGTAATATTGACAAATCAAAGTAGTGGGTGAGACCACATGGATAAGGTCAGGACATGTCTTAAAGCTATAAGATAAGACATACTGCTTAACCAGGGCTTTGAGACATTTGGAAGAGGAACATGCTAACCAGTTATACCAATTTCATTGTGTATTATGTCAACTGCACTTATAAGGTTGTAATTCCATCGCTGAGATCTGGTGTCATTGATACAGCACCTCAGCTAGAGTTGTATGGTTTTTTTTTTTTTTATTGTAGTTCACCTGAAACTATTGGGTGTTTCATGAAATTACAGATTTCATTATTAAAAAAAAAAATTAAAAAACAGAACAAAAAGAAAAATCTCCAATAACAAGTTCTGATTCAAATAAAAATGGATTTAAAAAACAAGTCTTAATAATGATATAATACACTAAGACTGTTGTGATAACATTTGTTGGCCAACAAGAGCCAGCTGTACTCATTCCGAGGTTTCTGAGGTGACCAGGTGCTGTTTCTTGATATTTAATTTATGCCCCACTTTGAATAAAAATGCTAAATATATTGTATTGCTTGCAATACTATCAGCGTTTGCTGTTACTTCTATCTGTGTTGCTAGCTGTTCTCTGACTGTCTGAAGTAAAGTACTGTACATGGTTGTAGACATGCAGGGATGACCTGATAGTTGAAGATGAGTTCTAATGAAAGGATGTGAACAAGATGTTTATACATTTGCATTACAATACAACTGGTTGGTATTTTGGGACATTGATAAAATACCATATCAAAGCTTCAAAGCTGGGTTTTGATTGGACTCTCTCTTTCACTACAATAGTCTCTTTATCACAATAGTCTTGCATACAGTATAAGAGCCCGCTCTCCCATATGTATGTGTTTATGCCAATTTGATTGATTATTCAGTATTGCTCTTCAACAAAACAGTGTGTTTGTTCTGGGTTTTTTTTTTCCTGCAATGTGACATAACTGTGCATCTTGACAGTCCCAGACAAACACAATTGTGACAATCCAGTTATTCACACTGCTGCAACTATAGATATCTTTACTTCATGCAGAACACAGAACAAGCAGTGAATGCCAATGAGCAAGCTTTTTGTGTCCATCACCCTGACACACACACATAAAAAAAGAAAACTATGAAATGGAAAATTATTGGAATTCTAAAGGTGATTCTTGAAATGTTAATGCTTAAAAAAAAGTCTGTTGCATTGAAGTCATTATATCAATTTTGAATACTATACTATACAGTAGTGATGACACTGTTTTCATATCATTGTTATTATTACATGTAGAGAGAAAGAAATACGATTTAGATCATACTATATGTGCCAATGCCTATGATAACAGTATACTCAGAATACAAACGTTTAAATCAGTTAGGGTAGTATTTCAAGCACAGTTTGTAACCGAGGGTAAGATTATCATTCATCCCCATATTCTGCATTGGGTCAGGTAGGAACCTTTCTGGAAATCACATTGTAATTTCTCATTGATACTGGCATCACAGAAATATTCCAACACCTGCAAAACTTTTCATGGTAACATTGGACCATTTATGAGAATGTAACATATTGGTCAATAATAGGTTTTCAAATTGGAGAGGGAATTCACAGCAGTGTGTGTGTGTGTGTGTGTGTGTGTGTGTGTGTGTGTGTGTGTGTGTGTGTCTGTATATATATATATATATATATATATATATATATATATATATATATATATATATATTATTATATATATACATTTATAGTATTTTTTCTTAATAGTTTTTTTTTTTCTTAAGGTCTGCATTGCATGATTAATCTGCTAACAAAGTGCCCAAAAGATGCTCAGCTACTTGGCTGGGGTACTTGAAAGAGTGCAAGAAAATATTGCAAGATATATTGGGGCTTAATTTCTTTTATACTGTACATTACCCCCAGAATCCCATTCACAGCAATTGAATAAAATAGTACAAAGTGTTATACCTTATTTTATCATGTTTTTCGGAATATGGTCTACATACACACACACACACATATATTATATATATATATATATATATATATATAATATTATAACTATTCCTAAAGTCATTTGTCAATTACAGTAGCAACATTTCCGTGCCTCATAGCGAAATCCCGGTGTTTATGATCAAGTACTCTGCCACTGAATGCCATTTCAAATGAATTATTGTTCATGAAACATGATTATAAATCTGTTTGCTAAGCACATTATGGACTACAAAATAGGTACCTTTCTGAGCATTTTTTAAAACTTTTTAACCCTTCATCTTTGGTTTTAGCTAGAAGGTAAAGCAACTGAAATGCCCATGCATTTTTTTAATAGTTCCTGTTAATTATTGACTGGTTAATATACAGCTTGACATCTAAATGATCAAATGATATACCGTAGTCCTTCAAATTTAATTTGAGTACAGTAGAGATGCATGTATTAAAATCGGTAACAAACAAACAGCAACGTGACTGACTGCCAAGCAAAGACGAACAATGACATCACTCTCTGAATACGCAAGCAGCAACGTGACTGACTGCCGAGAAAAGACGAACAAAAACATTACTGCCTGATCTCGAATCATAAGAGGAATTCAAAGAGAAGCTTTTACAATTTCAGTACTTCTAACAAACAGTACCAGCTTGGACAGATCAGAAATGCTGATCAGACCCCCGTATTTTTCGACAAGCCAAACAATACAACAATTTAAAAATGGGAAGAAAAATAGGTATGAGTAATAATGACTGTAAATGAGAAGCAGCCCATAACTGTAATGTTCTGTTTAATAGCAAACGGACACAAACTGCCTCTATATGCTTGATTGAGGTTTATTATTTGTAAATGCAATTTTTTTTTTTTTCCTCAAATTTGAGGGCGTCATAAATTTGAAGGAATATGGTAATGCATTTTAAGAAATAAAAGAATATATTTTAAACTTATTTAAAACTTTTTACACTGTTGATTTTTTTTTTCTCTCTCATTGTTGACGTTAATTACTAAGCAACATAAAAAAGTAATTACATATTGTGACAGGGCAGTGGCCCTGCACAGGAAAATTGTATGGTTTTTGTGAGTTTGAATTAAAAAAGTACACCACTAGGGGCAATACCTCCCTCTTCTATTGTCAATGGAGATGAGGAGGCAGATGAAGAACACCAGGATTCTTTTGAAAGTACTAGCTTTTATTGCACACACTCAGTGTGAAAGAAAAATGAACAAATATGGGAAAACTCGCAGCTCCAAATAAAAAATAAAAAAAACCTTACTGTGAAACACAGGATTTCCCTACCTAACGAGGAGGGCTAATCCCTTTACCTCCAAACAAAAAGGTGAACACTCACTTCAAACAAAAGCAAAATAAAACAAGGTAAAAATTAACAAAACCTAAAGAAAAACACACTGACCTTTTCAATAGCTTTCTGTCTCTAATCACCTATCCAACCACATAGGGCTCTATTGAGCAACTTTCGCAAACTCCTCAGTCAATCACAAAACACCTTTGCAATTTATCACACCAAAATCAGGGCTGTGTGTGGGTGAACAGATCTGTCTGATACACAATGTATGCAGCAATTTCCCCACCCAACAGACAAACAATCACTGACATCTGCCAACTGCTTCAGGATGACCTGAAAGGAGACATGTGAAAAGCATGCTGTTTGCCTTTAGCACTAACATTTTATGCCATGGGCTTGTTCCAATGTACTGTGGGTTATACTGCAGGCATGAGCCAGTGGGCTGTATCACGTGCAGTTCGGAATTATCAGCAGGGTTTTCTTGGGAGGTATGGGTTTCCTGGTGTCCTGGGAGCCACAATTGCTACTCATAGCAGCACACAAATAGGCACCTCTACATAAATCGTAAAGGGACCTATTCTGTCAATGTGCAAGCATAGGCGAGTTATATGTGCCCTTCATGCCCGTGCTCCACCAATATTCAGCTACCTACACAAAGTATGCATGCCCACACAAAATCCACATTCGCATTGATATATTTTTTTTACTTTACTTCCTCCCTCTTTGATACACACCCATAAATCCAAGCTACCATTTTCGTAAGTTATAATACCAATTAAATTTGTTAGGTTTGTTGCAAATGTTTTTTTGTTTTTTTTCCCCCTGACACTACAAAGGCGTAATTGCCACTCGCATTCAATTGTTGTGCACAAGGTTTTACTTAAAGGCAATGATATTAAAATAATACCGTCGTGGAGAGAGGAAGCGAAAATGTATGTGAACGGTACAATCATTGATATTCACTTTTATGCCCAATTAATCAATTGCTATTTTGAGGCTTAACTGACAGCCGTGTTGTGTACCATATCATTTATTTTGTTTCTATCTGTGTTGGTGCTTTAAAACGACTCTGAAGTATTGTTTAAACACCTTGCTTTTGAAATGAAATGCTGGTTTAATCACTTAAAGTTAAGCGCAGTGTTTGGGTGGCCAGAGCAGCAACACAGAGAGCTTTCTCAGTTTACCTGGAAACAATTAGAACATCGCAAAAGTAAGAGCTACTTTTTTTTTTTAATTTAATTTTTCGGAAGTATTTGCTTTTGTGGGTTATGGATCCATCAGCACTTGATTGTTACTGTACTGTATTCAGCAGAGCGTTGTTGTTTATTCTAATATACCATTTTATAGGACAATGTACTCCAACTCAGTATGTCATAGGAAAACAATAGCATATACTACAATAGATACTTAAGTACAACCACAATAAGTCTTTCTTACGGTAGTGGTTTCATAGAGAAACTTTATACGTTTTCATGTGCTATCACGATGGTTCACTAACGCTGTCATTTTTGCCTGAGTAGAAGCAGCTGCACACATATTTGCTAAATAGGGCCCTCAGTCTCCTCTCCTCAAACTAAGAGGTGGCTCTCCTTTTATATGATGTGTCTGGGCTTAACTGATGCTCAATTCATCACCAGCCACATTCTGCATGAAGATTTGGCAGAGATGAGATTTTAACCCCACCCCTGCCAAACAAATTAAAAATATATCGTTTTTATTCACACACTCGCAAAAATCACACAATTTTTCAGTGCAGGGCCTCGGTCCTGTCACAACAGAGAATAATTAGGATTACTAAGCTGATGCAACTTTATGGTATACATCCCAAACTGGAACACTTTTGTTTGCTATGAGTATATGTGGGATTTGTTGATAAAGATTTCCTTTAGCTGGAGTGTTTTTTTATCAACACAGAAGACTTTCCATACACCTGGCAGTCTCTCTGCTAAAACAGGCCGTATCAACACCTCATCTTCTGTATGGGATGCTACCATTACCCTTAAGGAATGTTTGGTTATGGACTATTTTTTAAAGCCAATTTTGATTAACTGCAACAATTTATTTAAAAAGCCTTTTTGAATTGTTGAACAGAGTTGCCGTGGTGAGATGACACACAATTTGGCATTAGAAATTGGGTGGATGTGCTGAAAATGTACAAAAAAAAACATCTTTGTTGCTATAATGGGGGAACACTGCAGTTTTTAAGATGGAAGTATAATAAAAGAATGAGGAATTGTTTGTTGTCCTTCATCACTTTATTAGGCTGTAAATATACTTTATGGTTAATTAAGGCAATAAAACACAACACTTTTATTGAGCTGTTGTAATAGCTCAATATACTGTATGTCAAAACAGCTTGTGTGCTGTGAATTACATTGTGTGCTTGTCAGTATGTGAGTGTATATTACAGTTCCAGAAACAGTCCTGTTTATTCAAAGGGTTATCCCCTCTACCAACAATGAGGAAGGGGAAAAATGGGTTTGCAATCCCAAAACAAAAGGGTTACAAAAATAATAAACAATACTGTACATCCACTGGTGCACGGGTTGAAGGAGTGTGCAAGGGAAGGTGCGCCAAGCAAAAGTACAGGCTGTGGTGGTGTGGCAGTGCAGGTGCTCCAGGTGAAAGTGCTGGCTCCGTGTCTTCCGCTCCCGAGAAGGGCTCTGTTTGCCAACAACAAAAAAATAACAAAACATAGCACTCTGGCTTGTTAGTTTTTCAGAGTAAGGGGCCGTATTCACGTAGCTGCGTCCCCTTTGTACTGCCAAACTCCTCCCTGTGATCAGCATGGTGCTTTATCCAACCACTGTGCACACCATAGCTGATCACAGTAGAGCTGTTCAACAGTCTATGCCCTTTCATCAAGGTGGCTGACTTCCGGCTCTTTCCTACCATCGAGTCGGCCCATCCCTGTGAAGGCGCACCACCAACCTTACTTAGCGCCGTTCCAGGTCGGGAGGTCTATTTGCATTGCAGATTCTCTTCCATTCACAGAGCTGCACAGAATAGTATTTTTCTATGAAATGTACCTATTGATACCCTTTTAACTACGGTGTCTGAGGAGTGGTAGCAAATCGACACAAAGACGTGGCTGCAAACAGGGCACTGAAACTGGGTGGTAACATCCGAGAAAGGGGTTGTGATATCTAAAAAAACTGCAGCCACATAAAAAAGGCAAGTGCATCGTTGTGACAGAAATATAATGAATCTTGGTTGTAAACCTCCCGACCTGTGAGGGCGCTAAGCAGCAAAAGTAGGGTCCTTTGGACAGGCTGGCCCGACAGTTCATTTCCAGGGTCGGGAAGTCGGTCAGTCTGGAAGAAAGTGAGACTCCGTTACAAGAACATATTGACCCGGAAGGGAAACAATGTAGCAGCTGCAGATTGTAGACACAGCTGCACTCGTTTACCTAGGGGTCATGTTTTTTGTTTTTTTGTTAGAGACTGGAAGGACAGTGAGAGTCCCAGAGAAACTTTAAAACATATTCATGAGTGTTTTGTTCGTTTGTGTCTGTTAGTAACTGTCTGTGTTTGTAAACCACTAGACGGCTAACACATATCTGGAGCTGTCACATTGGGCGAGCACAAAACCAGATCAACGCTGCACCACAGTATGTATAAATAAATTGTTATCACCCACCACAAGCACTACTTCAAGCACCCGGACTGATGACCGTGGCAAGTATTATTGTGGGATCGAGAACGTGTGTTTAATATTTGGGTTGCAATCCCTGTTTCTGTTCTCCGTGTTTTACACATTGCTGTGTATAGCCAGAGCTTATTATTTGGTCGCCAGACCTGGATTTACAAAATAAACATCCTTTTCCCAAACCGGATTACAATTGTCTGTCTGTTATTCCTGCACTGCATCACCTCTGCACCTGTTCACAATCAGCAGCCACTTTGCCGTAGTCGTTTATAAAGCGCCTGCTGGAAGTTCAATTTTATTCCAGAAATGAGTAAAGCAAGGTTCTGGTGAATGTTGCCATATTTACGAGTCAGAGATACTTACGATATTATCAGTGCAGCAGTAGTTTTGCTTTATCTTAGTATTCATCTATTTCCATCTCTGAAATTGATTTTGTAACGAGTATGGCCTCCTTAACCAAACCAGCCCTATGTTTAATTCAATAATAAAGGAGATTGGATAATGCTGCAGTATAAAACAGAAACAAATGCCTTTCTGTCTGTTGTTTATATTTTCTTTGCAATGAAGTGTCACTGGTTCAAAAATATGGCAACATTCACCAAAAACTTACTTTACTCAAAAACTTATTTCTGATATAAAACGTAACTTCCTTCACAAAATTGAAGTTCCAAAAGATGCTTTGTAAATGATGCACTTGTATATTTGCTACCTCTTTGCACCTTTTCGGCCACTGTATCTAACCCACAACTGAAAATATTGATTTTTCGGTGGTGCTAGCTAAAAAACATAAATTCTTACCTGTCATGCAAGTTCATTGACTATGTAGTCTCAAATGTGCAGTTTTGATAGAAAGATGATATCGCAAACATTTATTTTAAAACATGACATCTGGGAAATCCAGTCTGGGACTACACCTTCCGGGAAATCCAATCTGGGACTACACCTTCCGGGAAATCCAGTCTGGGACTACACCTTCTGGGAAATCCATATACATTCCTTGATTGAAAAGGGTAGTAGGGGAACAATTACACAGCTGTTTTATTATTATTATTATTATTATTATTATTATTATTATTATTATTATTATTATTCAGAATAATCAAATATAAAACAACAAACCCCCATAGTCACAGAAAGTCGGAAAATGTTTTTACAGTTCTAGAACAAGTTTCATAATGAGTTCTTTATATTAAACATGTGCTTCAAAAAACCTAATACACATGCATTGAAATAAATAAGACAATATATGGCAATGCACAGAACAAAGCGTAACAAAAGGGTATTGTATATGCCAGTCTACCAAAGGATATTGTATTTACCAGTCAAATTACAGTCAATGAACCTTTTCAGCTCTGTTCACTCTCATTGTTCATTAGCATCATTAGTGTTACTCGACTTCAATGAGGTGAGGCGAGCGACATAAAAATGTATTTCCAAATGAGTATCCATACTGCTGCGAAGAGATAGTGATAGTGTCTTGTTGCAACCTGGCTTTCCAGATTGCCTCCCACAGCGATTTTGTTAGTCTTTACCCACTGTCGCTGTACATTGTGCCCAATCATAATGAAGCAGCAAGTGTGTGGAGGGGAAAACCGTTTTGCTAGCTGACAGTTGTTGAATATTTTGAAATACAGTACACCCTAACTATAACACCCTTCATTATAACGAACCTGGCCCCTGGACGCCAAATAAAAATAAATATAAGATAATTTTGTAATATATACTATGTGAGGTCTCTGAAGTGCAGGAATGCTTAGAGTAGGAGTGGTTGTGTGTTACATCGCTTGAACAGCCTATGGGGGAAATGAGAAACATTCATTATAGAAAGGTTTAAGTGGCAACAAATTCAGGCATTGCAGCGACAAGCTTCTCCTCTAAAACAGTGAAGTCTGAAAATGTTTTTTGCCCTTTTATTGTTGACGGCTCACTTGCCTTGGTTATGTGTGAATACACATCTTCTCTATTGTTTTGGTTTGGCCCAGTCACGCTCAAGTCGTGTATGTGTAAATTCGCCTCTAATGGTGAATACAAACTCAGTGGGTTTTTTTTTCCAACATATAGGCCTTGTACTCAAACTCATGTATTGTAATATAAGTGACCAGTGACTGGGATTAATCCCCTGTGTAGTTTTCACACAAACGCCAGGCTTAATTTCCACCAAATATAGTTGTATCATATTTGTTACTCACGACTTTAAGAAAAATACTGGAGTCACCAATCACAATATAAAATACAAAGGTTGATACTTTCAGTACAATTAAAAATACTTTTGGTGCCTTGCTGTGACCCTCAACTATGTTCAGAGTGTTGCTGTTTTCAAAGACAAATTAAAGACTTGTCCTTTGATTTAACATTCATTCAGTAGTTCTGAACATTTCATAAGTGAAGGTTCCTGGGATGCATGTACATGAATGGAGCTATGTAAGTATGTTTGGTATGGTATGTTATGTTATGGTAATACAAAACAATACAATACCACAATTCTTTATGTCCCACAAGTTAAAAATACAATTGCAAGGTCTATTTTAATTATCTAAACAGTAGTGGTCATTCTACGACCCCCTTCAACTCTTAAACCTTCTGTATCATGGAGTGAGGTTAATAACGAGTCACCAGTGAGACTGTTATAGTTAATTAAGAGGTAAAGGGTGGCAGTTTAAATCTGCTGTTGTTTGGATCATGAAGTAGACTCCATAATCCCTAAATGATAGTTTAACTGCAGTCATGAGTGGTGATCGTCCCTTGGATTGTAACAGTAGTGGATCAACCAGTTCTGTAAATAAGTATAGAAAAATTCTATGGGTTTTATTACAATTTTTATGAAATACCTCTAGGTTAAGTAAGTACATTTTCATTGCCACAAAAAAGAATGAGGTTGTGATTATAATGAAACATTAACATTTTTGTTTCACAGATTAAGGTTAGAACAATCTGACAGTCTCTAAATTGTACTTTCTTTTATTAAATTCTGTCTCTAGTCTTGGATTGCCTCAGGATCTCTACATCATTAAAAAAAAAAAAAAAGATTATATCTCAGGGGTAAGACTACAAGGACATAATGACACCTGGACAACAACTTAATATCAAAGCTTGATTTATAGGATACTTTCAATGATATCTTGTGGCTTAAAACTGAAGGACATTTCAGGATACAGGGGCAGCCTTATCCAGGCAGATACAAATGCGTTCAATCCAAAACTACAGGCTGCTTTTGATTACAGTAATGTCAAAATGTCTTTCATTTTTAGGTCAGATGTCAGGCCTGTTATAAACATTTATGCATTAAAAATGAATGGATATTTTTTTTTTGGTGGGGATAACATCTTTGGTTGTCACATAAAATTGTCAGAAATCATAAATACATTTTTGTTATTATATAAAAGTGGTTAACAGTGTGCAGGTGCAGGAATGCAGCAGTGATCAATGAACAGACAAACAATGATACTCGTGGTGTAAATAGTTATTCATGAAACAATAGTGAAGTCTTGTCCGGGTTTAGTACTGGCCTTTACCGAAGCTGTTGCTGTCTAATAAAAAACAAACAAATAGTTTTTAGACACGACAAACAAACAAACAAACACTCACAATTACAATATAGGTCTCCTTCTGGTTTAGCATTTAACCATGACAAGGAACAGATCACTTCGCTACGCCCCCTTTTGTCCTGTCAATCTTGACCCCTTGGTTAACTAGTGCAGTTGTTTCCCTTCCGGGTCGATGACTTAGAGTATTGCAGCTCCGCCCCTTTTCTAGATGACTGACTTCCGGCACAGTGGACTTTACGCAGTGCCCTCACAGGTCAAAATGGAGATTTATCATCAAGAACCATTCTGTCTCTGTCATAATAACACTGAACTACAAGTCTGTATATTTTCAGCTTTCTTTATATTGTTATTGCAGCAAGTGAAAGAAAAAAACACAGAACAACTAGTTACACAAGCAGATAACGTGGTCTAGAATTAATAACTCAGTTTAACACAGCATACCAGATAACTGGTTCAGTCTTAAGGTGTCTATATAGTGTTTTTTTGTATTTTTGAGATACTGAAACTGTTTAACACTAGAAGCCCCGCAGCGGTCATTTTGGTGGTTTTTGGTTTTAAAATATTATTCTCTCCAGTCATGTAACACATATGGGGCTGTGCGTTCATGTACCTTTCTGTCCGTATGTATTAAATATTCTCACAAAGCATGAAATGCGGGAGTGCAGAAATAAAGGAGATATATTACATTATACACAAAAGCACCGGGAGCAGTCACATTGACGGCCACACAGAAAACAATTGTATTTTGATTATGCAGAATGGTATTCTATTTTTTTTTTTTTTTATGTAACAGTCTGCAATGTGTTTAGCTGTAATCAGATTAGTCTCTACTCTCTGCCTGAGTGAATGACTGACAGTCTATTGTTTTCAATCAGCCTTTTGAAGGCTGGAACCTGCTTTCCAGCTCCGCTGCTTTGGTCAGTCGATTAGCACTGCAACTAGTGAAAATAAATACCAGAGACTGGAGTTTTACTATGCCACAAAATGTGGAGTTGATGTTTTGGATCAGATGGCATGGAAGTATTCCATGAAAGCTGGCTCCCGACGGTGGTCTGTTCAGGTGTTTTACAATGTATTGGACCTAGCAGCCATCAACTCCTGGGTACTTTACAAAGAATGCACGAAGAAGAATTTACCAAGGAGAGAATATATTTTACAGTTAGCACAGGAACTTCGCAAGAAGCATTTGGAACAGAGGGAGACTGCCAAGCATGTACCCACAGCTAAAGCTGGCAACCCCATTGAGAGCCGCAAGAGACACCAATGCCAGGTTGGAAAGTGCAATAAAAATAAAACTTTGGACAGCTGTGCCCTGTGCAGAAAGGCAGCGTGGAGAAGCGCATTATTTGTGTTGATTGTGAACAGCCTTAGACTCAGGTAAAGGAATACCCTTTTGTCAAAAAAAAAAAATAAATAAATTAGACTTTTTTGTAACTTCTTGTGCTGTGCGCTTCTGTAAAAAGTTTATTTATCTACGTTGTTCAGTTGCTTTTGCACATCTGATAATAAACCGATTGCTGTTGAAAAGTAAAAAATGTATTGCTATTGTTTCAGTTTTATAAATATGTACTGTATGTTTAAATCAACGTCTGTTCAGATGTTTATTTAATTACATTTTCTTGTTTTGATTTGTAATATATATATATATATATATATATATAGATAGATATATATATAATATATATATATATCTGTGTGTGTGTGCGTGTGTTGTGGGTGTGTGTTATGTGTGACACATATATATATATATATATATATATATATATATATATATATATGCACACACACAGTGGCTTGCGAAAGTATTGACCCCCCCCCCTTGGCATTTTTCCTATTTTGTTGCCTTACAACCTGGAATTAAAACTGATTTTTTTGGGGGGTTGTATCATTTGATTTACACAACATGCCTACCACTTTGAAGAGGCAAAATATTTTTTATTGTGAAACAAACAAGAAATAAGACAAAAAAAACCCAGAAAACTTGAGCGTGCATAAGTATTCACCCCCCCCCCCAAAGTCAATACTTTGTAGAGCCACCTTTTGCAGCAATTACAGCTGCAAGTCTCTTCTGGTATGTATCTATAAGCTTGGCACATCTAGCCACTGGGATTTTTGCCCATTCTTCAAGGCAAAACTGCTCCAGCTCCTTCAAGTTGGATGGGTTCCACTGGTGTACAGCAATCTTTAAGTCATACCACAGATTCTCAATTGGATTGAGGTCTGGGCTTTGACTAGGCCATTCCAAGACATTTAAATGTTTCCCCTTAAACTACTCGAGTGTTGCTTTAGCAGTATGCTTAGGGTCATTGTCCTGCTGGAAGGTGAACCTCCGTCCTAGTTTCATATCTCTGGAAGACTGAAACATGTTTCCCTCAAGAATTTCCCTGTATTTAGCGCCATCCATCATTCCTTCAATTCTGACCAGTTTCCCAGTCCCTGCCGATGAAAAACATCCCCACAGCATGATGCTGCCACCACCATGCTTCACTGTGGGGATGGTGTTCTCGGGGTGATGAGAGGTGCGCCAGACATAGCGTTTTCCTTGATGGCCAAAAAGCTAAATTTTAGTCTCATCTGACCAGAGTACCTTCTTCCATATGTTTGGGGAGTCTACCACATGCCTTTTGGCGAACACCAAACATGTTTGCTTATTTGTTTCTTTAAGCAATGGCTTTTTTCTGGTCACTCTTCTGTAAAGCCCAGCTCTGTGGAGTGTACGGCTTAAAGTGGTCCTATGGACAGATACTCCAATCTCCGCTGTGGAGCTTTGCAGGTCCTTCAGGGTTATCTTTGGTCTCTTTGTTGCCTCTCTGATTAATGCCCTCCTTGCCTGGTCTGTGAGTTTTGGTGGGTGGCCCTCTCTTGCCAGGTTTGTTGTGGTGCCATATTCTTTCCATTTTTTAATAATGGCTTTAATGGTGCTCCGTGGGATGTTCAAAGTTTCGGATATTTTTTTATAACCCAACTCTGATCTGTACTTCTCCACAACTTTGTCCATGACCTGTTTGGAGAGCTCTTTGGTCTTCATGGTGCCACTTGCTTAGTGGTGCCCCTTGCTTAGTGGTGTTGCAGACTCTGGGGCCTTTCAGAACAGGTGTATATATACTGAGATCGTGTGACACTTAGATTGCACACAGGTGGACTTTATTTAACTAATTATGTGACTTCTGAAGGTAATTGGTTGCACCAGATCTTATTTAGAGGCTTAATAGCAAAGGGGTGAATACATACGCACTTTTCCGTTATTTATTTTTTAGAATTTTTTTAAACAAGTTATATTTTTTCATTTCACTTCACCAATTTGGACTATTTTGTGTATGTCCATTACATGAAATCCAAATAAAAATCAATTTTAATTCCAGGTTGTAAGGCAATAAAATAGGAAAAATGCCAAGGGGGGGGTCAATACTAAAAATACATCCAACTGTTTCTCCTTTCATTATACAATTTACAGTGTTTTGAATATAGGGTTTCTAAGTATGAGTATATCTCTAGTCCTTCTAGTGTTAATTTGTTTTTTTAGCCTCATGGTTGTGGTGAGCTTACTCATACTTATAAAAAATAGACATACTCATTACAAATACTTGTTTATATACATTACTTTACACATCCATACAATTACTACAGCTAAATTTTTGAAAGACAAAAAATCTTTAATCAAAAAGTAACACTGCAGCTGAATTTTGTCTTGGTTGTTGATGATAACATTTTATGTACGGTAGATGCTATATCTTTTTTAAATTGTTTCCATTATTTATAGTAGTACTGAAAGGATCAAACTTACATAACTGGAAACTCAGGTGACCCCTTCAGTATTCCTTCACTGTACCTCATATAAAACCAAAAGTCAGATTCAGCTCTACTGGGCAAGATTATTGACATATCTGAAAGGATAGATGTGGTCAGAGGTCGATAATACAGTTATGGCTCACAGACAAAACGCGTTTATTCAGAGGCATACATTATCCAGGTATAAATATAAAAACATTTCTTTGAATTCTTTATTGAAAATAAGTCTATTATGAACTGAGACGTCGTCCTAAGAATATAAATGTTTAAAGGTGTCATGAACAAGAGATGGCTGCGAAAATATATGACAGGAGGCACTTTTCAAATTATATGCCAGGAGTAATTCATTTTAGCTTTTCCATTGATGTAAAAGAAAACCTATTTGGCAGAGCAAATAGGCATGAACATTTTATTTCCTATTGGTCTTAATGCGAGCTACCTTCTGTACCAATCCATAAAATTATACAAACAGGTGGTAAATGAGTTGTATTATACAAATGGCGGTAAATTCACCAGTAAAAGGAATGCCTTTTTAGGTTAGGTAGGGAATAAATAAAGTAATTTACTCAACAGTGCTTTGCATATTTTTTAATTAAATTGCCTGCACAATATTTCCATACTTGCTAACATTATGAGAACAAAATACTGAACACTACTGAAATACACAGGGTGAGAGGTTGCTGTAAAGGTCATTGTGTAAATACTCAAATTTGCTCTCCAAGTGTGCCACGTCATTGGCACCTTTTCTTTTCTTTTCTATTTGGAAACAGCCTTTTAGGAATTTGCTCTGCAACAGTGATTCACATGTAGAAGTTTGTTGTTCCCTCACCATTAAAATGTAGAAATAAAATTGTAATTTTATTGCAAAAACTCTCTGACTAATATTGTTAACAACTGTTTCCAAAGTACTGGAGGTTTATTTAATTTAGTTAACAAATTAGTAGATTGACGCAATAATTGGTTTTGATTTATGGTATGTGATTTGTTTGATTTGTTTGTGTATTATGATTTTTTGTGCACCAATAATTTATTTTCTTTTGATTATTTAATTTGTGATAGTAAATGTTGTTTTGTATTTTGACACTGGGTTAAATGAGGGATAGCTGGAACACTGATTGGTTTCTAAAGAAGCAGCCACCATCAACCACCTCAATATGCAGCATTTCAGCACACCTGTAAGAGATGTGTGCTTTGGGTCATTGTTATGCTGAAACTTCCATCCCAGTTTCAGTTTTCTTGCAGAGGGCAGCAGGTTTTCCTCAAGGATTTCTCTGTACTTTGCTCCATTCATTTTCCCTTCTATCCTGTTAAGTGCCCCAGACCTTGCCGATGAGAAACATCCCCATCACGTGATTCTGCCACCACCATGCTTCACAGTAGGGATGGTGTTCTTTGGGTGATGCGCTGTGTTGGGTTTGCGTCAAACATAACGCTTTGCATTTAGGCCAAAAAGTTCCATTTTTGTTTTGTCAGACCACAAAACTTTTTGCCACATGGCTACAGACTCTCCTGAGTGTTATTTTGCATACTTCAAATGGGATTCAAGGTGGGCTTTCTTGAGTAATGACTTCCTTCTTGCAACCCTACCATACAGGCCAGATTTGTGGAGTTCTTGGGATATTGTTGTCAGATGCACACTTTGACCAGTCTTGGCCATAAAAGCCTGTAGCTCTTGCAAAGTTGTTACTGGCCTCTTGGTACCCTCTCTGATCAGTCTCCTTTTTACTCGGTCATCCAGTTTGGAGGGACGGCCTGATCTAGGCAGGGTCTTGGTGGTGCCATACACCTTCCACTTCTTAATATCGTCTTGACTGTGTTATATTATATTCAAGGCCTTTGATATATATTTTTTATACCCATCCCCTGATCTGTGCCTTTCAACAACTTTGTCCCGGAGTTCTTTTGAAAGTGCCTTGGTGCTCATGGTTGAGTCTTTTCTTTGAAATGCACTACCCAGCAGAGGGAACCTACAGAAACTGCTGAATTTATCCTAAAATCATGCAAATCACTACAATTTAACACAGGTGGAGGCCACTTAACTTGGTGTGTGATTTTGAAGGCAATTGGTTACACCTGCGCTAGGATTGCTATTACAAGGGGGGGTGGACACTTAATTTTCTACAAATTTCTAGAATATTTTTTTCACTTAGAAGTTGTGGGGTAGGATGTGTAGAAACGTGAAATAAAAACTATTTTAATGCATTTTAATTCTAGACTATAAAAGGTTAAAATTTTGAAAAGGGGTGTAAACTTTCTATATGCACTGTATAACTGTAGTTAATGGATATTAGCTAAAGTGAATTAGCTTTGGTAATATACGCTGACGAGCAAATAACTGCCAGGAAGTTAGTCAATAACCATTAGACAGTTGGAGGTTGTTTCTGACAAAGTACTGCTGCTCTGCATTACTCTCTTGAACAGCGCAGTACCCCTGGAGGCCCGTCCAGAGGATTGGGAGAGAGTTAGGGAGAGGATGCATTGGCCAAGGAGACCGGAGTGAGCTGCCACTGCGATTATCCCCAAGGCTAACCCCGCTCTGGTCTGAGTTAAGTACCATTATTCCAGTCAGTCTAGGTGCGGGAGCACTATATGGCTGAGGCATAGATCTGTGGTGCATAACATTTTGTTATTCTGCTTTACCAGAGTTAGGGTGATGGGGGTGGAGGTGTAGCAAGGAGCTAGCCTTGCAGTTGGTTGGTGCTCTCTCTCTCTCTCTCTCTCTCTCTCTCTCTCTCTCTCTCTCTCTCTCTCTCTCTCTCTCTCTCTCTCTCTCTCGATCCATCAGCATGGCAACCAGGGCGGAGCCAGCGTGGAAGGTATTGCGAGTCAAGGGAGACATGTCATACACCCTGTGGGATTTCTGTTCAAAGCCATAAGGACCTGGATATCAAGACATTATTTTATAAATACTTTTTTATTGATTTATGTTGTTCTTACTGTTTTAGACATCACATTTTATTGATTGGCTTGTAATGTTATGGTTTTTATGAATAGTATTTCCACAGTTGAAACCTTGGTGGCAATGAGAAATGGTAACTGTATAGACTACACTCCTGTGTAAAATAAACTTTGTATTATTGCACTTACCTGGTCTGCTTGCCTTTGTTCCTCTGTGTGTGGTCCTTGGTGGTACCCTGGAATCCAAAATTACCTGTGTAAAACAAAAAGAAAGAAATACAAAATGTAATAAATTATAACATTAGTTTATTATACTTACCATTTCAAAGGCTGACAATAGTAAGATACAAGAGGGATATGATACACAGATGCAAAATATTTGACTTTCCAGTTAGATACTGGATAATTGATATGTATAGTTTATATACTATATATATAAACTTTAAATAAATACTGAATGGTTATAAAGCATTAACATTTCAAATGTTGCTGTGAAAAAAAATGACCACATAAAGCAATAAACCTTGAAGAAGGGTTTCATTGTCAAGATATTTTTTTTTAAAGTAGCATTTTAGAAAAACAAGAGCTTTTACACCCAAATTCAAACACTCAGTCAGAATTATCTATTTTTCAGTGTGTTCAATTTATTCGTCAAAATGTTAGACACAGCCTAGGAAAAACATTAGGCAGAGACACTAGAACACAACAACATTCCTGTGTTACAGCAAAACACATATTATACTGCAACTGTTCAGCAAGGTATAATTAAAAAAAGATAATTATTGTATGCATCATGTGGTTATGGTTCATGGGTATTTGTCTGACACTTCAATAGTTTCAGACACCACAATCTGTTAATTATGTTTGTGCACAAAATAGATTGTTTATGCTGTTAAGTCATCTATGAATGAGGGCTGTAAAAACTTGTCAGAGTCTTCATTGATGGGGTGTCAGTGGTTATAAAAGCAAACTAAACAACTTATCAGAATGGCTTGTAATAAATCAACAGTAAAAATGTTTTTTTGTTTACAAACTGAAAAACGTTAGCTGTAACATTATGTTTACAGAATAAAAGACCTAAGCTGGTAATTGACAGTTTCCTCTTTAGTCAGACATGACATATTTAAAATGCAGGTATGAGGTAGAGCGTACATGTAAAAATGCAACGGCCCGGTCTACAAAGAATCAAGCCATTCCATGCTTCATATTTGCAGGCATGCTTTTTTAATGTTGCATTTACTATGTACAGCATGAGAGCCATTATTTTTGGTAAATGCATGGACTTATCTATATTGTGTAAAAGCACCTAAAACATGTTGGGCCTGGAGCTGGCGTTAAAGAGGAACTAGGTTACATTGACTTGATTGATGCAGCAGCATTACCATTTTCACTCTCTTGCTGACCGTAGTTCTAAACGTACCCAGCACTGTTCCTAGATCTCATTACTTGACTCTATATTGTCCTGTTCTTGGCAACTGATCTGACATAACCTATTGATTGATCCTGTGCATTTGGACAAAGGAGGAGGATGGACTTTATTCCCTGTTTCATTTAATTTTGTTGTTTAATTCTTTTGAAAGAAGAAAATCTAAGTTACTCACTGTTTCAGCCTTCCTGGTTGTTTAAGATTAAGTTTTAAAACAAAACCAACAGAAAACCAACAGAAATGTATATTTGTTAAAGTTTGGTACAATTTCATTCTGGTTTTGAAAGTGACCATTGTACTAGCATGACGCCTAGTCTTAGAAACATTTAGCAATTAGAGCAATCACTTACGGACGTCTCCAGGGGGGGCTATTGACAACGTTAAATTGGGTGAAGATGCCGGATGCTTCCTACGCAAGCCAGGTGTGGTCCTCAACGCAGGAACAAGAATTTTAGAGGATTCAGCAGATTTTTGGGATGAAAGGAGATGACAGTATCAGTAACGGATGAAGGAGCAGGGAGATTAATATTAACAGTTATTAAGAAATGGTCAGAGACAGAGAGCTATCTGAGATGGAGAGATTTGACGGGTGAAGACCTCAACAATTCAACACACCGCAACACAGTTTGGATAACTTAATCACAATTTTTTAAGTGCAGGCTGGTTACCTTTAGCAGACAACGATTTTAACTGACAAATAAACTAAAATCCACTTACCTATTTCAACGCCAATTCAAACAGCAACACGAATTCCAGCCAGGAGCAGAAGCAGATACCACACATATTTGCAGAGTATGGGCATATAAGTACAGCATGCTTAGCATCCCGCCGCTCAGTGATTGTTCCATCGTGAAGTGAACAGATGGTGTGGGATAGATTAGCAGATGACTTTAAAGGAACTAAATATTGCGCCTTGGTTGAACCTGAAGGTAAGGACAGACATGTAGAGGTGGAAAGGTCAGTGAGTATGGTTAGCCAAGTTTGCAACCCAGGAAGATTATGGATGAACCGGGGCTGTGCAACACCAGATCCCTATGGGATATGCACCACCTATCCGGGAGAAGTATAGAGCCATTCCACTGACCATGTATAAGGAGATAAGGGCACTTCTGCAAAAATGCTCATCCTCTTCCACAAACTGAGATGACACTGACCAGACTGACGCAGGCACAATGGTACTCCACACCAGATTTGACTAGTGGCTACTGGCAGGTGGAGGTCTACCCCAGAGATAGGGAGAAGATGGTCTTTACCACACCATTTGGGCTTTACAAATTTGAAAGCATGCCCTTCAGGTTATGCAAAGCTCCAGCTACATTTCAGAGGCTCATGCAGTGCTGCTTAAGGGGACAGGTGAGTTAATCGTTATTAGTATATCTTGACAATTGTCTATTCAGTCGATTTCACAGCTCATCTTAATCATTTGGAGACAATGTTTGAGATGCTGTGGAAATATGGTCTGAAACTTCAGCCTGGCAAGTGCCAGATGTTTCAATGACATGTCAAGTTCCTCGGACATGTAGTCAGCAGTGATCTTCTCTGTCTAGCTGAAATCTGGCACTGTGTAAATGACATGCACTTGTTGCATCTAACTACCTCAAAGGGCTATTCCCTATTTGACAAACCTCGCCTCACTGGCCAAGGCACGGGCACTGCTGTTATTGCTAATTCTGTGCTTGCTTCCTCAGTTCTTTTTTTGCCTGCCTTTTCTTCATTTGAGCATCTCACCATCAATCTCCCTTCTCCCATGTCCCTCACTCTTGCTGTTATCTACCATCCACCTAACAATAACTCTTATTTTATTGCAGGGTTTTCAGAATTCCTCTCCCTCCTATGCACTTCTACTTACAAAATCCTACTCCTAGGTGACTTCGACATTCATGTTGACTTGTCTTTGTTCCCTCTATTGAATGCCTTCAACATGTTTCTGGACTGTCTTGGGCTCTCTCAATCTGTCAAGATCCCCACTCACTCCTGAGGACACACCCTGGATCTGCTCATCACCAAGGGTCTTCATCCGTCAAATCTCTCCATCTCAGATATCTCTCTTTCTCTGACCATTTCTTAATCACTGTTAATATTAACCTCCCTGCTCCTTCGTTCGCTACTGATACTGTCATCTCCTTTCGTCCCAAGAATCTGCTGAATCCTCTGAAATTCTCAGGTATCTCTTCATCCACTGTAACTGGTACTCTCCCGTCATCAGTTGACGATGCGGTGACCCTATACAACGCCACCCTTACTCATATCATTGACACTGTTTCCCGCTTACAACCATAACAGTAAAGAAAGATCAAAACTGCCCATGGTACACCCTCAAACTTCAATTGCTTAAGTCTGCCTGCTGCAAGCTTGAGCGCAGGTGAAGGTTATCTGCACTAACGGTTCACAGAGAGATTTAAACTAACCATCTCGATAGCTACAGGTGTGCACTCACCACTGCCAGGGAGAACTACTTCTCTGAAATCATTACTATGGGACATGGTAAACCCAATGTTCTCTTTAAGACCATTGACAAAATCCTACATCCAGCCACTGACAGATTCATCTCCTGTTCATACTCCTCTCTTACCTGTCATGATTTCTCCTCTTTCTTTTGGAACAAAATTGACTACATCTGTTCTACGCTCTCCTTACACAAACCCAGTCTACTACTTGACCACCTTGAAAACCATCCCTCGACCCAGCTGACTTATCCAATTTGTGTCTCATCTCCAATCTACCTTTTCTCTCCAAAATTCCCGAAACAGCTATAGCCATGTCAGCTGATGAAACATCTCATGGATAACAATGTGCTTGAATCTCTATGGTCTGGCTTTCGGACGCATCACAGCACTGAAACTGCTCTGTTCCATATTGTGAATGATCTCCTGCGTAATGCTGATGCTGGTGCTCCCTCTGTGCTTGTTGTCCTTGACCTAACAGCCACTTTTGACACCATAGGTCATGGCATTCATGGCAGCCTTCAGAAGTATGCTGAGATCTTTGGAAGCTGTATCTTCTGGGTGTCCTCTTACCTATCCAGATGTGTGCGGTCTGTTTTCTATGCTGGATGCAGTGGTATCGCAAACCCAGTCACTTGTAGTGTCCCCCAAGGTTCTGTTCTTGTCACATGTATATGCTAATTTTGTATAACTACTTTAGGATAACATTTCACACATGTTAAAATCTTACTTTAGAACAGAAATCAGGAAGGAAGATGTTGAGACATCAATGATGCTGGAATAAAAAGTGCAGAAAGCTAAGAAATACAAGAAAGAATGTCTGGTTAACTGCTGAAAGAACAAGTATATCCCATAGATACAAATGCAACCATATTTTGGGGGTCTGACAGACTAGAAATTATAAACATTGTCACAAAGTGAGAATCAAGTGCTTCATAAAAAGGGCAGCTTTACATTCCATGCTGTATGGTATAGCAAGTTTATAAAAAAACATTTTCACAAGATTCTTTGATTCTTTTTGAAATGTGCCCCACTGGATCTGATTGGTATGCCAAGAACCTACTGTAGCTAACCAACCAAATCAACCAACAGAAAAGGCTATTCAAACTAAGATTTGACAGGGAAAATTGAAGGCTGCTAGAGACTGGAGAGGTTGGGCAGTGCCTTATTTTCCCACCCGAGATTCTTTAACTATAGTACCCTTCGACCTGAAATTGTCCTGTGGTCAGTCTCAGGACGCCGTGTTCTCCTGGGGGAGCGAACAGTGCCATGGGAGGATTATGTGGATAAGGCATACAAGAGGAAGAAACTCCAGTATGCTGAGTTACCACTGAAGTCTGGGTTTATCCAATAGAGATGGTTTTTTGAGGATTCGCCGTGCACTCAGTAACCTGGCATTTTAGATATACTGGATTCAGTGGACAGGAGTTGCAGCATATAGTGAAGGCTCTGTCTGAGGAAGCAGAGAGAAGTAGCAATTCGGTCTGGTTGAGGAGGTAAGAGGCTGATGTGGGAAGTTAACATCAATGAAAAAGGAATGGATGGCTAAGGTAAGCGATGAAGGAAGTTAACATCAATGAGAAGGCATGGATGGCTAAGGTGAGTAAACTGGGCTGGGTTGGATGGGCATGAAGGGGAGTGGTGCTAGGATGTAAGCATTACTATCGAGCCTTCCCAAGATGTCGTGGGCTAGTGGACGAAACATAGAAGACGGAAAGTGCCCACTTGATGCCCCTTTTGACGTGCCCCACCCAGCCCATTCCAGACGGTTGCCATGTTGAGGTGCTATTGGGGCCACCCGTGGGTTGATCCCTGGAGCCAGCATAACCAGCGTTGTGTGTCCTGATGTGCCAGGGAGGCCCCAGATAGGCAGATCCCTGGAGCCAGCACTACACTTCAGCCATCAACACCTGGTCAATAGGAAATCCACATCACTTATCAGAGGAAAAGCACTGAAAGGTCATATATTACAGTGAAGCTGTGTCTTGGTTAGTCCCCACGAGTACTGTTGCATTTTATCTTGACGAAAGCAGAGTCAAGTTTTAGCATGAAGTAAACAACAGCTCTCATGTAATGAAAATCTAAATGTTAGTTAAAACCTTATTACACAGTGTTTTTTTTTTTTTTTTTTTTTTTCAACAATGGTTTACAGAATATCAAAAATCTGTCTTGCCTGTTGGACGTTTGCATGCTTGTGCCTCTGGCACTAAACATAACAGGAATCTACACTTTATTCAGTGCAGTTTAGGAAAAAGGCATTGTTTCACACTTCAGCTATATCTATTTAAGATACTGATCTCATCACAGCTTTCCACTGATATAAAACTGTACACCCTTGTGGCACAATGTAAAATATGTCCTTCCAAAACTCCTACAAAAACTATAGTAAGATAAGGTATATGTTCATGAAGCACGCAAAAAAATCTCATGAAACCACTTCAAGAAAAACCATAGCTGAGCATGATCTTTTTTTTTTTTTTAATCAATAATAAATTTAAATTTATGAGGAATGATCTTTTATTGAAACCTATGATGAAATGTTAATGCATTTCTGTTATTTCCAGCATGTGTCACAGCATATCATTTGGGCAGCAGAGTTCATACCATGTTATGCAAAGTTTGTAGATGCTAAACATACTTGATAACTGTCTTCACTGAAGAATAGCACAGACCTGGCATTTTGTGGAACACTCAAAATGAATAACCAGGGACAGTACAAACAAACTAATAAGAAAATAACAGAGTATATCTCAGGGAATGTTTGATATCTGAAGTCATCTTAATCATCAGCTTCAAATGCAAATAAGTATGTTTTCTTTTAACAATCTGATTTACTGTACAGAGGAGGGAGGTAACAGTGAATAAATAATTCTCCCATACAGAACAGACCCACCAAAGGACTGAAGCAGGAAGCTGGCAACTGGAAAGATGAAGACCATCACTCTGATTTGTATGGGCCTCTTGACTCTCTTCCTGGGTGAGAATTATATCTATTTCATTGTATGTCTTTTTTTTGCACTTGTTAGTACAAGTATGAACTTTGGGGATGTACACCTTTAAGTACAGATGAAGGCAGCAGCAGTGTCTGGTTTAATTAAAAACATCTCTCTCTCTCTCTCTCTCTCTCTCTCTCTCTCTCTCTCTCTCTCTCTATATATATATATATTATATATATATATATATATATATATATATATATATAGTATTTAGATGATATTAAAACAGTAAACTACTCCTCTTGTAAAAATAAAGGAAAATAGGTTTTAACAAATAATTTCTGTATACAGAGGCAAATATTGCATACCTGTATGTCTATCTCTCTGGAAATAATTAGGAAAATCCTACCAAACAGCATCCTAGCTTGTGTTTTGCTCTTAAGGCATTTTATACAATAAAGTGGAACTATTTTTTTCAATTTTTCTCTGTGCTTTAAGATCAATTTGATATACATTTTGTTTCATCTTCTTTGACACCTATCAAAGTGTCATCAATTTTCACCAAATTACCAACCCTAGTTTGACCAATGCAGCCCCAAACTTCATAACTCACAACTCAGGGAAACATTCTTGCATTCTTGGGATATCGTAAATCAAATGATGCCACTGGTACACCTTCTGCCACTCTTCATCAATCAAGAGCAAGTTGCTTAATTTTTTTTTTTTTTTTTTACTGCTCTTATTGCTGTTTCCAATCATTGTGAGTGGTTCTCATTGCCATTAGTGAAATATTGTGTTCAATACATTTTTGGTGTATGCTCTGTGTTAGGAAAATTGTATCCGTCTCATTCTGCTCATTTTATTATTGTTGTCTTGCTTGGGCTTATATTTTGATTCCATTTACTGTAACCACCCCTTATGTCTATTACAGTCATTCTGACTTTCTCTAATTATAGTTGAGCTTTCATTCAGGTCAGCTCTATACTTACATGCCTGCTCCATGCTTTGTGTCCCTTCCGGTTGTCCCTCCCCACTGCTACTATTGGTTTATCATCACAAACTGCTCCTTGTTGATAAAGGCCCAATTTGCAGTGAAAATATTTTAAAATTATATGAAAAAATATGATTGCATAAAATAGAACATTAAAAAAAAAAGAACGCTTGCAGGCCTTTAAATGGTTACTGCTTTACTTTCAATGAAAGCAACAAAGCATTTAACCAAGGATATACAAGAAACACATACTCAGTCATGAACGTGTTAGGATACTGATACTAATTTCAGGAGACTTTCCTTGAAAACCAAGGGTTGAAGTTGACATCAATCTTTGGTGACAAGCAACAAGCAGGTGTATTGCTATCAATGCTACATGCAATTTGCTTGTAAAATTATCTAGACCTCAACCTTCCCTTATATGATTATTTATTTCAGCAAAAAAAATAAAAATAAAATAGCAGAT